>NW_006284343.1:3663684-3678607 GCF_000327345.1 Myotis davidii
GGGCAACCCCCGCCAGAGGCTGCGGATCCGCTTCCTTGGTTGCTCCCCTGGGAGGATGAGAAGCAGCAGAGCTGGGCAGCCCAAGGGCCCCGCCTCCCTAGACCCTGTCCTCTCTGAGCACCAGCTCTACCCAAGGACTTAACGTTCAGCCCAGAATTAGACCCCTGGTCTCCTTCCCCGTGATACGACTCCATGCGTCTCCGCCATTGCACTGACCATACTAGATGACCATCTGGCCTTTGGCTCAGCTGGAGCAGAAATCCAGGCAGGCAGATGAGTGGCTGGACCCACCCTGGCCTCACTCCCCGAACCCTCCCTGGACCTGAGCCCTTTCCTGGAGGCTTCCCAGCTCCAGCTGCCAGCCCACACCAGCTGCCAGGCTCTGGAACAACCCAGACCCTGAGCCCCACCGTGACCGGGTGGGTCTGAGCCAAGCATCTGTGCTCCTACCAGCCCCCAAGAAGGATTCAAGGATTCACCACGATCCGTCCACCTGTGTCCGCAGCGTAGCCCGGCTGGGAAACACTGGCCGAGAGGGGGCGCTGTGTTCGCTGGGGTTTTCTGTTTCTTTCCTGCACCTGACAGAGACCCTGTGAGGTAGCAGCGCCTTGATATCCGTTTAACCAAAAGGTGCCTCGGTCATCCCCGTTCCTGAATCCCCAGCCCCACTCACCTGGGACGATGAGGAGGAGCAGGGCTGGGAGCAGCCACATGTCCTGCCTGCTGGGCTCTCTCCCTGGTCACCGTCCAATGCCAGTGCCCTCCGGGGACTTGCGCGGAGCCCAGGCGCACTCTGCCCTTGATTTGTCTAAGTCACTGTGTTTTGTTTCTCTCACCTGCTTCCCTTAAATTTTTATCTTCAGTTACTTCCTCATTTCATTATGTAGGAGGAGATAGGCAGTGTTGTCATGTACGAGTACATGGCTGCTGTGTCTCGAATGATTTGGGGGAAGCAAAGCGTCCAGGCCTGGCCAGGGTTCCACTCTGGAGCCTGTGTGTGAGGAGCTGAGAAGGTGGCGCCTGGCAAAGCAGGCAGGGTGAGCAGCGGGGCCTGGGGGGAGCTCAGAGCTCAGGCGAGGGAGTGACCGACTCGAGCTGGGTTTGCCCTTTGGGGAGGGCGCAGGCTCAGGGCCTTGGGGACATTGTGAGGAAGGAGTGGTCTTTGGCTTCAGCTCATTTTGTCCTGGATGCTTTCCCCACATCCTTTCACATATCACTGGCTGTGGGCTCTCGGCATTGCCAGTGACAGCCGAGACCCGCCCCAGGAGATGGGGTGGCAGGAGGGTGTGTTTGTGACGGTCCTGTGCTCAGAGGTGATGTTAGGCACCCGGGAAGGGACACTCCCTGGAGACAAGAGATTCTAGGACAGACTCCAGGAGATGGGGGGGTGAGGGGGGGAGAGGGAGAGGACAGGGGAGAGAGAAGGAGGGAGGGGGCTTCTGGAGGAGGGGGGGAGAGGGCTCATCAGCATAAGCAGTGTCCACGCAGTGAGCCCACCGCCAGTGGAACAGGCAGATGTAGGGGAAAAAGCATTGAAGACAAAAAGCCACTTCTCCTTCCTTATCATGTCCCCAAGGCGGTCTCTGCTGGAGAGTGACTCAGTACCTGGGAGGAAGCTGTCCTGGGGGGAGGGGGGTTCAGGGACTCAGGGAGGGACAATGGCCCAGGGCAGGAAGGGGGTCTGAGGTGCCCTGTGGTGGGGCTGCCTGGAAGGGGGCTAGGAGGGGATGTCCCTTTGGCCATGCTGGGAATCAGCCCTGAGCGCAGCGCCCTCCCCAAAGGGCAAACCCAGCGAGTGGGTCACTCCCTCGCCCTGATCTCTGAGCTCTTCCCTGGGTCCCGCTGCTCGCCCTGTCGCTTTGCCGGCAGCCACCTTCTCAGCTCCACATTTATTGAAAAGACTGTCTTGACTCCATTGTATGCTCTTGCCTCCTTTGTCGAATATTAATTGGGCTGGGCGCTCTGCTTCCCCCAAATCATTGGAGACACAGCAACCATACACTCCCAAAGGAACACATGACCTGTCTCCTAATTAATGAAATGAGGAAATAACGGAAGACAAAAATTTAAGGGAAGTTGATGAGGAATAAAACGCAATGTCTTAGACAAATCAAGGGCAGAGTGCGCCTGGGCTCCGCGCAAGTCCCCGGAGGGCACTGGCATTGGACGGTGACCAGGGAGAGAGCCCAGCAGGCAGGACATGTGGCTGCTCCCAGCCCTGCTCCTCCTCATCGTCCCAGGTGAGTGGGGCTGGGGATTCAGGAACGGGGATGACCGAGGCACCTTTTGGTTAAACGGATATCAAGGCGCTGCTACCTCACAGGGTCTCTGTCAGGTGCAGGAAAGAAACAGAAAACCCCAGCGAACACCAGCGCCCCCTCTCGGCCAGTGTTTCCCAGCCGGGCTGCGCTGCGGACAAGATGGACGAATCGTGGCGAATCCTTCTCGGGGGCTTTAGGAGCACAGGCTCGGGCTCTTTTGAATCCTTCTCAGGAGCTTGTAGGAGCACAGACACTCAGCTCAGACCCACCTGGTCACGGTGGGGCTCGGGGTCTGGGTTGTTCCAGTGCCTGGCAGCTGGTGTGGGCTAGCAGTTGGAGCTGGGAAGCCTCCAGGAAAGTGCTCAGGTCCAGAGAGGGGGCGGGCAGCAAGGCCAGGGTGGGCATGCTCTCTGGACCGTGGGTCCAGCCACCCGTCCACCTGCCTGAGGTTCTGCTCCGGCCGAGCCCAAGGCCAGATGTCACCCAGCGTGGTCAGTGCGATGGCGGAGACGAGGACAAAGTGGTCTGGCGGCATCGGGAGGGCTGTGTTGGCCGCAGAATCTGGGAACCTTAGGAGAGATGACCCAGGAGCTGAGCCTGGAGGAATGGGTGCAAGGGTTTGATTCCTTCAGCGGAGGGACGAGAACCTTCCGGTAGGAGGGAACAGCTGTGCCGAGCTATGGAGACACAAAGAGCACAGTGTTCAAGGTAAAAGGAAAAGGGTGTGTGTGAGTGTGTGCCGTAAGTGTGAGTGTGTGTGCATGAATGTGTGTCTAGTTCCCGCAACTCTATCCCCTGTGCAGAGTCAGAGGGCGAGGGCTTTAGGTGTGTGGGGGATGGAGGCGGCCCAAATGTAGCCTCATGGCTCTAGGATTCAGAAATAAACCTGTGGCCCTAGCCAGTTTGGCTCAGTGGATAGAGCGTTGGCCTGCGGACCAAAGGGTCCCGGGTTCGATTCCGGTCAAGGGCACGTACCTTGGTTGTGGGCTTCTCCCTGGCCCAGGGCCTGGTCAGGGCACATGCAGGAGATGCCAGTCGATCTCTTTCTCTCACATCGATGTTTCTCTCTGTCTCTCCCTCCCTCTTCCACTCTCTAAAAATCAATGGAAAACTATCCTCGGGTGAGGATTAAAAATAAGGAGGCGAAATAAACCTGCGGACTGTGGGCTTGTGGGGAAGAGGAGTTCAGGATGGGACAATCCCCGAAACGGGGCGGGGGCGTGGGCAGAGGCCCCTGTGTTGGGCATTCAGATCCCAAAGGGGACCTTCGCATGAGAGGTGACAGCAAAAGAAACCGTGCCAGCGACTAAGGAACACACAGGAGGTGGGGACGTGAGGACCCTGGGCCCCAGGGCAGAGGCTGCTGGTGGCCCGGGGCGGGGCCGGAAGCCTGCCAGCCCTGGGCTGCAGGAAGCCCATTGGGCCTCTGTTTTGCAGGCTGCTTCTCCATGTCTGGTCCGTGGTCCGTGAGCGGCCCCAGAGGGGGTTCGGCGACCATTCAGTGTTGCTATGACCCAGGCTGGGAAAGCTACTCTAAGTGGTGGTGCCGCGGAGAGGCCTGGGGTTCCTGCGACACCCTCCTTAAAACCACGGGGTCCGAGCAGACGGTGGGGCACGGCCGCATGTCCATCCAGGACGATCACTGGAGGCACCGGTTCACCGTGACCATCATGGCGCTCCGGCCAAGCGACGAGGACGTCTACTGGTGCGGGATCGAGAAGTCAGGAACCGACCTGGGGCACCAAGTGCGCGTGTATGTTGGCCCAGGTAGGACCTGCCCCTCCTGTCCTCAGAGCCTGGGACCAACCATGGAGCAGGCAGAACGCTCCCTCTGTCTGCACTGACGGGTGGGGAGGAGGCTGGAGACCACACGTGTGTGTGCACCCGTGTGTTGCGCGCCTCCATCTAGTGTCACCAGGGGGCAGAGAAGGGCCGACGGGACTGGGCAGGCTTGTGAAGGGAGGGGGTTCCTCTTTTCCAGGCCTTTCTGGCATTGCCTCTACCCTCAGGGCAGCCCCAGCCTGACCGACCACCGACAGGGTGGGGGCGTGCCTTGTGGGCTGTGCAGGGAGGAGTGGGGTGCTGGAAGCCATTATCCGATTGTCTCAGCCCTCTCCCTGCCCCCACCCCCTTCCTCTCCCTCCTCTGGCTCCATAAGAGCAAAGAAGCCCTGGCCGGTGTGGTTCAGCTGGTTGAGCGTCATCCCATGCACCATAATGTCACCGGTTCAATTCCCCGTCAGGACACATACCTAGGTTTCAGGTTTTTTGTTTGTTTGTTTGTTTTTTAATATATTTGTATTGATTTCAGAGAGGAAGGAAGAGGGAGAGAGAGAATTGATTGGCTGCCTCCTGCATGCTCCCTACTAGGGATCAAGCCCACAACCCAGGCTTGTGCCCTTGACCAGAACTGAACCTGGGACCCTTCAGTCTGCAGGCCGATGCTCTATTCACTGAGCCAAACCAGCTAGGGCAGGTTTCAGGTTTGATCCTTGGTGGGAACCTATATGGGAGGCAGCCAATTGATCTCTCTCTCTCTCTCTCTCTCTCTCTCTCTCTCTCTCTCTCTCTCTTTCTCTTCCCCTCTCTCTAAAATCAATTTTTAAAAACATATTAAGAGCAAAGGAGGGGGCGAGGGACTCTGACCTCATTAGTGGCGGAAGGGAAGGGTTCACCACAGGGCAGGGGCCTCCCACAGGCCTCCCGTGGCTGCCTCTGAGCCTTGAAGGGGCCTCTGGGCTCAGCCACACCTGCCCCGGAAGCACCTGAGCTTCCCTGGGTCAGAGACCTGGAAGGAGAGTCAGGTGGGAGCCCCGCCCACAGGTCCGCTTCCTGAGCCCTCGGTCTCGTCTCCACTCTGGGAATCAGGGAAACCACACCTCTCTGTTCCCACTAAACATACGCGCAGACAGCAAACTCGACGGTACCTCTGTCACCAAAAACAACTAGACCTGTGTCAACAAACATGGCTGACCTTACGTTAACATATATGCAGCTCTACCTGTGACAACGCACCCGCCTGAACTTGAGACAACATACCCGCCTGAACTTGAGACAACATACCCGGCTAACCTTGAGACAACAGATATGACTGAACTGACGTCACCATACCCGGCTGTACCTGTGACAACACCCACCTCGGTCGGTCTGGCTACCTCGCCTCCAATCGCCCAGAGCAGCAACGGCAGCATGGCTCTCACCAGATCCCTCACCAGGTGAGCAGAGCTGGGCCCCTGCAGACCTTCCCCGCTGCCGCCCTGTGACTGCTCCCCTAGGGACGCTCGGTCAGGGACCCCACGGCGCCGCTCTGATGTGCCCCGTGCAGGGGAGAAACAGCAGAGCCCGCACTGCGCCTCCACGGCTCCCTTTGACCTCTGCATGCTTAAAGGGCCCCCCACTCCCCGCGTGGAACCTAAGCAAAGCCCTCCATGGGGCTACAGGCTCTGGCTCCCTCTGGTTCCCCACCCCCCAGGAAGCAAAAGGAGGTGTAGTGGGGTTCAGCCTAAGTGCGCTAGAAGGAAGGTCTGCTGTATTAGTGTCTTGCGGCTGCTGTAACAAATCGCTGCTAACTCGGTGGCTTAAAACAACAAAATCGTTGTCGAATAGTTCTGGAGGTCAGAAGTCTGAAGTGAGGCTCACTGAGCTAACATCAAGGTGTTGACGGGGCTGAGTTCCTCTGGAGATTAAGGGAAGGATCCCCTGGCTGTTCCAGCTTTTAGGGACCGCCCACATTCCTTGGCTCCTGGCCCCACTCTCACCTGTAAAGAGCCTGGTGATTACTTGGGATCCACCCAGATAACCCAGGATAATCACCCCACCTCTGTCAGCTGATTAGTGATTTAAGTCCACCTGCAGCCTGAATTCCCCTTTGCCATGTAACATAACATATGCAGAGGTTCTGGGGGTTAGGGTGTCTTTGGGGATCATTATTCTGCCACAGTCACGGGTAGATACATGCTTCATTGCTCCAGCCCTTCTCTCCCCAAATGCTGGGGCGATGAGAGGAAGGGGTGGGAAGCTGAGGGCATCAACCTGAAGTCCACACCCTTCAGGGCTCCCAAAGGACAGTCAATGAGTTCTATCAAAGGGCAAGCACCCCCAAGCCCACATTCATCCCATCACAGCCTGGGGGGCTCCCCAAAATCCAGGGTCAGGTTCCCTTCTCACCCGGGGTCCAGCCTCTCAGGACCGCCCTCCATCGGCTCACTCCCCTGCTCCAGCCCATCCCCTTCCTTCCTCAAGGGTCCTATTCTGTACTGGGCCAGCTCAGCCAAGGGTTTGGTGAGCCTGAGGGGCGGGTGGCGGGGGCGAAGGATGTAGAAAAGACAGACAGGGAGAATAGCTGGGTGTAGGTGGCTCTTCCTGTGCCTGGCTGAGGCCACAGAGAGAGACCCAGACAGCAAGCTGAGCCTTTATTTTATAGCCAGAGGTAAACAAGGAAGTGGTCACCATAGTTACAATGTTCTTGTGAGTTTCACTTGTTCTGGCAGCACTTGCTGCATTTCCCTCCCCAGATAATATCTAGGGAGCGCCATAAGGTCAAGCCTAATTATGCTAAGAGGGCTGTGCCCTCTAAGCTGGGCATTGTTTGTGGCTCTGTCAACAGGTCAGTCTGAGGCTTAACCCTATAGCCGCGCCTACATGAAGGTGTTGGATGCATGGGTCAGTTTTTTTTTTTCCTCCCAGGATGTTGAGAGTTGGATGTTTTCAACCATAGTGCCGAGTCTGAATGGGGCGAGGCTCTGGGGGCCTGCTTCAGGACCTGGCTTTGTCCTGTTTGGAGAGCGGCTGTTCCGTCGAGTGGAGGGTGCAGAAGGCAGGGCATTTATCGAGGCTGGAGAGGCACAGGAGGAAACGGCGGGGGAGCGATGGGTGCCGCAGGGAGCAGGACTTGTGAAGAGAGCGCAGTGGGTATTTTTAGGGTGTGTGATACCGCACGCCTCTCTCCCTCCAGGAAACCGTCAGTGACATCAGCATGACTCACCTGCTCAGGGCAGGCTGAGGGACAGGGCAGGCTGAGGGACAGGCAGGCTGAGGGACAGGCGGGCTGAGGGACAGGGCAGGCTGAGGGACAGGCAGGCTGAGGGACAGGCGGGCTGAGGGACAGGGCAGGCTGAGGGACAGGCAGGCTGAGGGACAGGCGGGCTGAGGGACAGGGCAGGCTGAGGGACAGGCAGGCTGAGGGACAGGCGGGCTGAGGGACAGGGCAGGCTGAGGGACAGGCAGGCTGAGGGACAGGCGGGCTGAGGGACAGGGCAGGCTGAGGGACAGGCAGGCTGAGGGACAGGCGGGCTGAGGGACAGGGCAGGCTGAGGGACAGGCAGGCTGAGGGACAGGCGGGCTGAGGGACAGGGCAGGCTGAGGGACAGGCAGGCTGAGGGACAGGCGGGCTGAGGGACAGGGCAGGCTGAGGGACAGGCAGGCTGAGGGACAGGCGGGCTGAGGGACAGGGCAGGCTGAGGGACAGGCAGGCTGAGGGACAGGCGGGCTGAGGGACAGGGCAGGCTGAGGGACAGGCAGGCTGAGGGACAGGCAGGCTGAGGGACAGGCAGGCTGAGGGACAGGGCAGGGGTGCCTGCGGGGACAGGGCAGGGGTGCCTGCGGGGACGGGGGCCCTAGCAGAGGGGATGAGGCGTAGGGCGAGAGGATCAGATTCTTATACCCGGATAGGAACCCGGGGCCCAATGGTCTAACTGGGCCAAGTGTCCACCAAGAGGGAGACCTGGTCCAGTGCACCTCACCTGTGCCCTTAGGTGGGGGGTCAGGGCCGCGAGAGGACCCTCCCAGGAGAGCCCAGCAGAGAAAGCCGTGCTCACAGGGTAGGGGACCCTCCCTCTGCTTCAAAGACCAGAGCTTCAAAGACGGGCAGGATGTACCAAGGGAGGTGGAGGTGGAGAGAACAGTAGAATAAAGCTTGGCTGGACTGCGGGTGAGCTGCAATGAATTGTGGGAGATGAGCCAAAAGGCAGGAAGGAAACAGACACAGGGAGGCCCCTGCAGCTTAGCCCTCAGAGGGGCCTTCCTGGCCAGGACAGAGACCGGGGCTTGCCTGTCACCCAGGCTGAGCTGTGGGAGGTGGGGGTGCTTGAGCGGGATGGGGGCTGCCCCAGAAGAGTCTCACCCCTGTGGCCACGCTCCTGCACAGGTTCCTGCTCTGCAACCTGCCCGTGGTGCTCCTGACCGTCATAAAGGTGCCCCTGCTGGGGTGCCTGCTGTGCGCGCTGATGTGGCTGAGCAGGAGCCAGGGCGACCCCAAGGGGAAATAAGTCGGTCTTCGCAGGAGACGGCCATCCCCACGCCATCGAGACCCTCGCCTGGGACTAGCAGAAGCCCCTGCCGTCTTATCAGGGGTGGCCAGTGGCTGCAGTTCCAGGAGAGACGAGGGCGCCTGCTGCCCTGAGGACCCCCTCATCCTGGCCCCGGGAACAGTCAGCTGCCCCCTCTCAGCTCAGCTCCGCACCCCGGTCTCCACCGAAGGAGCGGAGACAGGAAGAGCGAGGTGCTCCCCTCACGCCCTGGGCCCTCGGTCACCTGCTGTCCTGCCTGTGTGGATGCCCCGTTTCCTTGTGACTCGGCTGTGGCTCTGCCCCGGGTCATGGACCACGAACACTGTCTAGAGCTCTGGCCAGTAATGGAATCAAGAGTCCAGACCAACTGATAGGTACAAAACCTGAATTAAACCCCAAAGCTCAGAGTGTGTCTATGAGGGCAAGGACCGCCCCCCACCGCCGCCACCACCACCGCCGCCACCACCACCACCGCCGCTACCGCCATCACCACAGGAGGTGTCAGAGGGCTGCTGGCCGCACCTCCTGTTGCATCGGGACCTTCTGTAGAATCATCTGAGCACAGACGATCAGAGACAGGGCTGGACCATCGCCCAGCTCACACCGATATGTCTCCTGTGTGTTCCTATTGCATCCATGGATTTCCTGGGCTCTTTGAGATGATATTGTTTGCTGCACTGTTTCCATACATTCGAGAGGGCGTGAAGGGAGCCTGAATCAAGCACCAGGGTCAGGTGTGTCTCACAGGATGTACCTGTGAGCCAGGGGAGGGGCGAGGGGAGGAGCCTGGCAAATATCTTTCTGTCCGTCCGTGTCCCGTGCCCCCGCCCCCACCGCCAGAGAGGTCGCAACTAGGACCCCCTGTGTAGATGCAAACTGTAATCGAAGGCTAGGAGTGAATAAAGGAAGGCATGGGGACGTTTGTTTGTTTTTGTTAATCTCTAGGATATTTTTCCTTTGATTCTTTAGAGAGAGTGGAAGGGAGGGGGAGAGACAGAGAGAGAAAAAAACATGGGTGAGAGAAAGACAGATGGATTGGTTGCCTCCCGCATGCGCCCCATCAGGGCTGGGACTGGAGCTTGCAACCCAGGTATGTGCCCTTAACTGGAATCGAACCCAGGACCCATCAGTCTGCAGGCCAACCCTCTATCCACTGAGCAAAACTTGCTAGGGCCATGGGGACTTTTTAAGAGAACTTTTAAAATGTTATTTTCTATATTTTTTAAAAGTAATTATTGAGGTGTGTTTATATCTCAAAAATTAGTCTTCACACGCTAAGTTTATGGTTTAATAAGTTCTTTTAAGGGTAAACACCTAGGTTGTTGTCATCTCAGTCAAGATACTAATAGAGGTGGTGGAGAGATGACTAGTTTTGTCAAAAGCATATCTCTGTTGTTAAAATGTTGTGGGATGGGGGGGACTTTCAGAAAAAGAAGGTATCTAAACAGGTTCCTTAGAAAGAGGATGATGGGAAAAGCATAGAGGAACCTGCTGTGTTTCCTGGTTGAAGCAGCCACTGCCCACAGACTTCCGGGAGGGGACATAAACCCAACTCATAGGAGGAGGAGGGTTAAGGAACTTTCATCCATGGTTTTTTTTTTAATATATTTTTATTTATTTCAGAGAGGAAGGGAGAGAGAGATAGAAACATCAATGATGAAAGTCGTTGATTGGCTGTCTCCTGCGTGCGCCCAACCAGGGATCGAGCCCACAACCTGGGCATGTGCCTGACCAGGAATCAAATCTCGACCTCCTGGTTCATAGGACGACGCTCAACCACTGGGCTATGCCGGTCAGGCTCATCCATGTGTTAAAACTGCCCCCGTGCAAGTCTTAACCCAGCATCTTCATGTCACATGTGAGAACAAGGAGACCTGAAGGGCGAGGCTGCTGCTCCCCAGGGGAGCAGAGTTGGACCTGGCCTGAGCCAGCCGGGGACGGGCCGCATGTGGTCCCCGCAGGCCCATCTGTGCAGGGAGGAGCTCAGTTCTTACACCTGCTGAGGGCGCCATATGGTCCCAGCCGTAAATACTGGGCAGACGCAACAATGCTCTATGATTTCTCCGCTTCACTCAGAGCTGACATCCTGCACCCATGGCTGGCAGGGATTCGAAAGCACGTTCCATTTTGATCACAATATTTTTAATGGAGTTTGATGCCAGACAGGAGGAATTTCACTTCTGGCTTCTCGTTTAAAAGTTTAAATGCCTGAAAACCATGGATTTCCGATGCCACATGCTCCCGATGGCCACCCGAGTGCTTAAAAGCTTCCAGGGGCTCCCTGGGGACTCCAGGACGCCATTAAAGCATATCCATTAGGAAAGAAGAAATAAAAGTGTCTTTCTTGCGCAATGCTTTTCTCTGTAGAAGATCACAAGGAATCTACCAAAAAACTGCTAGAACTGATCGATGAGTTTACAGGGTTTCACCTCTGCATCCGTCTTCTCTCCGACGTCAATGCTCTGTTAACCCACGTCTCTGGCTTCCTGGTAGATTTCTCTGCTTGGTCACACAGAGAAATCTAAGCTATGCATCACTCAGGCCTGCGCCTGCCTCTCCTGTGTCTGTAAATGACGCCCCGTTCTCGTGGTGTTCGAGGTGTGGGACCCTGAGAAGAGGGGACCATGGAGCCCAGGGAGCTCAAGGACTGAAGTTGTGAGGGGCGTGCCGGAGGTCAGTTCCCAAGCCTGCTGAGGGCGCCATACGGTCCCAGGCCTCAGTCCTGGGCAGGCAGGAGCCTCCTGTCTGCAGGGAGGAGGTGGTATTGCCCTGGGGGATACTGAGCTAAGCTTTTGTGCCACAGAGAAGAATAAAGAGCCAGGCTTCTGAGCATGCAACCTCCAGAGAATACTTGAGGATCTGGGACGGAGAGAGGAGGACCAGACACAGGGACCCGAAGGTTCATCTTTCTCCCCTGAGAGGGTGTCCTCTGAGATCCAGGAGCCCCTGAAGACACAGGAACAATACCCTCCAAAGGCTTAGGTCCCTGCAGAGTCCGGGCACGGCTGCCTCCCTGCCCTGGAGTGCAGAGCCCGCAGGTCTCTCTGGTCCGGTCGGAAGGTCTGGATTCCTGGACAGGGCTTTCCCGGAGCTGGTGGGCGGCGTGGTGGAGTCCCCTGGTCAGGCCGACTCTGTCCGCCTCCGGGGCCCTTCTGACACCTGCTCACCCAAAGGACAGCACCGAGCACGCCCAGGAACAGGGGCAGCTTCAGGAAGATCAGGAGCAGGAAGTGGACAGTGCTGAGCGGAACCCTGTGAGGGACACGGTGATGGGGAATGAAATGCCCCTCACGGGGAGGCCCCGGGCCCCTTTTGTCCCTGCTTCTCCCTGTGCCGATTCTAAAGCCCAAATCACTCAGAATCCAATTTAGAAGGGACCCACTCCCGGGCCCCTTTCTAGGGCCCCTGCCACCTCTCCTCCTTGGTCCAGACCTGCCCTTGGGACTCTCCCAGGGGGCCGATGGAGAAAAGAGAGAAGAGGAACCAGGCTGCGCCTGCTTTCTGAGCATGCTCCCTGCTTCCTCTCTCTCTCTCTCTCTCTCTCTCCCTCTCCCCCCCCCCCCTCCCACCTCCCAGCTTCCCCTTTACCAATGACGTCTTGAAACACACACCGTAAGCCCTTGTCCCTCCCCTCAGGGGCAGGCAGCAGCATCCCAGCCTTTCTTTAGTATCCTTGGGAGGCTAATGGGTCCAAACTCCAGCCTGGAGCCAGCCTGTCCCCCAACAAACGCACAGGCAGCTGGTGGGAGGAGCAGGACTCCAGTAGAGAAAGGCCGTCGGAGCGAGCCCAGGTTCCCGAGTCCAGCACAGAGCAGGGAGGAGGAGGGGAAAGGTGGGGCTGGGAGAAGGGACTGCACCGCCACCTGAACCCGCCTCCTCCTGTGTCCCCGCAACTGCCCCACGGGGCAGCATACACAGAACCAGTGACATTTTCCACTCAGAATTCCCATGTGAAAATCAGGACCTGAGTTGGAGGGAAACCCACGGACGTGAGGAAGAAAAGACATGGTGTGTTTTCAGCCCCCGCCACAGGGTCCCATAGGCTGCTGGCCCTCCTCCTGCATGGCCTCCGGGCCTTGGGCCCTTACCCTGGGCAGTGGTTGGTGCTGAAATTCTGCCCAGCGGTCTCCGCGGGGAACGTGGCAGGTGTGGCTGGATGTGTGGTCCGTCTTGTGGTCGTAGGAGGTGCTGGAGGTAAAATCACACATCACGCATTGCTGTCTCCCCAGCCACGCACCACGCAGCTGTTTGAATCTTGGGGCGGGGGTGAGGGTGGGAGAGGGGGAGGCGCGGTTCAAGAGATAGCCTGAAGCCAAACCCAGGCCACATCCTGGGTGGCGCCCCTCAGGGACTAATGAGACTTTTCTAGATCCAGCCAAGAGTCACCTCTAGTAAGTGCCAGGTTGTTCCCTCCACCCCAAGTCTGATTCTACCAGGGGTGAGGCCAGGGGTCCCTCAGGGGTTCCCCAGCCTGATGAGGAACCCCGGAGGGGGGATTCTGGATGAAGATGGCTCAGAGCCTCATAGAGAATGTGGGAGGGGCTCAGAGCGCCATTTATATGGAAACTAAAGCCACTTTACCCAAAGCTGGGTAGGTGTCACCCAGTTTCTCCCCAGGACCTCGGGTGTTCAGACTATTGGCATAACTTACAGCCCCAGCTCCACTCTATCCGAGCCTCTTGATGTCCCCTAAAAAGCAGTCATCCGGGTCTCAGCCCTTCACAGAGCACCCCACACAGGCTCAGGTTTCCAACCACAGCCTTTGAGGTCCTTGCTGTCGGGGACTTGTTGATGGATGTGGCACCATCCCTGCCCTTACAGAGAGGCAGAGACACCTACACAGACCAATTGACTCGCTTTAATGGAAAGTGTGGACCCTGGGTGGGACCCCACCAGGCACCGCTGGAGCATCGAGGAGGAAGCGCACCTCATCCACCTTCCAGGCCAGTGGGAAGGAGGGAAGGAGAAACAGCGGCCGGTGGAGGAGGCCGCAGGATTACCAGCTGACATGCACAGGCGATAGGCGGAGGCGAAGAGCAGTGATGAGGAAGAGGCTGAGGATTGGGGAGGGTGTAGACAATGGATGGAGAAAGGATACGGATCAGCTAAGAGGGGATTTGGCCCAAGGGATGGGAGGCAAGGAGCCAGGGGTGAGAAGCCAGACACAGGAGTATTGCTTTTGAACTGGGGGAGAAAACTTTACCCTCAACCTAAAAGAGAAAGAGGGAAGAATGGGATAGGCTGCACGGAAGTTTGCAGGTGAAGAAGGAAAGCAATTGAGAGAGTTAGTCTGATATCCCATGAGGAGCAAGGGGAGCTCTCACCTGGGGAAACAGACACCTGAACCTGGAACGAGGGGTCACGTGACCACGCGTCCAGGATCCACACTGTCTGAATTTTACACCAGTAGGATCCAGCGTCGGCTGCATTGAGGTTCTCCATGGTCACTGTGAGGGTGAGGGAGTCAGCGTTGTCTCTGATGGACACACGGCCACTTCTCTCTTCTCTCTCTGTTCCCTGGGTCTCCACAATCTTGTTACAGTCGGTGTCATATTGTCCTCGGCACCAGTACTTATTATAGCCCTTGTAATCCTTCTCATACTGACACCGTATGGTCAGGGAGTCCCCCGTGGTGCCGGTCACAAATCTGGGGCCCACCAGGGACAAGCAGCCTGGAAAACACAAACCACATCTGTCCCAGGACTTCATCCCGCTGGCCCCCAGTAACAGCAGCAGCAGCAGCTGCCTGAAGGCCCCGGGGGAAGGGGCCAGGGAGGTGTGGACAGTTCTGGGCTCGGGTATGGCGACCTGGAAGGACACCTGAGCTTAGACCGAAGCCAGAGGGTCTGGGGACTGCAGTCAACGGGAGGAGAAGCCTGTGCTCTGGGTGCCAGAGACATGGAGTAACCACACGGGCCCTGTCCCTTGGGGACAGGCAGAGTCGGCCCACAGCTGGAGTGGGAGCAGAGAGAGCTGGCTGCCCTGCCCTGTGCTAAGCCTGCAGCCTCTGCCGGGTGATGGGGGGCGGGGGCTGGGCAGGGGGGAGATTTGGTCATTACCCAGACTTCCCTGTGGAGTGAGGGCTATGCATGCTGGGTTCCTGCAACTCGGACTTGTCCTTTAAGAGTCCGCGTCTGTTTACTCCACTCTCCGTGTGTCCTCGAGGGAGGAAAACTAAATCTCTGGCTCTCCAGGACCCTCTAGGGAGGATCAGCACACTCTGTCTGTCACACCCCTGGCCGCTGAGAAGGGGCGAGTCCCCAAAGAGGCCCTATTAGGTTTCCTGACACAGGTTTGGGGCGTGTGCTGGTCACCCAAAATCAGAGTCCCCAGGGCCTGGAAAGACAGGAGCAGGGATGAAAAAGGAGAATGGACA
>NW_006284343.1:3679271-3686140 GCF_000327345.1 Myotis davidii
CCCCCACCACCACCATTAATTCCTTCTAGCAAATCTTTCCAACTCCTTTCAACTGGACTCCGACAAAACAGAACCACTGCCAATTCCTGGGCCTTCCACAATCTCTCTAGCGAAGTGGTTCTCAACCTTCCTGATGCCGCGACCTGAAAATGGCATTTTAGACATCCCCGCCCCACCACCATTAATTCCTTCTAGCAAATCTTTCCAACTCCTTTCAACTGGATCCGACAAAACAGAACCACTGCCAATTCCTGAACCTTCCATGATCTCTCTAGCGCAGTGGTTCTCAACCTTCCTAATGCCGCGACCCTTTAATACAGTTTCTCATGTTGTGGTGACCCCCCAACCATAAAATTATTTTCGTTGCTACCTCATAACTGTAATGTTGCTACTGTTATGAATCGTCATGGAAATATCTGAAATGCAGGATGTATTTTCATTGTTACAAATTGAACATAATGAAAGCACAGTGATTCATCACAAAAACAATATGTAATTATATATGTGTTTTCCGATGGTCTTAGGCGACCCCTGTGAAAGGGTCATTCAACCCCCAAAGGGGTCACGGCCCACAGGTTGAGAACCGCTGCTCTAGCACCACACTTTTACGTAACCTATTCCCCTTTCCACTCATTCTTCAAGACCAACGTCCAGTGAGGCCTTGGCAAAGACTAGTGTCCTTCCAACAGGAGAGTTAGGGGTCCCTTCTACAACGAGCTCCACGTTGTATCGGAATTACGTGACTTCCTCATTCAACCATGAGCCCCTGAGTGCAGAAAGTGTTCTTAATTACAGCATCTGGAACAGTCCTGGCACACAGTTGGTACTCAATAACTGTATGTGGGAGCTGTGGACGGATGTTTTGATGCATAGCAGAATATTCAGGTGGATGGATGTGCCCTTCCCGTTTTTGCTTTTGCTTAGCCTCTGGCTTGAACCCAGGGCACACCTTCTACCTTCTGTCCTGCCCGCTGTAATAGCAGGCCCCCCAAGCCCCAGCCCCACTCACCTGGGAGGCAGAGAAGGAGCAGAGCTGGAGGCAGCCACATGGTCCTATATCCCTGGCTGGTGTCCCCAGCAAATCCAAGTCCCAGCTGGAATCCAGATATTTGCAACAGAGTGTGGCTCATCCGCCCTCTCCTCTTTCCAGTTTCCTATGTGTTTCCGCGTCATCTACTTCCTTTTTCATCGCTAAGCTACTTCCTAATTTGAAGCCTTAATAAGAAAAACGGGAGGAGGGGCCAGAGACATGCTGGAGAATGGACTAAGGAAAATCTGCTGACTTTCCCCCCTACTTGGTGGCAGTATAATGTTTGGGCCACACCCTGAGCCTTCATGAAAGTCAATCCCAATTATGTGAAACCTCCCACAGAGGAGATCCTGTGTCCCCCTGACTCTCTCTGTCTGGGACTCTTCCGTGACCTAATCAGCTACCCCTTCTCTCTGGCTGCCTATTTCTGCGTCATAAAACACCCCACTTAAAGACCACCTCCCAGCAGATGGCCTCATACCTCTTCCTCAAACCTAATCTCCTTCCTGGACTCCAGACCCAATTTTCCTTCTTCCCAAGGGGCCACTCCTCCTGGTTGTACAATATTAATCTAATCCTATATAATAAAAGCTTAATATGCTAAGTGTCCAGTCGGCTATTCAACCAATCAAAGCATAATACGCTAATGATATGCTAAGGCCGCTCAACCGCTTGCTATGACATACACTCACCACCAGGGAGCAGACACTCCGACCTGTAGGTTAGCTTGCTGTTGGGGTCCCTTGGCCTGGCCTGCACCCTCTCACAATCCGGGACCACTCAGGGGATGTTGGAAAACCAGTTTTGGCCCAATCCCACAGGCCAGGCCGAGGGAGCCCACTAGTGCACAAATTGGTGCACCGGGCCTCTAGTTCGGTATAAGGGTGTTGGTTAGGAACAGATTTGAGCACAGATTCAAATCCCATCTCCATCCTTTACTAACCATGTGCCCTTGGACATGTTGCTACATCGTGCTCATCCTCAGTTTCTTCAGCTATAAAATAGAATAATAGTAATCACTTTTATCTCGTGGGAATAAATGAGTGAACACAAGTCAAGTGCTTGGCACAGAGCCTGGAACCTAGTAATTGCTCAGCAAATGTAAATATCTTTGGAATAGTCGTGGACATGAAAAATAGCTTCTCTTCTGGTCTCTCGGCCAGTTATACATTCCCTCCAGTCCAGCATATCTATCGGAAGTGTATTTTTCTCTAGGACACAGGTGCCTGAAAGTATAATCCAGTGATGAGCCCCGTCAGTGGCTTCTACTTTTCCTTCTATTTCCCCAGAGATTGACATTTATGGCCTTAAACTTCACTCTCTTTTAGAACTCTCTGCCCATTCACCTGCCATTTCTAACTTTTGCTGTAAGGCACTACTTCTTATCTGATGAAAGATGGTACATAGGTTGAGCCCTAGACCCAACACCAGAGCACATGGGTACCGACAGCATTCTATTTCTTGACCTCATTGGTAGTTATATAAACACAGCTTCAAAATTGTTCTGCAAACTAGACATGCGTGTTATATGCAGTCTTCTCTAGGGATGATATATTTTACAATTAAATGCTTACGTGTACATCTTATATACTATATGCAATTAAGTAGACATATATACACAATGGAGTAATGCCTATGGTATTTTGAAAGAAAAGAATCAATGCCCAAGAATGTTATATCCCATAGAGAAAAAGAGACATTTTAAAAATGCAATGACTCCAAATGTTCACCCTCCATGTATACTGTCTTTTCTTAAAAAATGACTGATAGCCATGGCCAGTGTGTTCAGTGGTTAGAGCATAAGTCCACACACCAAACAGTCACAGGTTCAATTCCCAGTCAAGGGCACGTACGTATGTACATACATGGGTTGCAGGTTCAATCCCCAGACCTGGTCAGGGTGCATGCAGGAGGCAACCAATCGATGTCTCTCTCACATAGATGTTTCTCTCTCTCTGTCTCTCCCCACACCACACACCCCTGCCCTGCTTCCACTGTCACTAAAAATCATCAGGGGAAAAACATCCTCCAGTGAGAATTAACAATTATAACAAAAATGACTCATCGTACTCCACCCAACCGAGAAATCAACCCAAAGAATTTACATTTGAGGAAGATGTGGTATGCAGGCAATAACAGTGGGAAAAACTAGTTAAACTTTAACATGTAAACTTTATTTTTTTATCTTTATTGTTGAGAGTATTACAGATGTCCCCCTCTCTCCCCACCCCCTATTGCTCCCTTCCACCCAGTTCCCAACCCACCCCAGGACTTTGCCACCCTACTGTCTGTGTCCATAGGTAAGATCATTGGTTACTCTCTTCCCACACCCCCTGCCCACTTCCCTCTGAGAGCCACCCGTCTGTCCCACACTTCCAGGCCTCTGATTCTGTTTTATTCACCAGCTTATTTTGTTCATTAGATCCTTGTGTGTAGGAAACACCTCTATGGAGCAGGACTTGCTTCAGTGGGGCTTTGGTGCTCACTGAGTCTGCCCCTTGAGTGTGTCGCTCAAGGAAGTGTAGAGTTGTAACCTGCTATGGTCTGCAGCTGTCCTCGGGGTGCGCTGGCTCTAGGGCCTCCAGGGAGGTGCAGTCAGCCACTGCCTGGGGCCGCCCTGCAGGAGCTATTTGTACTGGGCTTGGAGGTGCCCAGACAAGGCCCAGCTGGGAAGCAAGGCAGGCTCCTGCTAGTGCCGGGTCTTGGGCCTTTTACTGATAGGCTTGGGGGGCGCTGACCCAGCTGCAGCTTGTTTAGAGGTTTTAGCAGTCAAAGACTGAGCAAGGACAGGCTATTTATATGCAAAAGCTGCTGCAAACAGGTTGGGATGCGGCTATAAATTGGATGGGGCGGGTCTTAAGGAATCACCAGGGCAGAGCAAACAGAGGTGGCTGCCAGTCAGCCCTGTGACCAGGGAGGTCCCAGCACAGGAACAATGACCCTGCAAGCACCTCCATTTGGGAGAAAGCCGCCTGGAGTTCCTGCCCCGATGCCAGACAATCCAGTTCCTTCCGGTATGTGTCTGGGTTCCCCAGAGCCTCGCCCTGGCGCTGGAGCTCAGAGGAAGTGGGACTTTGTAAATTGAGGACGTGTGCCAGCCCTTTAAAAGGAACACCTGGGTCTCTAGCAGCTTCCACGTCACTGAGCCCCAATCCCCGCTAGTTTTTACAGTTAGGGGACTTTTCTTCCCAGCTCTGGGGGCCTGGGCTGGGGGTCTGTATGGGGCTGGGACCCCTTGCTCCTCATGGGCGGCCTTTGCAGAGGCGATCTCCCTACCATGCAGCCAGCTGCCAGGCAGTTCTGAGTGATGGTTGTTCTGTATTTTTGTTGTAATTTTGATGTGGTTGTGGGAGGCGGTGAGTTCAGGCATTTACCTACGCCACCACCTCCTCCTCTCTTAAACTGTAAACTTTAAAATGAGGTTTGGAAAGAGGCTTCTCCTGCAGGGCAATGTGGGATGAACTGGAAAGAGGAGAGTCGAGTAATAAAACTCCAAGTCATGAGAGCAGCTATGAGAATGGGCAAAACAAGAAAAATGTGAGAGCTGCGAAATAAAGGTAGAATTGACACCATTTTTGATCCCTTGGAGGTGAAGAATAAGGAGCCAAAAATAATCTAGAACATCTAGCTTTGGGGCTGGGGACACCACGAATGGAGTGAGGGAAGCCGGGGGAGCAGGCTGGGAAGGAAACGAGAAGTTTGCTCTGACGCGTGGGCAGTTGGAGGAGCTTCAGGAACCGTCATGAAAAGATCTCCAGGTCGAGGTCCAAGAGAGAGGTGGAAGGCCGACGCACTAATTGGAGGGTTTGACAGAGGGGCTTAGGCAGACCAGTAGAAAGGATGAGACAGTGGTGAAGAGGAGTCCTCCAACTTCAGTGTATGTATGGCTCAGAGAACCTGTGCTGCAGACCAAGAAGCAGACAGGAATGTTGGAGGGCCTGGCGTTTAAGGGGTTGGCTGAGGAAGAGGAGTCAATGAAGAAAAACAAGTGAATTTCAGAAAAACAAGAGAACCAAGGGCCATGATATGGCAAAGTTTTCCAAAGGGAGCAGCCAACAATGGCAAATGAGAAAGAAGGGAAAGCTGGCCTTCAGGGGCAGCAGGAGATGTCACTGGAGATTTTTTTAAAAAAATATATTTCTTTTTATTGATTTCAGAGAGGAAGGGAGAGGGAAGAGAGAGCCAGAAACATCAATGATGAAAGAGAATCGTTGATTGGCTGCCTCCTGCAGGCCCCACGCTGTGGATCGAGCCAGCACCCCAAGCATGTATCCTGACCGGGAATTGAACCCTGACCTCCTGGTTCATAGGTCGATGCTCAACCATTGAGCCACGATGGCTGCGTGTCACTGGAAATCTTCATTTCCAAAGGTCACTTCAGTTCCTCAGGCCCCACAGCCTTGTCCCACACTCAGGACACGTTCTGTGTCGGGCTTACAGAGGCCATTTGGCCAGGTCCCTCCATCCCCTGTTGTTCCAGCCTGTGATGCAAACCCCGCCTGGGCCCACCCTGTGGGGGTTTGTACTGGACAGTGTTGCTACTCCTTCCTCCACCTCTGCTTCCATCAGGATATCCCGGACAGCTTGGAACCAGGACACTGGCCTCTCTCTCCACCCCCATGACGTGATTTCTCCCCAGAGGACCCCGGCAGAAGAGGGAGCCAGCAATGCTGCAGTGTGGCACATTCCCCCACTCTGGTTTCTGGCCGACTCCTGCAGCTCCTCACAAGCCCAGTGTGGCCAAAAACCAAACCCAAGGCAAAGGTTTATGCCCACAGGCTGTCCCGGGGAAAGCATCTGAGCCACAGGCGTCCCAGATATCTCTGGGCACATGTGTGAGCAGCCCCTGCAGACCCTGCTTTTCCAGTTGGTGAACCCCATAGAAGAACACATAAAATGCTCACAGACAAATATAAAGAACTTTCAAAAGGCCCTAACCAGTTTGGCTCAGTGGATAGATCATCGGCCTGCAGACTGAAAGAACTTTCACACATTCCCACTTATGTTCACATGCACAGGCCATAGTCAGCAGAAATGACGAATACAAGCTTCTGACTAGGAATTAGTCACGAAGAACCACACGAGCAATAACGCTTAGAAACTGCCCAGCATTGCACACTTCCTGCTAATGTGCCTGCAGTTTCAGTTCCTAGATTCCACAGACATTTCGATGTGAGCTCATACATGCATGCGGGCAAGTGTCCAGGAAACTCAGGGGTATAAACACTGGGGAGATGCAGGCACAAAGGCAGCTCAAGGCTTCCTGTGGTCATTGGTTAAGAGGTTGCAAGTTAGCCCTAACTGGTTTGGCTCAGTGAATAGAGCATCAGCCTGTGGACTGAAGGGTCCCAGGTTCGATTCCGGTCAAGGGCATGTACCTTGGTTGTGGGCACATCCCCAGTGGGGGGTGTGCAAGAGGCAGCTGATCGATGTTTCTCCCTCATCGATGTTTCTAACTCTCTATCCCTCTCTCTTCCTCTCTGTAAAAAATCAATAAAATATATAAAAATAGCTTCTAGTGTAAAAAAAAAAAAAGAGAGATTGCAAGTTAAAGAGTGTGTGGTTACCCTAAATCTACAGGCAAGACTAGACTAAGGGATCATTGGAACTGTTTAGATCCACTGCAGAGGGTAAATGGAACTTAGCCAGTACCACCGCTCGCCCAAGATAGCACAGAGTGGGGCTGAACTAGCCGGTTGCGATCTCTTATGAGGAGAAAAGAGAGAGTGGTGAGTGAATGTCTAGCTTCACCAGCTATGGGGGCGAAACTCTTTTCCTTCTGCAGCCACCAGAATATTGAGGCAGGACCTCCACGACTGGAACAAGGCAGATAAGAATA
>NW_006284343.1:3686552-3693745 GCF_000327345.1 Myotis davidii
AAGTGAATAAAATATTTTTAAATGTTATGAAGAGCATCAGTAGCAGAATAGACCAAACAGAAGATAGAATCAGTGAGCTAGAGGATAGGAACTTTAACATAATCTGGTCAGAGGAGATCAAAGAAAAAAGAAGGGGGGGGGAGCAAAAGAAAGCCAACATGATCTGTAGGACACCATCAGACGTACAAACATCAGAATAATTGGAATTGCAGAAGGAGAAGGGAGGCTGAAGAAGGCAAAGTTTATTCAAAGAAATAATAGCTGAGAACTTCCCACACCTGGGGAGAGAGACTTGGACATTCAGTTTCCAGAAGCTAAAATAGAGTTTATGCCAACGATAGTAGCAAGAGTCAAGAGGACATTATACATGAGGCCAGCCTTCAGGGAACCCCTGCTTCAACTAAGACAGCTTCCAGATTACTAGCACATTTTATTAAACAAGAGGTCCTATGACTGAAAAAAAAAATAGTGTTAAAATATTTTATAGAAAACATATATACCACCTATAAATAAATGATAAAGAGTAATAAAACGCACACCTGTGTGTGCCCACCATCCAGCTTTAAGAAAGAGAATTTCTTGTTTTTTCTAAATTTTGTTTCCTGGTTTAAGTGTATATTTCCTATATTCACTATAGAAATTTTGCAAGCTCCAGGAGACTGAGAAAATAAAAATTACCACAATCTCTTTATCTTACTACGAATGTGCTGGTAACAATGCTTCCCTTTTTATTCAGAATATATAGTCTACATCTGAAATTGACATCTTCTTATACAAATTGTTCCCTTTTCTCACCATGACCATTTTCCACGGGCCAGCTCATTTCTTAGTATCCTTCCACCTCCAAGAAAATGATCCTCAGATACACTTATTTTTTGAACTGAGGGTTGTTTTTCCAAAAAAGAAGCAGACGCAGGAGTTGATGGATGGGGGGAATCTTTCTTGTCTGGTTTCTACCTGAAACATAAACTAAATTAAGAGGCTGATAAAGCACATCCTGTGGTGTCTGGCACAGGGCAGTATCTGGAGAGCAAATGTTGATTGATGGCTGCGTCTCACGAGGCTGAAAGCATCCCTGGAGATAAGGGAGAAAACAAAGGCCAGCGCTTTTGTGATAAACAAAAAGGCCAGAGAAGCCTTCTCAACAGCCCAAGCCGAGTTCAGGATCCAGGGTGGGTCTCAAAACATTCCAGGAGTGTTTGTTTCCTGTGCTTTGTCATTGTGTCTTTATTTACTTATTATTTATCCAGAGGACAGAGGAGGTTCTGGGTGTTCTGAGGAAGGCCACAAAGAAGCCAGCATGCTAGTAGGGGGCGTGCAGGAAGCAGCCAATCCATGATTCTCTCTCATCATTGATGTTTCTATCTCTCGCCCCCTCTCCCTTCCTCTCTGAAATTAACTTTAAAGAATTTTAAAAAGAAGCCAACATGGTCCTAGCCAGTTTGGCTCAGTGGATAGAGTGTCAGCCCGTGGACTGAAGAGTACTGGGTTTGATTCTGGTCAAGGGCACGCATGCCTTGGTTACAGGTTCCCAGCCCTGGTCGGGGTGCATGCAGGAAGCAACCAATTGATGTGTATCTCTCACATCGATGTTTCTCTGTCTCTCCCTCTCCCTTCCACTCTCTACAAAAAAAATCAATGGAAAAACATCCTCAGGTAAGGATTAACAACAAAAAAAAGAAGAAGAAGAAGCCAACCTGTATATTGCTCTCAAGGAGTTAACAATCTAGTGGGAAGGTAGGACATGCAGACAGATGACTCTATATCATGTAAGAGCCCCTTGGTGGCCCAGCTCCCTGTACACAGTAGGTGTTCAAGTACACTCTATTGCACAGTGGTAGGAGAATCCCAGAGCTTTACTACTGGAAGGATCTGAGTGGAAAGAGACCTCAGTGCAAGTTCTAATTCTTACTTTTACTAGCCATGTGTTAAATGGGACCAACAACCTGTGTCTCCTTTGATGTTATAAGGAGCAAAAAGGATAATGAACA
Source organism: Myotis davidii (assembly GCF_000327345.1). Taxonomy (NCBI): domain Eukaryota; kingdom Metazoa; phylum Chordata; class Mammalia; order Chiroptera; family Vespertilionidae; genus Myotis; species Myotis davidii. Next base: position 3,688,544 of record NW_006284343.1, read on the forward strand.
TAAGCTATGAAGGGCTTCCCAATGTAAGGTGTCTTGGAAATATCCTTCTTACCCCGCCCCAAATCCAATTTGAGCAACGGGGAAAGTGAGACTCAGAAGAAAAGTGACATGTCTTGCCCGGTACATTAGAGGCAAAGTAAAGACTGGAATTCTGGTGTCTTAACCCCCAAGCCCAGAGCGAAACATTGGGTGTATTTGCTATGAGTAGTAGATGACCCTTGGCTCCTACCTAACCCACCCCAAACCCATGTATTCCTTCTTTCCACTACTTCCTACGGATCTTGCTCATGGCCCCTTGGATGGGCAACTGTGCCGTGGAAGCCAGGATAAAACCCCAAAGGGTCAGAAAATGCTTCCTTAAATGAGCATTGGGGCTCTATGTCTCCCACCACTCTGCCCTACCTCATTGATCGTGAGCACTCTACCTGGGGGTGCGGGGTGCGGGATGCTTCTCAGCACACACCTCCCTGCGCTGGGCCCGCAGGCAGCTGGAAATGTGCTGCTGGAAGCTCACTCCCCCAAGTGGAGATTCCTGCTAAAAAAAAAAAATACGAACGGCTTCTACAAGGTTTCCAATAAATTAGGCCCTTTTTAAACTTAGCATTTCTAAGGTGCTTTATGATTTGGGTGGTGCTTGAACAAATGATTGGTTACTCCCCTTAGGACCAGGTGTGCAGGCAGGTAGGTCTTGTTGCTCCCATTGTATGAGCGAGGAAACTGAGGCTCAGGGACTGGGGCTTGATCATGGTCCCATGGCTTGATCGAGTGTTGGAGTCCTATGCAAATCCAAGTACTTTCTTAGGCTCTTCCCCAAAGAAAAATGGTCTCTCCTATGTCTACGGCCCACCTTACCGCCATTCCTACAAGACTCTCTTCCCCCCTCTCTGAAGGAAACAAAGCCCTATTTGAATTATAGTTTCAGGCGCATCCATTAGTTTTGAAGCTAGCAGAAATCCCAGCAACCCCATGGCCTCTTTCTGAAGTCTGATATCCCCTTCTCCATGCCTCATGCTATAGGGAAACTGCGGGGCAGGCAATGGGATGTGTAATGCCTGGATATATAACAGACACAGCCCTAGACTGTGGAGATTATTCCAGGTTGACCCTATTTAGTCTCACAGCCATTGCTCACCTGGCAGACCAGGAGCCCATAGCTGATAGGACAGAACAAAATAGCTCTGCTGCCTGCATCGGCCTCCTGGAAATGGGAAGGGCATAGGGCCAAAGTCCCAACCTCAGAGCTGGTCTTGGAAATAGGTTCCCCCTCTAGTGCAGCCACGGCCATGGCCTGGTGACCTCACTTTAAATATGGCTGTGGGTGTTGAGTTGCTGACACTCACCTCACTGTCACACATCCCTGTCCTTTGTCACACTCTCCCTGTTGAGTGTAGAATTTTTCTCCCCATTTATGCCTGATTTTCAGACCTTCCATCTGTTCCCAGCTCTAAAATACAAGGTGTAAGAAATACTCTCCTAATTAAAAAACTTTCCATGCGGAACCTTTAACATGAAAGTTTCCCTTGACTCTTTCTTTACTCTTTCCTCTCTTCTCCTGTAATTCCTCTCCACTCCACCCAACCCTATCCCCACTCCACTCTCGCCCTATGTTTCCACCATCCCTCTATTATCTCTCTCCTTTCCTTCCCATGATCAAGACTACAAGAGAAGCACCTAGGGCACAAAACATAAGGCATTAAGGATCCTCAGAGTGGGGCATTGGGTGTACTTGCTAAAAGTAGTAGATGATCCTCAGAGTGACTGTCCCTAGGCACCTATCATGCCTCATCCTGTTCACCCTTTCCCCACATCTGCTTTACATATTCAGACAAGTCTTTTTCTCCCATATCCTTCCCTACTCTTTTGACCACCTGGTAGAGTGTTTACTTTTTATACACATAGCAACTATATTATTTAGAATACCCATTCAGCTGTTGTATTAAAGACCAGTATTACTATGGTATACACAAGATAGAAATGTATGTATCTTTGCTCTGACATCCAAGGGTAAGCAGTCCAAGGCTGATACGGCGGCTCCATGGGCCTCAGGTTCCTGGTAGCCTGGAGCTCTATGATCCTCAGCACCCGGCTTGCATCTTGGGTGGAAGACAGCTGCTCTAGCTTCCACCACCACCTTCACTGGTGGGGGGAACAGGTGGCTGCATGTACAGGCTGCTCCTTCCCTACTGTGTGCTTCTCACTCACACCAAGAGCCCAGAGCCTGGCCGGGGGAGCAGTGCCAAGCCCTTCGCTAGAGGAGGGATGTTGCTGGGTTTTTAATGCAAGAAAGGCCATCCCACCCCCACCCCCATTTCACAACTTCATGCAGCATCAAATCCTCACAGAGTTTATTCTGGATATTTTCTTTAAATCCATTGAACCTAGCAGTTCCCTTGTTTCCCATTTGGTACTATGATTAATAGATTACTTCCTTAGAGACCCTAACTGAAACTACCACTTAATCACCACACGAGGATCAACTCAAAATTTCAGGATAAAAATAGTATATTGGTGAAAAGTGTGAAATCTGAAGTCATCTATTCCTTGGTTCAAAGTCCAACTAGCTACATCAGCTTTTTAAAACCCCTGATGCCTCAGTTTCCATTCCTGTACAATGGATACACTAGTAACTATCTCATAGAATTCTTGGTCAGATCAATGAGAGAATGTATAAAACATTTTGCACAGTAACCTGGAGCAACTAAACCTTATCGGAGCCAAGCTTTGAATCTGGAGTCTGTGCTCTCAACCAACATCATTCTGCCATTCCCAAGCCAGTTTTTCTTAACTTCCGGGCGGTGGTGGTGGTGATGTGCATCCTAGAGAGTGTAATTTAAGGTCCTATCCTCTCCCTAGGAAAATGCAGTTAAGGAGAATTTTGCAAAATATTTCAGCGACTTCAGGGGCTCCCTAAGGCTCATCATCTACCAGTCTCAGGCTTCACCCCGCTATTTGTCTCATAGATGCTGGAGGGAGCTGCCAGGGAGAACAGAGGAGCGGCGCCAGCATCTCAGGACTTCGCCTCTGCAAACCCTGGGGGAGAGCTGAGCTGCGCGGTGTGACGGGGACGCTCGTTCGCTGAGAATCAGGAACCGCGAGCTCCTGGACCGCAATGCCCTGCGAATGCAGCCGGGTCGCTGAGCCTCCGGAGATCCCATAGCTGAATGAGATCCGCACGGGCCGCTGGCTGGACTGAGAGCTGGCGTCCCTCCCCGCACCCTGGAGTCACGAGACAGGGGACTCAGAGCAGACCAGGTCTCCGAACTCTGGTCCCACAGGGACGGTGCCGCTGTTCCTGGTGCTGAAACGCCGAGGTCGGGGACCTGAGCTCCAGGTACCCTCCTCCGTGCCGCGGGAGCTGTCCAGTGCTGAACCCGGATGCGTCCCGGCCCGACCCGCGGGACTTAGACCCGAGCCTGCAGCGCCCAGCTGAGCCTGGAGCCCGGACCCAGCTTCTGGAAGCTCTGATGCAGAACGCGGGAGAGCAGGATCGGCGGCCAAGCCGGACATGGACCTGCAGAGACTCAACTCGTACCAGGGGGGAGCTGGCCCTGACTTCCATGAGCACGTCCTGCATAAGGTAAGACCCCCCCCTCCAGGCCCCCACCTTCATCCCAACGCTGGGAGAAGGCGCCCACACCAGGAGTTCTCTCTGTTCTCCTGACTTGGCTTAGGGACTTAAGAAGAAACTCGCCCCTGTCCGTGAGCCTAGGGAACCCTTTCTGTTGGATTCTGTTTACTGCTCAAAACAGAGATGCGTGTGCTCTGGGGGAGGGGCCGCCGCCAGAGGTTCTGATCGCCAGGAGCTTCGTTCATTCATTTAAATCACCGGCGTCCCTTTCTCATTCACCCCCTCCTGCCTCTCATCCATCTGAACTTCCATGTAACCGCTGGGGAAGCTCTTTGTCTTCCCACCCAAGCTCCAGTCTCTTTAGGTCCTACAGTTGTGGTCAAAGAGCTCAATTCCTGGCCAACTCGGCTAAAATTAGACACAGAAGTGATCTGCAGCAGGAAAAAAAATTGTTGTTTTCAAGCCAGACTCCCTCGTGACTCCAGAAACCTGCCCTCCAGCTTTCACTTAGTCATATCCTCCTGAAACTGTCTGCTTATTTCAAAGTTCTTGTTCATCCGTGGCTTCCCTCATTCAAGTTCCTTATGCATCTCGGTCCTCAGTAATGTAGGTCTCTTCTTGTAATGATTATTGGGGAAAGTGGCAGCCTCGCTCTAGGCAACATTTTTTAATCCAAAATCCATTGTTTTGAAAGAATCAGAACCTTATTTGTAAAGTGGCAGGGTCTCAACATACTTGCCTTATTTTTAAGTATACATAGTAGAGCCCAATAAATTTCATTAGAACACTGACTAAGGGATGTAGGCCCCCCTCCAACATCAGTTGCTAGGAAGATAGGTTTTTAAATAAACTTTTATTAAAGTAAAAATAAACACAAGAAAAGCTCAAACCATGTGTATACACCCTGATGGACAAAGTGAGCACCTCTGGGCAACCACTACCAAGATAAAGAGATGGAACCTTCCAGCTTCCCAGAACTCCCCCCACATACCCCGTCCCACATACTCCCCTCCTTCTTCCTCCCCAGAGGTTACCATTATGAAGGAGGAAGAATCATTTCATGTTTTGACACAACAGTCAGATGGTATGTCAAATAGTCCTGGAAATTTGTCAGAGAAGACTTGCTATATGGTGGAAAGACAAATAAACTTTTATTGAAGTAAGAATAAACACAAGAAAAACTCAAATCATACAGGTACACCCTGATGGATTATTACAAAGTGAGCACCTCTGGGCAACCACTACCAAGATAAAGAGATGGAACCTTCGGGTTTCCCAGAACTCCCCCCACATACCCCATCCCACACACACCCCTTCTTCCTCCCCAGAGGTTACCATTACGAAGGAGGAAGAACATTTCATGTTTTGACAGAGCAGCCAGATGGTATGTCAAATAGTCCTGGAAACTTGTCAGAGAAGACTTGCTATATGGTGGAAAGACAAGTTCCTTATGCATCTCGGTCCTCAGTAATGTAGGTCGACTCTTGTAATGATTATTGGGGAAAGTGGCAGCCTCACTCTAGGCGACATTTTTTAATCCAAAATCCATTGTTTTGAAAGAATCAGAACCTTATTTGTAAAGTGGCAGGGTCTCAACATACTTGCCTTATTTTTAAGTATACATAGTAGAGCCC
>NW_006284343.1:3693863-3694262 GCF_000327345.1 Myotis davidii
AGTGTTTTGTTTGTGGAGGGAAGATGTTAGGTAATATGTTATTTGTTTGCCGGTTTGTTTTGCAAGTTGAATATTTTCTTTTTCTGGGACATAGAGGAGGTGAGGTGTGGGTGGCCTAAAACCTCTCATTAAAATTTACTTATGTGAAAACCATACGCCAAATAGCGTTCGCCTTGGATGGCACTTGCACTTTCGCTGGTCCCAAGAGCTGGAAGCTGACCCAGATGAGCCTGAGCAGCTCTTAGGATGTTCCTGGGGGGTGGGCTGGAAGCTGGGAACTGCTTGGAAACCTTGAGTTCATCCATCACATGCCTGGAGTTTTTAAGTAGAGTTGCTGTTGTGCTCACAAATCTGAATATTTTATGCAACTAAATAATTTAAAACATGTGGACAACCTTG
>NW_006284343.1:3694296-3695168 GCF_000327345.1 Myotis davidii
CTTTCCCTCGGAGATGCCCCACCCTCTCTCGCTACCGGCACAGCCTTGAGAGCCATCAAGGGCAAAGATGTGAGTTAGAGGCTCCATAACAACGCAAGGGTTGGGTTCTTGCTGAGCCAGGACTAACTGTGAGCGCTGGGAACCCGATGCCAGACAGGGGGCAGTGTTTGCCCAGATGCTAGTGAATCAGGACAAAGGAACTTCCGTTTAAGAGCTGTAACTCATGGGACAGTGGGTGGGGAGTGAGGGCAGAGGATGGGATGGGAACTGGGAGGAGGAGAGTTATGGGGGGGGGGAGGAACAAATGTAATAATCTGAACAATAAAGATTTAATTTTTAAAAAAAGAGAGCTGTAACTCATGCCCAACCAGTGCAGCTCAGTGTTTGAGCATCGACCTATGAGCCTGGAGATCATGATTTAATTCCTGGTCAGGGCCCATGCTGGGTTTCAGACTTGGTCCTCAGTAAAGGGGTGTGGGGGAGGCAGCTGATTAATGATTCCCTCTCACCATTGATACTTCTATCCCACCCTCTTCCTTCCTCTCTGAAATCAATGAAAACGTTTTTAAATAGAGCTCTAACTCACTGTCACCAGTGCTCCGATGAATACCTACATGCCAGTCTTGTTCCAAGAGGGGCAAACAATTGCTAAGCTACAATCAGTCACCTCCGTAGCATTTCAGAAAGACCAGCACCCAGGGGGCAGAAAGATGTGGACTGTCCATCCATTCATCCAGGGTTTGGTCCCTGTTGGGGGGAAAAGGAATTACTGATGAAATAAGAACCGACAGTGTCTGGCCTACACGCGATTTCCTTTCCCTCTGACTCTGCTCTAACACGTCCTCTCCGTGAGTGGGGAAGGCAGGCAGGGC
>NW_006284343.1:3695913-3696777 GCF_000327345.1 Myotis davidii
TATATTCCATGATTTTTTACAGAGAGGAAGGGAGAGGGATAGAGAGTTTGAAACATCGATGAGAGAGAAACATCAATCAGCTGCCTCCTGCACACCTCCCACTGGGGATGTGCCTGCAACCAAGGCACATGTCCCTGACCGGAATCTAACCCGGGACCCCTCAGTCCGCAGGCCGACGCTCCATCCACTAAGTGAAACCGGTGAGGGCTCACTCCTCTCTTGCATTTGTCCTTCACTTCCCTCTTGTACTGCTCACCTTGTGATTTCTGCATCCCTCGGGAGCCCATGTGCCTCACCCAGCCCTTCAGCAAACCTGTATCGAGCATTTCCAAAGTGAAAGGAACTATGCTGGGCATCATAAGAGAACACACACACACACACCAAAAAATAAAAAAATGGCTCTCACTCCAACCAGGGATTGAGCCTGAAATCTAGGCGTGTGCCCTGACTTGGAATGGAACCGGCAACCTTTCAGTGCATGAAACAACTCATCCCATGGAGCCACCCCAGCCAGGGCAAGTGGTAGGTTTTTTAAAGAAAAAATACATGTAACCAAAATGAGAGCAGACTCTCCACTTGTTGCCACATTTCCATCCTCAGCTCAGCAACAAACAAGAAAACCCAGAAAAGTGAGCAGCTTTCCTCCCTGTAAAATGTCTCCATCCCTCCCTGTGGAATGTCTCCATCCCTCCCTGTGGAATGTCTCCATCCCTTCCTGTGCAATGTCTCCATCCCTCCCTGTAGAATGTCTCCATCCCTCCCTGTGGAATGTCTCCATCCCTCCCTGTACAATGTCTCCATCCCTCCCTGTAGAATGTTTCCATCCCTCCCTGTGGAATGTCTCCAGCCCTCCCTGTAAAATAT
>NW_006284343.1:3700226-3701425 GCF_000327345.1 Myotis davidii
AGATGCCCCACCCTCTCTCGCTACCGGCACAGCCTTGAGAGCCATCAAGGGCAAAGATGTGAGTTAGAGGCTCCATAACAACGCAAGGGTTGGGTTCTTGCTGAGCCAGGACTAACTGTGAGCGCTGGGAACCCGATGCCAGACAGGGGGCAGTGTTTGCCCAGATGCTAGTGAATCAGGACAAAGGAACTTCCGTTTAAGAGCTGTAACTCATGGGACAGTGGGTGGGGAGTGAGGGCAGAGGATGGGATGGGAACTGGGAGGAGGAGAGTTATGGGGGGGGGGAGGAACAAATGTAATAATCTGAACAATAAAGATTTAATTTTTTTAAAAAAGAGCTGTAACTCATGCCCAACCAGTGCAGCTCAGTGTTTGAGCATCGACCTATGAGCCTGGAGATCATGATTTAATTCCTGGTCAGGGCCCATGCTGGGTTTCAGACTTGGTCCTCAGTAAAGGGGTGTGGGGGAGGCAGCTGATTAATGATTCCCTCTCACCATTGATACTTCTATCCCCCCCTCTCCCTTCCTCTCTGAAATCAATGAAAACATTTTTAAATAGAGCTCTAACTCACTGTCACCAGTGCTCCGATGAATACCTACATGCCAGTCTTGTTCCAAGAGGGGCAAACAATTGCTAAGCTACAATCAGTCACCTCCGTAGCATTTCAGAAAGACCAGCACCCAGGGGGCAGAAAGATGTGGACTGTCCATCCATTCATCCAGGGTTTGGTCCCTGTTGGGGGGAAAAGGAATTACTGATGAAATAAGAACCGACAGTGTCTGGCCTACACGCGATTTCCTTTCCCTCTGACTCTGCTCTAACACGTCCTCTCCGTGAGTGGGGAAGGCAAGCAGGTCATCTCTACTTCTCTCACTCCTCTCTTTTTTTAAAAAAATATATATATATTCCATTGATTTTTTACAGAGAGGAAGGGAGAGGGATAGAGAGTTTGAAACATCGATGAGAGAGAAACATCAATCAGCTGCCTCCTGCACACCTCCCACTGGGGATGTGCCTGCAACCAAGGCACATGTCCCTGACCGGAATCTAACCCGGGACCCCTCAGTCCGCAGGCCGACGCTCTATCCACTGAGCCAAACCGGTTTCGGCGAGTCTGTTTCAATTTTGTTTGCTTGTTCATTTTGGAGAACATTTTGTTAGATAATCAGGGAATTTTATATGCACTGCAAGACTGA
>NW_006284343.1:3702602-3707048 GCF_000327345.1 Myotis davidii
CGTGCTTGTGGGTCCTGCCCAGATCCCAGGGCAGGCAGCTGGCGTGGGGAGTGGCGCTGGCTGGTCCTCCTGGACAGCCTGAGCAGTGAAGGATGGTGACCCAGACCAGCCCCCAACGTCATTTTCCACGCTCTGCAGGCCTCCCCCTCTGCGCGCTCCCCTCTCCTGTGGAGTCCCTGGGCCCCTTCGTGAGAAAGTTCCTGGAACGCATGGCTGTTGGTGTGCTGATGTTTCCTCTTACCAGCTGCTCTGGGGAAGGGCTCTGACTTCCTCCATGTTCAGGGCAGGAAACCCAGCTTGGCTGGAGGTAAACAGCCAGAGGTGAACACCCCACGGGGGAAGTGTTGAACGGACACTTGAAGTGGCTCTAAATTTACCCCGGCCTGCTCCTGTCTCCACCTCCCGCTCAGGCCAGAGAAGCCTCGCGGAGCCCACAGGGGAGGATGGAGGTGCAGCTCCTCTGCTCACGTGCAGAGCACGCATGCCCTTCCCAGCGGGGTCCATCCTCCCAGGGGAGATAATGGTGTAATTGTTGAAATAAGTGGAGCTCCAGAGTCCCCCTAGCAAGTGGTGCCTACTCCTTGACCTTGATGTCTGCTCCCTCCTCTTACTTGCATTTCTGCTCATCAGGGACAGCTTTTACCCATGGGGGGGCGGGGGGGATGTTGTTTAACAGCATCTGCTTCTGCAAATGCCTTTACGCATCTTGTATAATTTGTATAACTTTAGGTGTCTTGAACCAAGTCATGTTTAAGCTCATATTTCTTCTTGCTTTCTGCACCTCTGCCCCTGGCTACCATCAGTACACACACACACACACACACTCACTCACACACACACTCACTCACCTCCTCTCATAAGGTATAAGCAGGACCAGTGATGACATGTTCTTGCTCTCAGTCCCTCCTTCTCTTTTGTTGTTAAGGCCTTTTAAAGGCAAAGCAAACCCCAACTTAAACCATCTGAAGCAAAAAAGAGAATTCATTGGCTCATGCAGCTGGGAAGCCTGGGGGTGCTGCCCAGGTGGACCTGGTGGCTTGAGCAATGGTGTGGGTATTACTCTCTGGGCCTCTCGACCTGGATCCAATGTTCATTGGACTGAAATGGGTCACATGCCCAGCCCTGAAGAGCTTGGTTTCCGAGAGAAACGGGTGGCATTGGCTGTAGGCAGCCAAGCAGCCACAGCAGCTGCTCCCAGGGGAATCACAGGAGAGGCTGGGTCCCAATATTTTTATGTCTTTAATGAGAAGTGACTGAAAAAGAAATAAACTTGTCATTCTCGCACCTAAACTGGGCTAGTTGTGTCTCACACATGGTGTCATTTAAGAATGAATAACCAGCCTGGCCAGTGTGGTTCAGTTGGTTGGGAGTCATCCAGTGCACCAAAGTGTTGTCGGTTCAATTCCCAGTCCAGGCACTTGCCTGGGTTGCAGGCTTGATCCCCCATGGGGGCATGCAGGAGGCAGCTGATCATGTTTCACTCTCACATCAATGTTTCTCTCCCTCTCTTCCTCTCCCTTCCCCACAAAAAAAAAAAAGACTGCATAATCAGACTTAGGTTATTAATAACTGGACTTCAGGCAACAAACTGATGTCACCCTATAAAATTATTGGCTTATTAGGGCCCTGGGGCCAGACCTCACCTTTGGGTGAGAGTAGACTCTCCTGTGGAGGGAATAGATGACCCAACTTTCAACCACCAACCACCCAAGAAGAAGTTTCTTGTGGGGGCAGGGGACGAGGACACAGGAGGGGAGGCTCAGGCTAGAACGAGGGGAAGCTCTTTCTCCTCCTTTCGGGACCAGGGTGAGTGGGTGAAGGTGCCTGGATTTTTCCAGTGGGTATAAGGCATAAGCAACCATGGTCACAGGAAGTGAGAAGTGAGGGGGGTGCCCGCCAAACCAGGCTGGCTTCCTGGGTGTCACACAGGCCCCACATTCAGAAGGGCCTCGTGATTGGTTTAACATTCTGGGGTCGCCATATCGAAAGTCTTAATAACTTTTGTACAAAGATGTCACGAAATTCTAGCACAGCCCTGGCGACAATCTCAGCCTGGCCCGGGACAAACACCGGGGTCCGTGCCAGTGGGGGACGCTCGGTCACCATGCAGGTTCAAGACTCTGCCCCCGGAGCTGCTCAGATGCCTCTGCCAAGGAGGCTTGATGCAGTGAGTCACCCTTAACTGGGTCTTGGGAGCTGAGCAACACTATCCCCTGGGGATTTGGCTCCATCAAAACCCAACTGCAGAATCACAGCCCCAGGGAAGCAAGCCAAGATGTACTGACATCAGGGCCGCTCGGGGCAGAGCCTCCTTCACTTTACCGTCACCTGCTCTCACATCTGTTCTCGTGTCTCGCTGTATTTTAAGATAAAATGCTTTCTCTCCCAGTTCTGCTTTCACTTGCCGTGAGCCAGACAGCAAGGTGTTCCCATGGAAGGACGCTGGTTCTCTGGGCTTCGTTCTTCTGCTTCTGTGGCTTATCGTTAATCCTGGAAAGGCTGCGTGAAATTCGAAATGACTACATCATCTGAACTTTGCAGCTCTTTCCAGTGCTCTTCAAGCGACAAACCAATCACCGGGTCCTTCAATAACACAGACACGATTGGGCATTGGGGTGGGGGGAGGGAGAGGAAAATATTAAAATAAGAAGAGCTGCACAGACTTGTCAGTTTAGTACAGAATAGCCTGGCCCGCATGGTTCAGTGGTTGAGCATCAACCTATGAACCAGGAGGTCATGGTTCGACTCCCGGTCAAGGCACGTGCCCAGGTTGCAGGCTCGATCCCCAGTGTGGAGTGACAGGAGGCAGCCGATCAGTGAGTCTCTCTCATCATTAATGTTTCTATCCTTCTCCCCCTCTTTCTTCCTCTCTGAAATCAATAAAAATATTTTTTTAAGAAAAAAAAAGAATACCACAGAATGCAGACCACCTCATCTGATGACTCTACCCATTAACATGAAGGTGAGAATAGTGGCCAAGGGCTGCCATGGTCTGCTAGAGCTACCTATGCAACCATATTCCTCTTTGGAAGAAAAAAAAGGTGAATAATGAGCTGTGTGGCTTCAGTGGTATTTGTAATGTTCCATTTCTTCAGCGCTATCCTTTATAACGTGTACACTGTATATAAGTATGTAGTGTGCATCAGATATTTTATAACTTACAATGAAAAATTAATAAGCTAATAAATGGTAGGATTAGGGCCATCTGGGTTGGTGGCACAGAAGGTAGGAAGGTGACAGGAAGGGATACAGGAGCCCTCAGGGACTCGCCAGGGTGGGGTTTTCCTTCAGGGACCTGCAGGGAGCACAAAGAAGACTCCCTTCCGCTCTGCAAAGAGCAGATTTCCTACCGCACGAGGGTTCGGCATGTGCCTTGTCTGTTCCTGAACCTTACAAACGGAGTCTTACCCAGTCCTTAATTCTGAACCTGTCCTCAGAGGTTCTTCGGCAAAACCAATGAGTCAGTCGCCCTGCCTTGAGGCAAGAACCCCGCACCCTCAGGGCAGGGCCATGTGAGTTTGAGATCACCGTGGGGAAGGGCTGGTGCTGGGCAGGGGGAATCTGGCGTTGGGCCAGAGGGCCCTCGTGACTGACGGCCGGAGTCAGCACCGATGCGCAGGGTTACGAGCGGTCGTGAAGGGAATGCTAGACTACACCAGCTGGGACGTACTGGAGGGAATCGTGTCCAGAGAACAGTATGAAGGAGATCAATGGCTGCCAATCCTGAGTCCATATGTGAGTGCCTGCCCTTAACAAAGTATCCATCCCTTGGGAGGAGATTAGGTGCACACAACCTAAGTCCACCTTGGCATAAAGTCACCAACTATCTTTTCTTGGGAAACACTGAGTGCTATTCTGACTTGGGGTCCTCACCAGTCCTTTCTTTTATGAAATTATGGTCATAACAGAGGGTTCAGTGGAAACTTTCTTCACCAACCTGACTCTTACTAGTTCAACCAACACCCTTTAGTCTCTTGGTGAAACATCCTGACTTGGTCCCTGTGGCAAAGAGTAGATTCTTCTGTTCTCGCCCATTGAGGTGCGCGTTTAACGAGAGTCAACTGTGTTCGGGCCCAAACTTGCTTAGGCACGTCGTGCGCAGTAATTATGATGGTGTGATTTAATGCCTGCATCCATGAGCTCATCAACGAAGAGTATCAACAGAAAGGATACCAATTAAAAAGAGTGTAAGCAAAAAGAGAACTGTTATTTCTACAAAAACTAAATGGAATGCTTTGGAAAGACTCGGTAAAAGCACGTCATTTTTTTTAATGCAGTCAGATTAGGAATGAGTGAGAGAACTGCGAAATATTCTGAGTAAAAACAGGAAAATGAGAAAGGGCTTTGCAATCCGATTGCTTCACAAGTGTCTCGCGCATCTTCCTCCACATCAGACAAACTGGACCTGGACTCCAGCCCCACACCACATGTGTGCAGTCCATGCTG
>NW_006284343.1:3707082-3717364 GCF_000327345.1 Myotis davidii
CAGCAAAGGAATGGCTCAGGTCTCCATCAAAATACCAGCGAACTGCTACACACTTAGATATGTGGAGTCAAGAGAAAGCATTTGGAGAAAGAATACCTCTTTCATGTTTCCCTGATTTAACCGACTCTTTTTTTTTTTTTAAATATATTTTATTGATTTTTTACAGAGAGGAAGGGAGAGAGATAGATAGTCAGAAACATCGATGAGAGAGAAACATCGATCAGCTGCCTCCTGCACATCTCCCACTGGGGATATGCCTGCAACCAAGGTACATGCCCTTGACCGGAATCGAACCTGGACCCTTCAGTCCACAGGCCGACGCTCCATCCACTGAGCCAAACCGGTTTCGGCTTAACCGACTCTTTCAGTGAACTGACCGATTAATTACCAATTCCAATCACTTTGGCGAAAAACGCACCTACTTGGTAAAATAAAAGGCGGGATCAGTCCCTCCGGATCTAAAACATTGTGGATTACGTGAAATCGACTTAGTCCAGCAGCCTGGCCCTCCCAAGGCTAAGCGGCTGCTGTTTTTAAGGTCAATCCAACACTTGTCTTCATCATGCATTTAGAAGGTTACCAGTCCAGTGTGCCTGTCTCTGTCAACTGCTCAGAAAGGCTCCGTCTTCTGAAAGCACAGCATTCTCCAAAGAAGACTGCCCAAACCCTACAACTTCTATAAAGTAGAATCTTTAAATATTAATAATTCAACAGCCAGAGGAGGGAGGTCCGAGTAGCATTAGACAGGCTGTGACTCATGAGGTACTCCGCCAGAGCTGAGTGGTTAGATACCTTGGCGTTTGCCTTCGCAGAAGTGCGCTTGCCTGGAAACGGTTCCACAAAATGGCCAATGCCACCGTCACTCAGACCAGAAGAACCGTGTCTGGGCTTTCTCTCTCTTGCAGTAAAGGTGCTAGACCAACACCCAGAATCTGCCTTAAAGTATTCGTGGAGCCACAGGATATGGCCGAGACAACACTGAGATGCCAATCTATAAACATTGCGAAACAACTTCCTTTCGTACCTCTTGCATATGTTTGCTTCCCTTCCCCCAGGGCCCTGACCACTTCAAGACCACGGTCTAAGCTCCAGTTCTGGCTTGAACAAATTGGACTGGCTTCGAGGTAGATTCCTGTAGTCAGGCCCACTGAAAGGACCAGGATGCTTCCCGGGAGGACCACAGCCAGCAGTCTGTTCCGTGCCGCTGCAGAATGGATGGGGCAGCTTTCCCAAGTGCCATGGGCTAGTCAACCCCATCTCTGAGGACATGAAAAGGTCCCTTTAAAGACAGCCACCAATCCAGCAGTATATCTGGTGGACACCTTTATAAAAGCTTGAATAAAACAATTGAAAGTGATCAGACTGGATGTCTTTCTGTTTAAGAAAAATATATTTTATTGACTTCAGAGAGGAAGGGACAGGGAGAGAAAGACAGAAGCATCAATGGTGAGAGAGAACCATTGATCGGATGCCTCCTGCACGCCCCATACCGGGGATCAGGGAATCGAACCCTGACCTCCTGGCTCATAGGTCGATGCTCAACAATGAGCTATCCCAGCCGGGCATGGCTGTCTTTCTAAGCTGGTTTCTTTTTCCTCAGCTCAGCCAGGCTGCCAGAAACTTCCATTTCCAGCCCATATCCACGGTCCAGAAAAGGGCAGAAGCAACCAGAGTCCTCCAGCCAAACTAAACTGAGCTACATTCTAGTCTCCCCGGTGTTTCTCGATTTATGTCAGGGGATTCGTGGCAGGAATCTCCACTAGTTACTAGAAAAGATGTAACTAGTCCGACAAACCCAGGTGCTTATGGATTCTGCTTGGCGCTGGCTGCTTAAAAACTCAGCGGTAAAACCCCGTTATTCACAGAAGTTAAAATGGCACAGCGGTGCCCTGGCCCAGGGCTTTCTATTTTGACTTTTATTTTTCTATTTTGACTCACTCTGAATTTGCTCAACGTTGACCTTTTCCATTTAAAGATCTCTCTGTCGACACTTCCTGTTCGGTGTAAATCCTAAAACGGCCAGGGTCACACGGTCTCTCTCTGACCCCAGCAGCACAAATGACCAGCCCAAGAATATGTAAGCTTGTCAGGGCTCTGCAAATTCCCCACGATCGGATCGTAAAGCTGTGGCCATGCTAGGGAATTCCCCCGGGAGGGAGAGCAGAATCATGCTGGCATGGCCACCATCATCCCCAGGCCCCTTGGGTGTCCACAGCTGTGAGAAGTGAGGCCAGCCCCAGGACCCGCTGATAATGGCCCCTAAACACTTCCAGGCCCCCGACCCTGAGGCCACCAATTGATGTGTTTCTCCCACATCATGTTTTCTCTCTATCTCTGTCTCTCTATCTCCCCCTCTCCCTTCCACTCTCTCTAAGAAAATCAACGGAAAAAATATACATCCTCAGGGGAGGGTTAACAAGCCTTATTAAGTTCCAAGGACAGCAGGAAGGCCCCTGGGGGTGAAGGACAGCGAGGGGCAGGAAGGCTGGCAGAGACAGGGTCATAGGCGCAGGCAGGGACCATGGGGTCCCGGTGGCCCCATAGGCTGCGGAAGAAGCCGCCCGAGGGTGACAAGCAGGGAGTGAGCAGGTCTAGCTGCTGGAAGAATGGACACAGATGGAAAGAGGGACTCCAGCCAGGGGACTGGATGGCAGCTTGGACGAGGCTGGTCCCCAGGGCCACTGTGGCTCGTGAGCCGCAGTTTGCCGACCACTGCTCTGGAGAGAGGGCTACGGGGACTCTAGAAGAAGCATGGTGAGTCCGGAGTTTGTAAATATTCACTAACTATTGCTGTGTGGATGCAGGTGCCTGCACACACACACACACACACACACACACACACACACACACACTATCCTCCCTAGACCCACAGTGCAGGGTAGTGGCCCAGACTCTCTCTGGACCTCGACTCTTCACCTGTAAAATGGGGCAGTAATGGAGGCGCCCTGTTGTGAGGATTGAATGAGTTTCTATAGGTAGACCATTTTAGAAAGAGCGCCTGCCACAATAGGGTATCTGTTCCCAACGTGGCTTAACCAATTACCTCCAATTTAGTGGCTCAATGAAAACAATGTTCATTGATGCTCCTACAGTTCTGGAGGCCAAAAGTTCCATATCCCTTTCCCTGGGTTCATGTGAGAGTCTCCGCGAGGCTGGTTCCTTCTGACGCATCCAGTCCTTGACTTTTCCAGCTTCTAGAGGCTACAGCTTTCCTTGGCTCCTGGCCGCGTCATTCCAGCCTCTGCTTCCGTCGTCACAGCCCCTTCTCTTGTGACCTTCTTGCCTCCCTCTTATAAGGACCCTTGTGGTTCTATTTAGGGCCTGCCGGGATAATGCAGAACAATCTCCGCATCTCCAAACCCTTCATTGAATTACATCTGCCCAGCCCCTATGGCCATAGAAGCTAATGCTCACGGGTTCTGGAGATTAGCACATACATAGCATTGGGAGCTGTTATTCAACCCATCACACATGGCAGCAATAAATAGAGGTTTGTTGCTATTATTGTCATGATCATCATCATTCTTCCCTCAGCTGCCCCAAACCATAGCCCCAGCCTCTGGGAGAGGAAGGAAAATGGGGAGACCCCTTTCTATCTCTCAGAATCCCCCTGAGACCAGGCTTGGAGCCCAGTTCTGGGCTGGGAGTGGTGAGAGGACTGGGAGCAGAAAGCAGACGAGGCAGGAATGTGCTGACAGGCCTCATGTGGGGTTGGGCAGGGGGTCCTTGCACAGCTAAGGCTTCCTGATGGCGCTGTATTGGATGAGCTCCTCCTGGCTCCTGCTGGGAGGGGGAGTGATGAGGTCCTGTGTGTTGATGTAGATTGAGTCCTGATCTGAGGTGTCCAGAGACAGAGCTGCATAGCAAATGTCCGTGTCCAGAAAGGGGGCCTGTAACAAAGGCGCATGCAGGTCAGGGAGGCTGGTGGGGGGAGGGGTGGGGTGCTGTGCTCATGGATGAGGCGCCTCCCTGAGGCTGGGGGACACGCCCCTCAGGAACTCTGAAGGCCACTCCCATGCAGGGCACCCTGAGCTCCAGCCACAGCAGGTGACTCTCCCTCAACTCCGTGCCAGGGCAGCACGTTCTGCGTGTGCTCCCAGGTCACTGGGCCTGGCTGGGTCTCCACTGACTGGCTCCCAGTCCCCCATGTGGAGACCTGATATGGACACACTTCCGAAGGCCAAGCGCCTGGGGAGCTCAGCAGGCAAGTCTTTCAATGGCTGCGATTGTGCCCGGCACCCACCCTCCTCTGTGCCCACAGGGGCGGGAGAAAGTCCATCCTCAAAGCAGGGACGATGAATCCAAGGCCCACAGCAGCCCCAACAAGTACCCACCATGGTGATGTACTCCACTTCCCCCTGGTCGTTCTGGGCAGAGGAGGAGGGCTGCGTGGGGGCCCTCTTCCTGGGGGAGCTGGGCGAGGCTTCTGTCTGCTTCAGGTTCACAGGTTGGCAGCAGACATTGTCCTCCGGGGGCTGGAGCACCTGGGAGAGGAAGCCCAGGTTCCTCTTCCGCAGAAGGACGCCAGCCCCTCTGCTGCCCTGCCCCCTCCCCCCAGCTTCCTATGCAGGCCCCACGTCTCTGTCTCCTTCACCTTTCCCCTTCCAGCCCTCCCCTCAACTGGCTGTTTCCAGCACCCCCTCCATCCACCCTGGCCTTGCAGACCCCTTCAGACACTTGGGCACATGGTCTGCCTGATACCTTTGGACCTCGGGGCCCCTGGGAGACGGAAAATGAGGGAAAGTGCTGGTCTGACCTCAGGGACTCTCTTACCTGCTCTGGGGATATCCCAGCAGCTAAAAGACAAAAACAGTCAGATTTTTAGTTTCAAAATCTAGATACTGAGGAGCACAGAAAGTACTTATAACATTGGCCACGGACAATGCACTTGGGAGAAAATGTGATGAACAGAGCCAGGCTCCCTCCTCCCAGACTACAAGATCCCCCAGGCTCGGGGGGAAGGAGGGGCCGGAGAGGACCCATGAGAGAGCGCAGGTCCCAGTGGGCTCTGAGAATGGGCGGTGCCATTATGTGAGGATGTGGAAGTGGAGCCAGACAGGAGGAGGGTTTGTTCGGGGCCAAATCCCCTGTTAGATGAGGCTGGCTTATGAGTGAATGGCTGGGGCGGAAGAGGAGCCAGAGTAGGAATCTCAACCAACCTTTATAATAAAACCCAGAGGATTCTATGTGTGACGCATATGCAAGCGCATGTGTGTGTGTGTGCATATGTATAATCTCTATGTGCACATGTGTTAACTGTGTGTTCATGTGTGCGCATGCACTGTGTTATATGTGTTCGTGCATGTGTGTACACATTCTTGCGTGTGTGTGTTTCTCCCTACCTCTGTGTCAGCTCAGTACCTCCTTGGCAACCATATGAATTTCACTGAAGTGTCTGGGTTCCCAAAATGGGCCTACGGTCATGGCCGCTTCTGCCACCAAGAGTCAAGCCGGGAAACAGAGAAGGAAGTGGTGGGTCAGAGAGACAAGAAGGGCAAAGAGGGGTGTGCAAAGCAGACAGCTAATGTCAGCACCACCTGGGCTCAGCTACCAGCGGCCTTTGGGAAAACACCCCTTCCAAACCCCATGGGCAATCCCTTGGACCGATGGCTCCTGGGTGACCATACTAGCCATTGCCCACACACTCCCCAGCCCAGCCCAGCCCAGCCCAGCCCAGCCAGGTCCTCTCACCTTTCCTCTGTCGCTTCACCATTCTCCACACCAACAGTGAGGCTGCCACCAGGAGAAGCAGCAACAGAGTAAAGAGGAGGGGCAGGAGGATGAAGAGCTTCGGGGAGTCGCCACTGGAACCACAGAAGACACCCGTGAGCCCTGGCTCACCTCCTGCCTCTGGGCCTTATCCCATCCACCCGGTAGCAGACAGTCACACACCTTTTGGCTTGCAGTTTCCAGCCTGGGAACCCCACTCCTGGGTGCCCTCAAAAATGGCTGTTGTTTTTAAAGGAGAGGAGGGCTCCACAAGGGAGTTTCAATGGGTCTAGAAGCCTAAGAGAAGTTGTATGACAACAGGCACCAGCAAGGTCTCCCTGCGTCCTCACTGGTCCTCTGACGTGGCTGCATAGTGTCCCCCAGCCCACAATTCATGTCACTCAGAACCTGGGAAGATGACCTATTTGGAAATAGGATCTTTGCAGATGTGATCAAGATGATGTCGTACTGCATTAGGGTGGGCCTAACCCAATGACTAGTATCCTTATAAAAGGAAAATTGGGGCAACAGGGACACGGTCACGGAGACCATGTGACAACAGGGGCAGAGACTGGAGAGATTCAGCCACAGGCCAAGGAACGCCAAGGATTGCCGGCCAAGAGAGAGGCATGGGACAGGTTCTACCTTTGAGCCCCAAGGAGCCAGCCCTGTCGACACCTTGATTTCAGATCATGGACCTCCTGGGCTGTGGGAGAATAAACTTGTCTTGTGTTAAGCCACCAGTTTGTGCTGTTTCATTATGGCAGGCACAGGAAACTCATGCATCTTCCTGTTGTTCATCATCAACACAGCACAGCTTTTAACCAGAGTCCCAGCGCCTCCCTCCTGTGCTCAAAATCCCAGAACAGCCCCATTTCATTCCAAGAAAATGGCCAAGCTCTTTCCTCATTTCTTACTCTTCTCACCCTTGCTTCCTCTTCTGGGAGGAAATGCCTGGGGTTCTTATAATAAGAAGAAGAGACTGGGACACAGACACACACAAAGGGGAAACCATGGGAAGACACAGGGAGAAGATGGCTGTCTACAAGCCAAGGACCGAGGCCTTGGGAGGAACCAACCCTACCGACACCCTGACTGAGACTTCTGGCCTCCAGAACTTGAGGCCTCAATGGCTCATGATAGGATGTCAGGCGCCCGGAATGCAACTGTTTGTTTAAGCTGACGCTGCTTTGTGATGGCAGTCTGAGCTGATGACTATAAGGATTATCTCTTACTCGTCACTACTTACAGAAACTTATAAAATAATTTCATCAATTAACTTAATTAACTCTATTTGGTACGTTAATTATCTCTTGATTGTAAGTGCTTGGAGGGCAGACAGACAGCTTGATTGTTCTGTTCACCTCCCATCCCCTGTGTTCCCTAAATTGGTGCTGGATATGAGGGGGGCTCAATAGCTACTTGTTGAATCAATGAGTGAGTTATCCATAATGTGAGCAAACGCCCTAACTGGTACGTACATCTGGCTTTGACTCATAAAATGAGAAACTCCTTGCTGTTACTTGTTAAAAGCAGTCCGGTAGAAAGAAACTCCCCAAAGAGAGGTCTAATGGGTGAGGGGACTAAGGAGTCCCTGGTGTGGAAAGAAGGAGGATGGGAATGTGCGTGGTCGTCGGCAGGGTCAACGTACAAACAGAATAACACACAGGAAAGTCCTCTGTGAGCTGCCAGGGGCTCTAGAGACACGAGGGCCTATCAGGATCACTGCTGTTGCCTTAATGTAACTGGGGAAAGAGGGCTTCCCCAAGCCCTTCCTGTTCTCCCAGAATTTGGACCAGGGGGCACTGTGGCCCCATGACCCCGTGACCACACACCCTGGCCATGCCTTCTGCCATGACTGCCGGCTCCTCCATCTCCCGCACTCTGAGCTCCGCATGGGACGCTCTATATCTGTGTGACCTCAGCTCAACACAGTGCCGGCCAAGCAGATTGTAACTCAGTGGAAGGGCCCCTGGCATCCTGGCTGGGACGTGGGACTACAAAGGGTCCCCGCACTGGAGAAGTTTGGGACCAGTGGGCCACAGGGAACAGCAGCATCCAAGCTGACCTACCTGCCATCGGAGTGGTGGTTGGTCACATTCAGGAAGCCTGTGGTGTCTTCTGGGGTGTCTGGTACTGTGAACGCGTTGGCAGTGGAGGTGATGGCAGAGGTGGGGGTCAACACTGTAGTTGGTGCTTGTCATACAGAACAGATTACATTCCACTCTCCTGCTCACATTCCTCCCCCATCTTACTTATCCAGCAAGGACCAGAGCAGAATGGGGACGTGCCAGGTAACTAACACACCCAAGAGCTATGACTTCTAAGGTCAGGGCCAGCCCTGAGCAAAATCATGATGTTCAGGAAGAGCCTTTCCTTTGGACAAGTTTTTAAGTTTCTGTGATGGGGCAGTTCCTGCTCAGGGTCATTCTCGAGGTCCCATGAGACAAGGAACGTGCTGCACTTGGCAGCTACCTCAGGCCTCCCAGGTCCCGGTGTGGTGGGGACGCTATGAGTGTGTCCCCTCCCGGCCATCCGTGCCCTGTGAGCTGGTGCTGGCTGTCCAAGGGTCGGCAAAGCAGGGCCCAACAGACACACCTGTTCACACCCAGATGCTCCCAGGAGTGTCTATTCCAGAAGGTCTTAGGAAGAGAACGTCTCTAAGCCCAGATGCACCCATGGCTCATGGTGGGATGTCAGGCGCCCAGAATGCAACTGTTTGGCTGTGGAAGCCTTTCCAGACCTCGGGGGTGACCCACAGCCCCAACTGTGCTGGGCTCCTTCCCCCTGAGACCAGATATGGAACAAGGGGTGGGAACAGCAGCTATGAGCCCCGGCCCCAACCTTCAGGAAGAGCAGGGACACCAGGGCACCAGAGGTGCCAGGGAAGCCTTGGTAGGAATGGAATCTCTGGGATTCACGGTAGAAGGTTCCTTCAGCCCATGAGTTAAAACTGGGGCCATCACCGTGGTCTCTATGGGCAATAGACTCGGACGATGAGCTGTGCAGAGAAAAAATGTGCCCAGAAAGGCTTTATCCCATCTTGAGCCCCTAGAGCATCTAAGAAGCCCTGCACCTCCCAACCTAAGTGAGCAGCCAGGGTTTCATGAAATCT
Source organism: Myotis davidii (assembly GCF_000327345.1). NCBI lineage: Eukaryota > Metazoa > Chordata > Mammalia > Chiroptera > Vespertilionidae > Myotis > Myotis davidii. The sequence goes on from NW_006284343.1 coordinate 3,715,907, forward strand.
CAGACCAACCCCCTCTGAGGCAGTTCATCTGAGTGAGTTCAGTCACTGGACAGGGACCTCAAGGACCAGGGCAGAGCAGGCCCTGAAAGGACACAGCCACACATGCACGTCCTCTTACCTGGGTCAATGGTCACTTTAACAGGGACCCCATGGTCAGATCCAGTTCTCTCAATCCCACACCAGTAAGTGTCTGTGTCTTCTCGCCTGAGCTCCTTCATGGTCACAGTGAACGTGTGGTTTGTCTGATAGTCCCGGATGGACACACGCTCCTTCACCCCAAACGCTGATCCATTGGTTTGAACAAGGATCTCGCAGCTTCCTAAAACAGGCCCTCGACACCACCACTTCAGGTAGGCCTCCCATCGTGGGCCATAGCGACACTGCACGGTCAAGACTCCCCGCTCCAGACCTCTCACTGCTTCTGGACCCGTGATGGGAACTGATGAGCCTGGAAAATACAAATCCATGTACCTGTCACCTTACTCCCACGTCCCCACCCCAAGACCAGGGCCACCGCCGCCTGCACTGTGAGCAGCTCCAACAGTCCAAGGCCTGAGGAGTGGGACAGAGTCAAGGAAGGAATTCACCTTCCACAGCACAGACCTTTGTCCTTCCAAGTTCCACTGGCTCAGAGCCACCTCCAAAACCACCTAACGGCACCACTGCAGAGCTCAAGGAAACAAAAGCACTGACTCTGAGCAATAATTATCTCCTATAATTCGCTCCCTCCCGCTCCCTGTGGCCCATAAATCTTTGTCCTTTTGCAGCATCTCAGTGTTAAACTGGTCTCAGGGGGAGGAAGTACCAGCGGACCCATGGCCACAGGAGTGAGTGCTCCTGACCTGTGCTGATGGCCTCAGGAGGTCCAGCTGCTGCACCAGGTACATGCCCTTAACCGGAATCGAACCCGGGACCTTTCAGTCCGCAGGCCGATGCTCTATCCACTGAGCCAAACCGGTTTCAGCAAATCTTTGTCCTTTTGCAGCATCTCTGTGTTGAACTGGTCTCAGGGGGAGGAAGTACCAGCGGACCCACTGCCACAGGAGTGATTGCTCCTGACCTGTGCTGCTGGCCTCAGGAGGTCCAGATGCTATGAACGTTCATATACTCTTTTTTGCTTGGATATGTGTTTTCTTTTTTTTTTTTCTTTTTGGTTTGCCTAAGGCAGTCATAGTTTATTATTGTCCCAAACAATAAATTTTCATAGAACCCCACTTCATTCTCAGAAGTGTTCCAGAGAGGATAATACATTGTATGCCCCTTTTCCGCCAACATGAATGGAATCAGGGAGGAGCCTTCCCATAGACAGGCCTACTTCCCTTTTCATATGGTTGCTTTGCTCAGAAAAATTTCCAATGCTTCTGTCTGTAAGACTCTTGGCCTGGGGTCATGAACTGACTTCATTTCTCCAGCAATATTTCTCCCAGACTCTTAGCATATTATTTTTCAAACTTTTAT
>NW_006284343.1:3717575-3744146 GCF_000327345.1 Myotis davidii
GTTCCTTCCTTTTTAGAGCAGCATAGTATTCCATCGTGTAGATGTACCACAGTTTTCTAATCCATTCATCTACAGATGGGCACTTAGGCTGTTTCCAGATCTTAGCTATGGTGAATTGTGCTGCTATGAACATAGGGGTGCATATGGATATGTGTTTTCAATTCTCTCAACTATATACCTAGGAATGGAATTGCTGGTTCACAGGGTAACTCTGTGGGACTCTTCGGGCAACTGTTAGGTTTTTTTCCTAAGAATTTACTTTTGAATACAGCTTTGGCTATGTTGCCTAAGTTTCGATATGTAGTATTTTCATTTTTCTTAATGAGTCTTTGCCTGCCCAGTGTGGTTCAATGGTTGAGTGTCAACCTATGACGCTCCAGATCATGGCACATGCCCCGTTTTGAGCTTGATTTCCATTAGGGGGCGCGTAGGAGGCAGGTGATCAATGTTTCTCTCTCATCATTGATGTTTCTATTTCTCGCTCCCTCTCCCTTCCCCTCCAAAATCAATAAAAAGTATATTTTTTTAAAAAAAGAAAGAAGAGTGCCTTAAAAAATTCCATCATCTGGACAGACCACTTATATTTATTTATACATCAGTTGAGGCACATGTGAGTTGTTCCCACTTTAAGGCAATTAGAGATAATGTTGCCATGAACATTTGCATCCAACTTTTTACATGGACATATATTTCCAATTCTCGGGTATTTACCCAGGAGTGGAATTGCTGGGTCACATGGTAACCGTATGTTTAGCATTTTCAAGCATGTCAAATTGTTTTCCAAAGTGGCTGCACCATTTTACATACCCATGAGCAATGTATGTCCTCTCTAATGAATGTTAAGAGTCTCAATAGTTCAGTTCTATGAAAGTAGAAAAATTTGGTCTGGGGGTGGGGTAGTTACAACAATCATATGGCTTCCTCTCCATTAGATACATTCACTCATTTAACTCATACTATTTGTCTAATCTGTACCTGGTATGGTTGTAGGTGCAAAAAATCCCTGCCCTCCTGAAGCTTATAGTCAATCAAGGTGGGGACAGGGAGGAGACAGACAGTGGGGAAAAAATGACGCAAAAAAAATTGTTATTGTAATTAGGGTCATCAATGGAGGCCTCTGTGAGAAGCAAAGACTTGAAAAATGTGAGGACTGGAACCTATGGCTCAAGAGAATAGCAGTGCAAAGGCCCTGAGGCAGGAGTGTGCCTAACATGTTCAAAGAACATCTAAGAGGCCAGTGTAGCATGAAGTGGGTTGAACCAGGGGAGGAAGAATAGAGAAGAGCCCACAGCAATGACATGGAAGAACCCAGATGGTGAGCACCTGGTAGCTCAGTAAGGAGCTGGATTTTTACTCCAAGTGGGATGGGAGGTCATTGGAAGGTTTTGACTAGAGGAGAGACAGGATGTGGCTAACGTTGTCAAAGGGTCATTATGGGATGTGAGAGGAGATGGATGTCCCCAGGTTTTGCCTGAGCATCTAGAAGGATGGAGGTTCCCAACGCAGAGGTGGGACAGAAAGGAATTCAAGGGGGAAGGAGTAGTTAGGTCACATTTGAAATGTCAATATATGACTGGAGTTATTCAGTGCGCAATTGGGTAGAAGATTCTGGAATCTAGGAAGATCTCCAGGGACTAGGGATACAGAATTGGGAGTCATCTGTATAGAGATAGCATTTACAGGAAGAGAGGAGATGAGATCAACAAGGGAGTGACTCCAGAGTGAGAAGAAGCCCAAAGGCCAGGCCCTGAAGCCTTCCAACATTTTCAAGACAATCCCCTTAATTTTTAATCAAACCGGTGGCATCCAGCAACTTCAAGTTCACTTCAACCCTCTGTCCATGTTCAGCCCCTCCTTTCCTCTTCACCCTAGCAAGCTACCTCCTCTTGATTTCTCCAGTCCCTCCCTCTGCAACTTCTGCTACTTCCTTCTACCTCAAAGACCTAGAATCATCTCCCCCTCCTTGTCTGGCAACCTCCCTGCTTTCCTTCCCTCAAGCACCTTCCACCTTCACTTCTTTCCCAAAGCCTCCCTTACTTCTAACACAGTCACAAAGGTCCAGGAGCAAGTATCACCAGCTCCCCTGAGCAGCCAGGGCTCCTCTGCTGTGACCGATGGGCCCCATCCAGCTGTCCATCTTGAATTATCAGCCCCCGGGGTGGTTAGGAGGTGTGCCTTCTGCTGGGCTCAGTGTGAAAGCCAGGCTGCCTATTTCTTCGTTGGCAGCTGTAGCCACGGAAACACTGGTGGTGATTTGAGTGGGTGAACCGCACAGGCTCATGGCTTGGGGGAACTACTTAGAAATGGGGTCCACTTCTCAGCAGGACACCTTCTGGGCCACTTCTCCCCCTGGCAGCCACCTCCTCCTGCCCATAAGCTTTTCCCACAAGTTCAGACCCAGATCCCACTTACCTGGAACCCAGAAGAGGAGGGGAAAGAGCAGCAGCAGGTACATTTTCAGCCTCGCACGGGTCCCCCTGGACCGAGCCCCTCAGCAAGACCGAACTTACAGGCTCGACTCCTTCATCCTCCAGCCCTTCTGCTTTCACTCACAGTCACTCACACTTCCTCCCCCAGCCACTTCCCATGCGTGAATAGAACTAAAAGAGGAAGTAGATGTAATGGGCAAGATTTCATAGTTATTGTGAATAAGATTTTAAGTAATACCTCCCTGCCCAGAGCCACGATGGTTCTCTAAAGTGAGAACTTGCGGTGCTGCTCTGTCTTCTAGAAATTGCAGACACATGATCAGGCCGGCTCTTGCACAATCCTCTCAACTGGAGGTGGGAAACCAGCTCCCAACAGAGAGCCCAGCATGGGACACGATATCCTAAACCTGGAATTTCAGGTGTAGCCAGATTCTCAGGAGCCCAGAAGGTCAGGAGTTCAACCGGGTGAAGGAGGACTTGGGGCCAAAGTCAGGAAGTCAGGGGAGAGATTCTGGACCAGAGATTGGCATGAAGAGCAGGCCGAGGGGGTATCACAACCCAGCCTGCAAAGAAAGGGGCTCAGAGACAGGGCACCTGGTAGCTCAGTAAGGAGCAAGGGGCAAGAGGGGCCTCTGTCCTGAGGGCATACCGGAAACTCACTGCTGTGACCCAGCCCTGGAATGCATAAATAAACGAAACAACAAATTGATGTTCTCTCTCTCTCTCTCTCTCTCTCTCTCTCTCTCTGTCAACAAATAATTTTTTTTAAAAGAAAAACAAACCAGCTCATTGCTCTTGGCCATCCTCCTTCGCTCCTCACACCCCCACCCCTTTATAAAACCTATCACTGTTGCTTCCTTTAAGACATGTTCTGCAGGTCTTGCTCCCTTTTTCCTGCAACTCGGTGCCCATACCCCAACTTCCACCCCCTTTGGGATCCCAGCAAGCCCTCAGGTGGGGCTCAGAGGTTATGAAAAGATAGAGTCTTTCTCATATTTCACTCCCGGAGCCACTTTGGTCATGTGTCACACACACCCTGTGACATCTTGAGGAGCCACTGAGTCCCAAGAGGAGGCTTGGGCCTTCCTACCCTAATCAGGAACAAATAAGAGAGCAGGGGGGTTGTTTGCACAGAAAAACACAGCAGCTGACGATCCAGGGTGTTTCCAGGAAGTGGCCAGAACTGGCCTTTCGCTTCACAAGATCAACTACCCAATCGGGGTGAGACCCTCCTCAGCCTTGTGACCCACTTCCACACAAGCACATCCTCTGCCCAGGGTCTCTGAAAATGGGGCGAGTGTTTAGTTTCTAGGGAAAATGACGGCCCTGAGAAACCAAGGGGGCAGGAGCTTTCCTGGTCTTTCTTGGGCATGGGAGCAGGGAGTGAACAGACTCTGAGCTGCTCAGGGTTCTGCCTGTGGCCTGGCCCTGATCCTGGGCCCTCCTGCCCCCACCAACCCGAGGAGGCTGCCCTTGGAGTCCAGAGCAGGGAATTATCTGGTTGTCTCTGAGTGACAGCAAAACTGTACCTGTGTGTAAGAGTGTGTCTGTGTATGTGCCTACCCTCTGTCCATGTGTGCATCTGTGTGAATGTGTCTGTGTGTGTGTTTGTGTGTGTGCGCACATATGTGTATGTGTGTTTATAACGAACCCACTGTCCCAGCCACAACACCATCTCAGAAACCTACCCCCCATCCCAAAACCCCACTCCACCCTGGGCCTCCCGCCTCTCCATTGCTCCCTTCAGACCATCCTGGTGGGCGACAGTGGCGTGGGCAAGACCAGGGCAAGTTCATCCCCGGCTCCTTCTCGGCCACTGTGGGCATCGGATTCACAGTAAGTGCTCCCCGCCTCCGGGGCCCCAGGTGGGCTCTGCCAGGGGCCCAGCAGGAAGCCGGTGGTCACTCGCGTTGGATCTTTCTAGGAGGTTTAATAAACAGACTATTGACCAACATGTACACAGGGTGCTGGGAAACCAGGAGGGATGGTGCAGTGTTTGGGGTCCTTATAGGGCTTCCTTCCCCACCCCACTCCCCAGCCTAAGAGAGGTGAGAGGAGGGAACCATCACAGACCCAGGGACCAAGAGGGCTGTGTGCAGGGGGCTGGCGGGCAGGAGCTGTGACCATCAGTGGAGGAACGCAGCAGAGCCTAGTAACCCTTCCCCACACTGCCCTCCTCCTGCTCCCCCCATATCCTATGGGGCTCCCCATTGATGGCACACAACCAGAAGCTGGAAAGCAAGGGAATATATCAATACAGATTGTTCAGGGGCACCTCCCAATGCAACAAGAAGGCAAAGTCATGGCTTGAAAGTTTAAAAACAGTGTAATCATGCCCGGCCGGTGTGGCTCAATGGTTGAGTGTTGACCTAAGAACCAGGAGGTCATGGTTTGATTCCCCGTCAGGGCACATGCCAGGTAGCTGGCTCTATCCCCAATAGGGGGTGTGCAGAAGGCAGCTGATCAATGATTCTCTCTCATCATTGATATGTCTATCTCTCCCTTTACCTTCCTCTCTGAAATCAATTAAAAATATTGAAAAGAAATAAAAACAGTCTGATCCTAGCATTGCGGTCCTAGGGCACTGGTAGGTCAAAGGTGAAAGTTCTGTTTTTAGCCCTTGGGCTCTCCCTGGACACAGCACGGGCCGCTGAGATTAGGGAAGTGGTCCCAAATGTCCAGGGAGAACAGAGAAGCGGCGCCAGCGTCTCAGGACTTCGCCTCTGCAAACCCTGGAGAGAGCTGAGCTGCGTGGTGTGACGGGGACGCTCATTCACTGGGAAGAATCAGGAACAGTGAGCTCCAAAACCCAATGCCCTGCGAATGCAGCCGGGTCGCTGAGCCTCCGGAGATCCCATAGCTGAATGAGATCCGCACGGGCCGCTGGCTGGACTGAGAGCTGGCGTCCCTCCCCGCACCCTGGAGTCACAAGCCAGACCAACCAGGTGTCAGGACGCTGGTCCCGGGCACACAAGGGCGGGATCGCTGTACTGAAAGGCCAAGGTCTCAGACCTGAGCTCCAGGTACCCTCCTCGGTGCTCCGGGAGCTGTCCAGTGCTGAACGATCCTGTTTACTGCTCAAAACAGAGATGCGTGTGCTCTGGGGGAGGGGCCGCCGCCAGAGGTTCCGATCGCCAGGAGCTTCGTTCATTCATTTAAATCACCGGCGTCCCTTTCTCATTCACCCCCTCCTGCCTCTCACCCATCTGAGCGTCCCCGTGTAACTGCTGGGGAAGCTGTTTGTCTTCCCACCCAGGCCCCATTAGGTCCTACGGTTGTGGTCAAAGACCTGTCATGTGGCCCATGAAAACTTTCACTTCCAACTTGGTTAAAATTAGACACAGAAGTGATCTGCATCAGGAAAAAAAAAAAACCTGTTGTTTTCAAACCAGACTCCCTCGTGACTCCAGAAACCTGCCCTCCAGCCTTAACTTAGTCATATCTTCCTGAAACTGTCTGCTTATTTCAAAGTTCTTGTTCATCCGTGGCTTCCCTCATTCGAGTTCCTTATGCAGCTCAGTCCTCAGTAATGTAGGTCGACTCTTGAAGCGATTGTTGGGGAAAGTGGCAACCTCGCTCTAGGCAACACTTTTCATCCAACATCCATTGCTTTGAAAGAATCAGAGCCTTCTATTTGCTGCAAGAAGTCACTGTGGGTCCTCATGACTCCTCATTCCGTCCTTATAGTTCCTACTTTGCTGATATCACTTTATTTGTCGACCCCCGGAGAAGCTGTGCATTGCCCTGTACTTGGAGATTTTTAAAGGTCAAAATACCCTTCTGAAAATTCCATTGACGCAAGCTCTGAAATAATACGACTCATCCTCTCCCCTTATTGCACAGTTTATGTTTGAGGAAACTGAAGTCCAGAGAGCCAAAGTGACTATCCAAGGAAACAAGGTAGAAAGTGGCGGAGCTGATACTAAAAGCCAGGAATTTTGACTCTGGGTCTCACATGTTTTCTCTGTACAAGTGTGGTCCATAGGGCAGCAGCATTAGCATCGCCTGAGAGCTTGTTAGATAGGTGAAACCTCAGTCTCCTCCCGGATCTGCTGCGTCTGCATCTGTAATTTAACAGGATCCTTAGGAAACAAATATACACATTGCAGTTTCGGACACACAGCCCTGTGTCATGCTGGCTACTTCTGACACAAATAAAGGAAGATCGGTCATCGGAGGGAGCAGGTCTGTAGACGTGAACAGTCCATGCGACTTCTCCCTCCAGGCCTCTGCACCCGTGGGGTATAGAAGAGAAGGATTTATCGCAACTGCCCCGTCTGAAAGTTTTAAAGCCATTACAGTTTGAAGTAAACTGTTATCAAATCTGTGTTTTTTGAAGTTGTGAGTCTAGCCTTCATAGACAGTCTATGCAAGCAAAGGAACGTAATTACCAATCAATTACAAAAGCAACCTGGTGACTCGATACATGGGTCTAAGCTTAAGCCACCTTATAAAGATAGAAATATTCCTTTTGAAAGGTTAAGACTCGGAGGTCACAGTTTTCAAGTTGTTGATCAAGTAAGGTCGTTCCCACCTCAGTTGCTCACACATGAAATGCGGGACGTGGCCCATGAGAACTTTCACTTCCTTTGGGCTTACTGCTCAACAAATTGGGAAAGATCAACAAACTGCTAATAAATGCCTGGTGTTTTGAGCTTGGATGTGAGCCTCTTGAGAGAAGGAGCTGGCTTTAAACCTTCTGGTGTCTCAACAGAGTGACAGATGTGGGTAGAAAGTTTTTATTTCTATGATAACGCGGACTACCTCTGACTGATATTATTTCATTATTGTGCATGACTTTTTTATTGTCATCCACTTAAAAAATCCATTTGTAAAGGGGCAGGGTATCAACGTATTTGTCTTATTTTTTAAGTTTGCTGTATAGTAATTCCTGCCGTCTCATTAGGATGCAGTGACCATGGGATGTAGGCTCCCCTCCAACCTTAGTTGCTAAGAAGAACGGTTTTTAAATAAACTTTTTATTGAAGTTAGGAACCACAAGAAAAGCTCAGATCATACAGGTGCACCCTGATGGATTATCACAAAGTGAGCACCTCTGGGCAACCACTACCAAGATAAAGAGATGGAACCTTCCAGCTTCCCAGAACTCCCCCCACATACCCCGTCCCACACACTCCCCCCTTCTTCCTCCCCAGAGGTTACCATTATGGATGAGGAAGAATCATTTCATGTTTTGACAGAGCAGCCAGACGTTACGTAAATAGTCTAGACACTTGCCAGAAGAGAATCGCTATATTGTGGAAACCCAGAAGAGTGAGCGGCTTCCCTCCCTGTAGAATGTCTCCATCCCTCCCTGTGGAATGTCTCCATCCCTCCCTGTGGAATGTCTCCATCCCTCCCTGTGCAATGTCTCCATCCCTCCCTGTAGAATGTTTCCATCCCTCCCTGTGGAATGTCTCCATCCCTCCCTGTGCAATGTCTCCATCCCTCCCTGTAGAATGTTTCCATCCCTCCCTGTGGAATGTCTCCATCCCTCCCTGTGCAATGTCTCCATCCCTCCCTGTAGAATGTTTCCATCCCTCCCTGTGGAATGTCTCCATCCCTCCCTGTGAGCTGCTCTGGAAGGGCTCTGACTTCCTCCATGTTCAGGGCAGGAAACCCAGCTTGGCTGGAGGTAAACAGCCAGAGGTGAACACCCCACGGGGGAAGTGTTGAACGGACACTTGAAGTGGCTCTAAATTTACCCCGGCCTGCTCCTGTCTCCACCTCCCGCTCAGGCCAGAGAAGCCTCGCAGAGCCCACAGGGGAGGATGGAGGTGCAGAGCACGCGGGCAATGCCCTTCCCAACGGGGTCCATCCTCCCAGGGGAGATAATGGTGTAATTGTTGAAAGAAGTGGAGCTCCAGAGTCCCCCTAGCAAGTGGTGCCTATTCCCTGAGATGCCAACGTCTGCTCCCTCCTCTTACTTGCATTTCTCTGTGTGTGTGTCTCCCGCTCTCTTCTGCTACCTCTAAGAAAATCAATGGAAAAATATATGTCCTCGGGTGAGGATCAACAAACAAACAAATAAAATTCATGAAGCAGTGCATGCTCTAAACCAGCGGTTCTCAACCTGTGGGTCGCGACCCCTTTGGCAGTGGAACGACCCTTTCACAGGGGTCGCCTAAGACCATCCTGCATATCAGATATTTACATGACAATTCATAACAGTAGCAACATGACAGTTAGGAAGTAGCAACGAAAATAATGTTATGGTTGGGTCCCTACATGAGGAACTGTATTTAAAGGGCCAGAAGGTGGAGAACCACTACTTTAAAGGAAGTGAAGCAGGGCAACGTGACAGAGAAAAATCGGAGGCGTCGTGGGGACTTCGCCTGCTAGGGTGGTCAGGGAAGGCCGCTCGGAGAGGGGACATTTGAGCTGAGATGGGATGATGAGCTGTCGCTAACTAGTCATCCAGCTGCAAGAAGAGGGTTCCAGAAAGAAGGGCAGGCACCTGCCAACGCCCTGAGACGGGAACAAGCCTTATCCTGTAAGGACAGCAGGAAGGCCCCTGGAGTGAAGGACAGCGAGGGGCAGGAAGGTTGGCAGAGACAGGGTCATAGGCGCAGGCAGGGACCATGGGGTCCTGGTGTCCCCATAGGCTGCGGAAGAAGCCGCCCGAGGGTGACAAGCAGGGAGTGAGCAGGTCTAGCTGCTGGGAGAATGGACACAGATGGAAAGAGGGACTCCAGCCAGGGGACTGGATGGCAGCTTGGACGAGGCTGGTCACCATGGAGACAATGGGACTGGACAGGATTCGGGACATGCTCTGGAGAGAGGGTTACCCAGACTCTAGAGGAAGCGTGGTCAGTCCGGAGTTTGTAAATGTTCACTAACTATCCCTGTGTGAATGCAGGTGCCTGCGCGCACACACACAGACACACACACACACACACACACACACACACACACACACACACTATCCTCCCTAGACCCACAGTGCAGGGTGGTGGCCCAGACTCTGCCCGAGTTCAAATTCCAACTCATCCGTCTGCTGGTGAAAAAACTCGGTAAGTCACTGAACCTCTCTGGACCTTGACTCTTCATCTGTAAAATGGGGCAGTAATGGAGGCGCCCAGGAGGGCTGCTGTGAAGATTGGATGAGTTACTGTAGGGAGAGCACTTAGGAAAAAGAGCACCTGCCACAATAGGGCGTTCGTTTCCAATGCTGCCGCATCAATTAGTGGCTTCATGTAAACAACGTTCATTTATTCTCCTGCAGTTCTGGAGTCAGGGTCTCCGCGAGGCTGGTTCCTTCTGACGCATCCAGTCCTTGACTTTTCCAGCTTCTAGAGGCTACAGCTTTCCTTGGCTCCTTGCCGCATCATTCCAACCTCTGCTTCCGTCATCACAGCCCCTTCTCTTGTGACCTTCTTGCCTCCCTCTTATAAGGAGGACCCTTGTGGTTCTATTTAGGGCCTGCCGGGATAATGCAGAATAATCTCCGCATCTCCAAACCCTTCATTGAATTACATCTGCCCAGCCCCTATGGCCATAGAAGCTAATGCTCACGGGTTCTGGAGATTAGCACACATAGAATCATATTCAACCCACCACACATGGCAGCAATAAAGGTTCATTACTATTATTGTCATGATCATCATTATTCCTCCCTCAGCTGCCCAGCCCATAGCCCAGCCTCTTCCCAAACTATGAGGGAGAGGAAGGGAAGTGGGAGACCCCTTCCTATCTCCCAGAATCCCCCTGAGACCAGGCTTGGAGCCCAGTTCCGGGCTGGGAGTGGTGAGAGGACTGGGAGCAGAAAGCAGACGAGGCAGGAATGTGCTGACAGGCCTCATGTGGGGTTGGGCAGGGGGTCCTTGCACAGCTAAGGCTTCCTGATGGCACTGAACTGGATGAGCTCCTCCTGGCTCCTGCTTGGGAGGGGGGTGATGAGGTCCTGTGTGTTGCTGTAGATTGAGTCCTGATCCAAGGTGTCCAGAGACAGAGCCTCATAAAAAACATCCGAACCCAGAAAGGGGGCCTGTAACAGAGATGCACGCAGGTCAGGGAAGCTGAGGGGCAGGGGTGCTCATGGATGAGGAGGCCTCCCTGAGGCTGGGGGTCATGCCCCTCAGGAACTCTGAAGGCCACTCCCAGGCCCTCCAGCCCCGCCTCCCTCCTCCCTGCAGGGCACCCTGAGCTCCAGCCACAGCAGGTGACTCTCCCTCAACTCCGTGCCAGGGCAGCACGTTCTGCGTGTGCTCCCAGGTCACTGGGCCTGGCTGGGTCTCCACTGACCGGCTCCCAGTCCCCCATGTGGAGACCTGATATGGACACACTTCTGAAGGCCAAGCACCTTGGGGAGCTCAGCAAGAAAGTCTTTCAACGGCTGTGATTGTGCCCGGCCCACCCTCCTCTGTGCCCACAGGGGCGGGAGAAAGTCCATCCTCAAAGCAGGGACGATGAATCCAAGGCCCACAGCAGCCCCAGCAAGTACCCACCATGGTGATGTACTCCACTTCCCCCTGGTCGTCCTGGGCAGAGGAGGAGGGCTGCGTGGGGGCCCTCTTCCTGGGGGAGCTGGGCGAGGCTTCTGTCTGCTTCAGGTTCAGGTTGGCATAGCAGACATTGTCCTCCGGGGGCTGGAGCACCTGGGAGAGGAAGCCCAGGTTCCTCTTCCGCAGAAGGACGCCAGCCCCTCTGCTGCCCTGGTCCCCCCTCCCAGCTTCCTATGCAGCTCCCACCTCTCAGTCTCCCACACCTGCCCTCCCTCCTGGCTGTTTCCAGCACCCCCTCCGGTCATCCAGGCCCTGCAGCTGGGAGGATCTGGACACTTGGGCACATGGTCTGTCTGATACATTTGAACCTCAGGGACCCTGAGAGATGGAAAATCAGAAAAGCGGGGGAAAGTGTTGTCTGCTATAGCCAGTCTGACCTCAGGGGCTCTCTTACCTGCTCTGGGGGTATCCCAGCAGCTAAAAGACAAAAACAACCAGAATTAGAAAGCTCATCCTGAGCCTGGGCGGGTCCCAGGTCTGGGGGAGAGAAAAAGAAAAGAAAAGAGGTGAATGAGGCTCCAGAAGGGAGACCTGGTTCTAATTCTGACTCTTCAGATGACACAGTCTGTGACATGGGGCATTCACCTCTCTGGGCTTCCATTTCTCGACTTGAAAAGTAAGGGGATCTCAGCTCAGTTCCCCTCATCACAGAACTTTGACATCAACTGACTGGGGGGCCCAGCCAGCCATCAGTGTCCTGGGATTGTTTCCCTCACTGCCACCCCAGGGCCACCCTGTAATGTCAACCAGAAGCTCTGCCTGTAATGCTACCGGGAGCTCTACCTCACCCGTCACTCACACCGACCTACCCAGCCGCCCGGCTGTCTGATCCCCTCTCCCCAGCTCTCACTGCACTGGATGTCTGTCCGTCTCATACATCAGATGGTCCCACTGAATTCTGGTTAGATGTCAGGTGGGCTATGGGCTGCTGGGCGGCTGAGCCTGCCCTTCCTCGCATGGCCGGTGCCTGGCTGTGCCTGACACACGGGTGCCCATCAGTAAAAGTCATCTGTGGAGACCCAGGGGTGCTCAAGCTGGGTCAGCAGCAGATGGACCAGCTTTCAGATGTTCGCTGGTTCCCATTTCTGTCTGTCCTTTGGTCCTCCCCTGGCCTCCCAGCTTTAGAGACAACAAAGAAACAAGACGTTTTCCCGCCAGATTTTTAGTTTCAAAAGTCTAGATGCTGAGGAGCACAGAAAGTACCTACAACATGAGCCACGGACAATGCACTTGGGAGAAAACGTGATGAACAGAGCCAGGCTTCCCCTCCCAGATTATAAGATCCCCCAGGCTCAGGGGGAGGGAGCGGGCCAGAGAGGACCCCATGAGAGAGAGCGCAGGTCCCAGTGTGCTCTGAGAAGGGGCGGTGCCATTACGTGAGGATGTGGAACTGGAGCCAGACAGGAGGAGGGTTTGTTTGGGGCCAGATCCCGTTGGATGAGGCTGGCTTATGAGTGAATGGCTGGGGTGGAGGAGGAGCCAAAGTAGGAATCTCAACCAACCTTTATAATAAAACCCAGAGGACTCTGTGCATGACCCATGTGCATGCACGCATGTGTGTGCATACATGTAATCTGTGTTTACACATGCATGTGTTATCTGTGTGTGCATGTGCAATGTGTTGTGTTGCATACATGTGCATGTGCTCGTGCAGGTGTGTGCACATTCACGTGTGTGTGTGTGTGTGTGTGTGTGTGCGTGTGTGTGTTTCTCCCTACCCGATGTCAGCTCAGTACCTCCTTGGCAACCATAGGAATTTCACTGAAGTGTCTGCGCACCTGACATGGGCATGAGGTCATTGCCATTGGTCCACACACTTGAGCTCCAAGGAGCCAGCCCTGTGGACATCGGCCCACACACTTCCACCCAGCCCAGCCCAGCCCACCCAGCCCAGCCATGTCCTCTCACCTTCCTTCTGTCGCCTCACCACTCTCCACACCAACAGCGAGACTGCCGCCAAGACAAGCAGCAACAGAACAATGAAGAGGGGCAGGGAGATGCAGAGCTGCAGGGAGTCGCCACTGGAAACAACAGAAGACACCCGTGAGCCCTGGCTCACCTCCTGCCTCTGGGCCTTATCCCATCCACCCGGTAGCAGACAGTCACACACCTTTTGGCTCGCAGTTTCCAGCCTGGGAACCCCACTCCTGGGTGCCCTCAAAAATGGCTGTTGTTTTTAAAGGAGGGGAGGGCTCCACAAGGGAGTTTCAACGGGTCTAGAAGCCTAAGAGAAGTATGACAACAGGCACCGGCAAGGTCTCCCTGCTTCCTCACTGGTTCTCTGACGTGGCTGCATAGTGTCCCCCAGCCACAATTCATGTCACTCAGAACCTGGGAAGATGACCTATTTGGAAATAGGATCTTTGCAGATGTGATCAAGATGATGTCGTACTGCATTAGGGTGGGCCTAACCCAATGACTAGTGTCCTTATAAAAGGAAAATTGGGGCAACAGGGACACGGTCATGGAGACCATGTGACAACAGGAGCAGAGACTGGAGTGATTCAGCCACAGGCCAAGGAATGCCAAGGATTGCCGGCCACCAACAGCCAAGACAGGGGCATGGGACAGGTTCTACCCCCACGTCAGCTCAGTGCCTCCTTGGCAACCATAGGAATTTCATTGAAGTGCCTGGGCACCCGAAATGGGCCTAAGGTCATTGCCATCGGCCCACACACTTGAGCCCCAAGAAGCCAACCCTTTCGAAACCTTGATTTCAGATCATGGACCTCCTGGGCTGTGGGAGAATAAACTTGTCTTGTGTTAAGCCACCCAGTTTGTGCTGTTTTGTTATGGCAGCCACAGGAAACTCATACATCCTCCAACACACACACACACACACACACACACACACACTACAGTTCATCATCAGCACAGCAGCCAGGGAATGCTTTCAACCAAAGTTCAGCATCTCCCTCCTCTGCTCAGAATCCCACAACAGCCCCATTTCATTCCAAGAAAATGGCCAAGGCTGGCATTGGCTTCCACTGTCTCCCCCCACCCCCACCCGCTCTCCTCATTTCTTACTCTTCTCGCCCTCGCTTGCTCTTCTGGAAAGGAAATGACTGGGGTTCTTATAATAAGAAGGGATTGGGACACAGACCCACACAAAGGGGAAACCAGGCAAGAAAGTCCTCTGTGAGCTGCCAGGTGGTCAGGAGACTCCAGGAATTGTCAGGATCCCCGCTGTTGCCATAACAGTAACAAGGAATTCATAACAGAAACAGGGCTTCCCCAGGCCCTTCCTGTTCTCCCAGAATTTGGACCGGAGGGCACTGTGGCCCCATGACCCTGTGCCCACACACCCTGGCCATGCCCTCTGCCCTGACTGCCGGCTCCTCCATCTCCCGCACCCTGAGCTCCGCATGGGACGCTCTATATCTGTGTGACCCGAGCTCAATACAGTGCCGGCCAAGCAGAATTTAACTCAATGGAAGTGGGATGGATGCGTGAATGAACCAACAAACCTCCGAACTGCACTGAGCTCCGGGACGCAGGTTGGGGGTGGGGGCTCACCAAGGACACTGTGCGGCCTGAGAGCAAGAGGAAGGGCCCCTGGCATCCTGGCTGGGACGTGGGACTACAAAGGGCCCCCGCACTGGAGAAGTTTGGGACCAGTGGGCCACAGGGAACAGCAGCATCCAAGCTGACCTACCTGCCATCGGAGTGGTGGTTGGTCACATTCAGGAAGCCTGTGGTGTCTTCTGGGGTGTCTGGTACTGTGAACGCGTTGGCAGTGGAGGTGATGGCAGAGGTGGGGGTCAACACTGTAGTTGGTGCTTGTCATACAGAACAGATTACATTCCACTCTGCCTGCTGTCCCACCTGCAGCCCTGCACGTAGCTCAGAGCCAGGGAGGATGTGGGCTGCCCTGGCCTGCAGAGCCTGGGGCAGGGCCACAGGAAGAGGCCTACAACAGGACCACTCATCTCTTTGTCTGTAGGAGAGCTGGGCACAGGTCCAAGGGGTCATCACACAGGCCCTGGAAGGCTCAGGGGGCCCAGGATTGCCTCAGGGTAATGGCAGCTGGAGTTCAGCTAAACTTTAAACACTCCCACTGTTTATGGCAGGGGCCCCGCCCGGGACAAGTTTTAAGTTTCTGTGATGGGGTAGTTCCTGCTCAGGGTCATTCTCAAGATCCCATGAGACAAAGAACGTGCTGCACTTGGCAGCTACCTCAGGCCTCCCGGGTTCCGGTGTGGTGGGGACGCTATGAGTGGGTCCCCTCCCGGCCATGAGTGCCCTGTGAGCTGGTGCTGGCTGTCCGAGGGTTGGCAGCAGCAGGGCCCAACAGACACACCTGTTCACACCCAAATGCTCCCAGGAGTGTCTATTCCAGAAGGTCTTAGGAAGAGAACGTCTCTAAGCCCAGATGCATCCATCGCTCATGGTGGGATGTCAGGTGCCCAGAATACAACTGTTTGGCTGTGGAAGCCTTTCCAGACCTCGGGAGTGACCCACAGCCCCAACTGTGCTGGGCTCCTTCCCCCTGAGACCAGATATGGAACAAGGGGTGGGACACGGCTATGAGCCCCGGGCCCAACCTCCAGGAAGAGCAGGGACACCAGGGCACCAGAGGTGCCAGGGAAGCCTTGGCAGGAATTGGTTCCCACAGAAGAGGCTTCCCTCAGCCCATGAGCTAAAACTGGGGCCATCACCGTGGTCTCTATGGCAATAGTCTCAGGTACTGAGCTGTGCAGAGAAAAAAATGTGCCCAGAAAGGCTTGATCCATCCTGGGGAGGTCCTGGGAGCCCCAAGAGCATCTAAGAGAAGCCCTGTACCTCCCAACCTAAGTGAGCAGCCAGGGTTTCATGAGATCTCAGGACCAACCCCCTCTGAGGCAGTTCATCTGAGTGAGTTCAGTCACTGGACAGGGACCTCAGGGACCAGGGCAGAGCAGGCCCTGAAAGGACACAGCCACACATGCACGTCCTCTTACCTGGGTCAATGGTCACTTTAACAGGGACCCCATGGTCAGATCCAGTTCTCTCAATCCCACACCAGTAAGTGTCTGTGTCTTCCCGCCTGAGCTCCTTCATGATCACAGTGAACATGAGGCTTCTCGGATGGTCCCTGATGGACACACGGTTCTTCTTCACCATCTCTGATCCATTGGTTATAATGAGGATCTCACAGCTAAGCCAGTCATGCCCACGGCACCACCACTTCCTGTAGGTCTCCCACCCTGGGTCATAGTGACACTGCACAGACAATGAGTGCCACTCCCCGCCTCTCACTTCTTTTGGTCCCGAGATGATATACGATGAGTCTGGAAAACACAAATCCATATATCTGTCACCTCCCCCACCCCCACTTCGAGGCTCAGGCAGCAGCCGCCTGCACTGTGAGCAGCTCCGACAAGTCCAAGGCCTGAGGAGTGGGACAGAGTCACGGAAGGAATTCACCTTCCACAGCACAGACCTTTGTCCTTCCAAGTTCCACTGGCTCAGAGCCACCTCCAAAACCACCTAACAGCACCACTGCAGAGCTCAAGGAAACAAAAGCACTGACTCTGAGCAATAATTATCTCCTATAACTCACTCCCTCCCGCTCCCTGTGGCCCATAAATCTTTGTCCTTTTGCAGCATCTCAGTGTTAAACTGGTCTCAGGGGGAGGAAGTACCAGAGGACCCATTGCCACTGGAGTGGTTGCTCCTGACCTGTGCTGATGGCCTCAGGAGGTCCAGCTGCTGCACCCGCTCCCCTGGCTGTGCAGAGGCTGCTCCTAGTGGGTCTAGTGGTTCCACAGCCAAGCACCCGCTGCAGGGCCTTTGACATTGACCACAGCAGTGATGCCAACCATGGAATCCATATCACACTGATCCCATGTTCTCCATTGAATTGCTTTGGTTTCTTTGTCAAAAAGTAAATATGTGACTTACTTTATAGATTTTCCTTGCTGACCCATTGATCCCTTTGTCTATCCTTATGCCAATCCATCGTATGGACAGACCATTTATATTTATTTATGCATCAGTTGATGCACATGTGAGTTGTTCCCACTTTAAGGCAATTAGAGATAATGTTGCCATGAACATTTGCATCCAACTTTTTACATGGACATATATTTTCAATTCTCGGGTATTTACCCAGGAGTGGAATTGCTGGGTCACATGGTAACCGTATGGTTAGCATTTTCAAGAATGTCAAATTGTTTTCCAAAGTGGCTGCACCATTTTACATACCGATGAGCAATGTATGTCCTCTCTAATGAATGTTAAGAGTCTCAATTGTTCATTTCTATGAAATTAGAAAGATTTGGTCCGTGGTGGGGTGGTTTCAGCAGTCATATAGCTTCATTGCCATTAGATACATTCACTCATTAAACTGTTTTTCTAATCCGTACCTGGTATGTTTGTTGGTGCAAATATCCCTGCCCTCCTGAAGCTTATATTCAATCAAGGTGAGGGGAAGGGAGGAGACAGACAGTTGAGAAAAATAATGCAAAGTAATTATTGTTGTAATGAAGATCATCAATGAAGGCCTCCATGAGAAGCAAAGATGTGAGGGACTGGAACCTGTGGCTCAAGAGAATAGCAGTGCAAAGGCCCTGAGGCAGGAGTGTGCCTAGCATGTTCAAAGAACATCTAAGAGGCCAGTGTGCATGAAGTGGTTGAACCAGGGGAGGAAGAATAGAGAAGAGCCCACAGCAATGACATGGAAGAACTCAGATGGTGAGCACCTGGTAGCTCAGTAAGGAGCTGGATTTTTACTCCAAGTGGGATGGGAGGTCATTGGAAGGTTTTGACTAGAGGAGAGACAGGATGTGGCTTACATTGTCTAAGGGTCATTATGGGATATGAGAGGAGATGGATGCCCAGGTTTTGCCTGAGCACCTAGAAGGATGGAGGTTCCCAACGCAAAGGTGGGACAGAAAGGAGTTGAAGGGGGAAGGAGTGGTCAGGTCACATTTGAAATGTCAACATCTGAGTGGACTTGTTCAATGGGCAATTGGGTAGAATATTCTGGAATCTAGGAAGATCTCCAGGGACTAGGAATACAGAATTTGAAGTCATCTGTACACAGATAGCATTTACAGCAAGAGAGGAGATGAGACCAACAAGGGAGTGAATCCAGAGAGAGAGGAAGCCCAAAGGCCAAGCCCTGAGGCCTTCCAACATTTCAAGACAATCCCCTTAATTCTTAATCCAACCCGTGGTATCCATCAACTTCAAGGTCACTTCAACCCTCTGTCCATGTCTCAGCCGCTCCTTTCCTCTTCACCCTACCAACCTACCTCCTCTTGATTCTTCCAGTCCCTCCCTCTGCAACTTCTGCTACTTCCTTCTACCTCAAAGACCTAGAATCATCTCCCCCTCTTGTCTGGCAACCTCCCTGCTTTCCTTCCCTCAAGCACCTTCCACCTTCACTTCTTTCCCAAAGCCTCCCTTGCTTCTAACATAGTCACAAAGGTCCAGGAGCAAGCATCACCAGCTCCCCTGAGCAGCCAGGGCTCCTCTGCTGTGACCGATGGGCCCCATCCAGCTGTCCATCTTGAATTATCAGCCCCCGGGGTGGTTAGGAGGTGTGCCTTCTGCTGGGCTCAGTGTGAAAGCCAGGCTGCCTATTTCTTCATTGGCAGCTGTAGCCACGGAAACACTGGTGGTGATTTGAGTGGGTGAACCGCACAGGCTCATGGCTTGGGGGAACTACTTAGAAATGGGGTCCACTTCTCAGCAGGACACCTTCTGAGCCACTTCTCCCCCTGGCAGCCACCTCCTCCTGCCCATAAGCTTTTCCCAGGAGTTCAGACCCAGCCCCCACTCACCTGGATACAAGAAGAAGGGAGGGAAGACCATCAACAGGTACATTTTCAGCCTCGCACGGGTCCCCCTGGGTCGAGCCAGTCAGCGAGAGCAACCTACAGACTCACTTCCCACTGGTGAAGAGAACTGAACGAGAACTCGCAGTGCTGCTCCGTCTCCGAGAAATCGCAGACACAGACCCACCAGGTCAGGCCGGCTCTTACTCAACCCTCTGGACTGGAGGCGGGGACCCAGCTCCAACAGAGAGCCCAGCATTGGACACGATATCCTAAACCTGGAATTTCAGGTGTAGCCAGATTCTCAGGAGCCCAGAAGGTCAGGAGTTCAACCGGGTGAAGGAGGACTTGGGGCCAAAGTCAGGAAGTCAGGGGAGAGATTCTGGACCAGAGATTGGCATGAAGATCAGGCCGACGGGTATCACAACCCAGCCTGCAAAGAAAGGGGCTCAGAGACAGGGCACCTGGTAGCTCAGTAAGGAGCAAGGGGCAAGAGGGGCCTCTGTCCTGAGGACATACCGGAAACTCACTGCTGTGCCCCAGCCCTCCAGGCAAGAGCCCATGGATATCAACCCCAGCCTGAATCCTCCATAAACTTGTCAGTAATGCCAAGGGCTCCTTAATGGAGAAACTGGTTCATTGTGCCCTGGCCGGGTGGCTCAGTTGGTTGGAAGGTAGTTCTGATATGCCTGGGTTGCGGGTTTGATCCCAGTCAGGGCATATACAATAGGCAACCAGAGGAATGCATAAATAAACAACAAATCCATGTTTCTTCTCTCTCTCTCTCTCTCTCTCTCTCTCTCTCTCTCTTGCAATCAATCAATAATTTTTTAAAAAAGAAACTAGCTCATTCTGCTTGGCTATTCTCCCTCCCTCCTCCTTCCGCCGCCCCCCTTATAAAACCTATTTTGCTGATGTAGGGAGAGAAAAACACCGGTTCTGCAGGTCTTGCTCCCTTTTTCCTACAACTTGATGCCCATCCCCCCATTTCGCTCCTGTCTGGGATCCCAGCAAGCCCTCAGGGTGGGGCTCAAAGGTTAGCCTTTCTCATATTTCTCTCCTGGAGCCACTTTGGCCACGTGTCACACACACCCTGTGACATCTTGAGGAGCCACTGAGTCCCGAGGGGAGACCTCAGGCCTTCCTACCAAATCAGGAGTGAATAGGAGACAGGGGGGGTCTTTGCACAGAATACACAGGAAGTGGCCAGAACTGGCCTTTCACTTCACAAGATCAACTACCCAATCAGGTGAGAAACCAAGAGGGCAGAATCTTTCCTGGCCTTTCTTGGGCATGGGAACAGGGAGTGAACAGCCTCTGAGCTGCTCAGGGTTCTGCCTGTGGCCCGGCCCTGATCCTGGGCCCACCCGGCCCCCTCCGACCTGAGGAGGCTGCCCTTGGAGTCCAGAGCCGGGAGTTGTTATCTGGTTGTCTCTGAGTGACAGCAAGACTGCTCCTCTAAGTGCCTCTGGGGACTCCAGGAGAGGCGGGCTCTGCTGGGGCCCTGTGTCCTCAGTTACCTCCCCAGGCTCACAGGTTCCCACAAAAGAGGGGATGGAACGGGCCAGTGAGAGTCCTCCGGCACTGAAGCACCCCCTGTATGTGTGCGAGCACGGCTGCATGGGTGTGCCTGACGGTGGCTCCCTCTCAGCTCTGCTCCGTGGGCCTTCAAGCTTCTCACTTCTCTGTGAAAGTGAGGAGGCGGCAGGTGTGCCCTGAGGCTGCTGGAGCTTAACCGTCAGCACCCCTCACTTGATCAGGCTCCTTTCAAAGTCCTGCATCCAATGCTGTTCATGATGTAGGTCCCCTTTCCTAAAAACCGGCCTCAACATTGTATAAGCTTCAGGCCTGTGATAAATGGTCCCACCCTCTGCTCTTTACTCCACCGTTGTTCTCACTGAAGGGGAGGGTCTACTCCCACCCTCACGCCCACCCCATCCTTGAGTCTGGACCAGACCTGTGCCCTACTTTCCCAAGGAAACCCAGCAGAAGTAACGGTGCACCCGTTCCAGACTCAGCCTGCGGAGGCCTCCTGCGCTCCCTCTTGCTCTCATTCACCCCTGCCTCTGCCGGACGACACACAGGCCAGCGTTGGATGGGTGGAGACACATGTGGAGCAGAGCCAAGCTGCCCCAGCCAACAGCCAACCAACCCTCAACACCCAAGGGAGCCCGCCTGAGCCCAGAAGCGCCTCCCAGATCAAACCGCCCCCTCACAGACTCACTCTGTGCCACTGTGTTTGGGACCATTCATCGCAGCTTCTTGTGGCAACAACATTTAGAGCAGATCCTGCAAAACCTAGACCCGCCCTTCAGCAGCTGCCTCACCCCCCACTCTGTACCCCTTTAGCTGCCCCTGGCTCGGTCCACCCTGCTGCTCTCTGCCTCTTCGACTTCCCCTTGCAGCTCCTCAAGGATGACCCCCGCCCTCACCTCTTTCTCGGATGTGGTTCAGAAGGGAACAGACCAGTGTTACCAGCGGGGAGAGGTCCTCGTCTCCCCCCGTTGCTTGTGGGAGTGGACTCTTCGCAATTTCCCAAGAAAAAGCATTTTCTGAGACTCGTATGGGAGAACGAGTGGCTTTTATTCGCACGGAATTAACTCCCAGAGTCCCCCTTTGTCCCACAAGGAAGAAGCGTGGCTGTGGCTTCCATCAGCTGGCATCCAGCGTTTCCTCGCCGTGTACACACCGTGCGACTCAGTCAGGCCGGCTCAGCTCGTGCTCCCCCTGCACCCATCAGTCCCCTGCATGTGGGGTCCGCGTGGTCGTGGGCCCTACAGGCGGATGCAGGGAAGCTTAGAGCAACACGGGCAACAGTCACACCAGCCAACTCCTTTGTTTAGGGGATTATGTGTTCCCCAATTTCCCTGGGCTTGCCTTGGCTCCACCCATTCTGGCCAATCATGGTTCCCCAGGCTTGACTGACAGGCAAGTACCTTCCCTAGTCACCCCAACTTCACTGCTCATGCATCTATTTCCCCTTTGTTGGACCCCTCCCCACAGTGGTTCTGCAGGGAATGGGCTGGTGGTTCCCTGGGGAGTGCAAAGTGGCAGCTTCCTGGTGAAGCTGCCCAAATGACAGGCGTATAATGTCTGGCCTTCCCTTTGCTCCTTTCCTGTTATTTAATAACTAGCGAGTTTTTTACGAAGATGGCGCCGAAAGCTAAGAAGGAAGCCCCTTCCCCTCCCAAAGCCGAAGCCAAAGCAAAGGCTTTGAAGGCTAAGAAAGCATCAAACTAGACAACCTAGAGGAAGTGGACATATTCCTAGAAAAAATATCACTCATGAACATAGATGACAAAATCCTCAACAAAATTCTAACAAATTGGATCCAACATTACATCAGAAAGATCATACACCATGACCAAGTAGGATTTATCCCAGAGATGCAAGGATGGTACAATATCCACAAATCAATAAATGTGATACATCACATAAACAAATTGAGAGATTTTTAAAAAAATTGTGAAAACACAGATAAGGTAAAGAGAGAGAAAGAGAGAGAGATTTAATTGCTTCTAATCTCACCACCCCAAGATAATCACTTTAACATCTTTTATCTCTTCCTGCAGAAATGCATTATTTCAGAAATCAAGCAGAGTCGCTGATGTGTTACATGAGTTCATGTCACTCATTGCTCAATAGATTTTTGTTGTCAACTTTGGGGAAAGATGTCCTATAAACAAATATTGTCAAGGTATTTGTCTTGGTGGAAATGCATACAGCGACTGCAAGCCCACACTCCTCCTGGTCAGTGTATGTAGACTTGCAAACTACAGCTAATCTGCTATCAGAACCCAATCTGTCCATAGGTGACGGAGCCTGGTTAATTGCATATCTACCACTCTGTATTATAGGGCTGTATCCTGAGTGGCTAAAACCACATTGGGCACATAGTAGATACTCAATAAATAACTGATGGAAAATCAATAAATGAATGGACTATTTTTAATGCATTGTTATTCTTCCCCTGGATGCTTGCCTTGCAAAGTAACTCTTGTCCATTTTGAAAGTAAGGCATTTACCCACTTATTTACAGTATTCATCTCTTCATTCACTCACTGAGATTCTACTGGGTACCAGCCCTTGGGTGTGTGTACGGAGTGGGGCAAAAGTAGGTTTACAGTTGTGAGTACAGGAAACACAGAGTTTATTCTTTCTTTTTTTAAAAAATCCTCACCTGAAGATATTTTTCTACTGATTTTTAGAGAGAATGGAACAGAGAGAAAAAGACAGAGAGAAACACTGATGTGAGAGAAACATCCATTGGTTGCCTCCTGCACAGAGCCTGGGCCGGGGAGGAGCCTGCAACTGAGGTACATGCTCTGGACCAAAATCGAACCCGGGACCCTTCGGTCTGCAGGCCAACACTCCATCCACTAAGCCAGACTGGTGAGGACGAGAGTTTATTCTTGTACTATTAGTATTAATTATTCAGCGCCTGACCTTCCACGCTGATTCTCCCCGCTTCTTCCTCCCAGTACAATGTGTCCTTCCCCTCTTTTCCCAAACTCTGCTTCTCTTTGAAATGTCCTCTCCACGGCCTTGTGCCAGGGCCAAGTGCAAACTCTTTCCTCCCAAGGCATGTAGCCTGGCATGCTGATCTTTCCTGTCACTCCTGTTTGAGACTTCCCCACACTGAGGGCCCGTGGTGCTAGTCCAGGTCTCCCAGGAAGCAGGTGTGGAAAGGGAACTCACTGTGCAGGGACTGTTTTAGGGGAAACACCAGGTAGAAACCAGGAGAGGTAGGGAGAGCCTGCAGACCATGGTCTGACCCCAAGTGAAGGACAGAGGCCACCAGGCAGTCTCTGGAAGGTTTGTAAAACCATGAGGAGGTCCCCCAGCTGAAAGCAGCCATGAGGGGGTCCTGTAGCCCCAGAAACAAGCCCCGCCTCCGAGTCCCTGCCACGCTCCGCCTTTGGCTGGGATTGCCCGTGTGAAGTGGCCTCCAACACCAATGGTGGATTGCAGAGCCAGCGGGGGGCCGAGCCGTTATGCCCCTGAGTTTAGGCGCCTGAGAGGCACCTTCTCATGGTCACCTCAGACGTGTCTTAACTTGGGGTGAAACAAGATTTCCTCTATGCTTTCCTGCCTCCTTCAGCGAATGTGCATCTGTGTGTATGAGTGTGTCTCTGTACATGTTGTGTGTATGGGCATGCCCTCTGTCTATGTGTACATCTGTGTGTTTGTGTGTGTGTTTGTGTGTATGTGAGCACATGTGTATGTATGTTTACAAGGAGCCCACTGTCCCAGCCACAACACCATCTCAGAAACCTGCTTTACACTGCAGCTCCCGCCTCTCCATTGCTCCCTTCAGACCATCCTGGTGGGCGACAGTGGCGTGGGGAAGACATCTCTGCTGGTCCAGTTCGACCAGGGCAAGTTCATCCCCGGCTCCTTCTCGGCCTGCTTTACACTGCAGCTCCCGCCTCTCCATTGCTCCCTTCAGACCATCCTGGTGGGCGACAGTGGCGTGGGCAAGACATCTCTGCTGGTCCAGTTCGACCAGGGCAAGTTCATCCCCGGCTCCTTCTCGGCCACTGTGGGCATCGGATTCACAGTAAGTGCTCCCCGCCTCCGGGGCCCCAGGTGGGGGCTCTGCCAGTCCCAGCAGGAAGCAGGTGGTCACTCGCGTTGGATCTTTCTAGGAGGTTTAATAAACAGACTATTGACCAACGTGTACACAGGGTGCTGGGAAACCAGGAGGGATGGTGCAGTGTTTGGGGTCCTTATAGGGCTTCCTTCCCCACCCCACTCCCCAGCCTAAGAGAGGTGAGAGGAGGGAACCATCACAGACCCAGGGACCAAGAGGGCTGTGTGCGGGGGCTGGCGGGCAGGAGCTGTGACCATCAGTGGAGGAACGCAGCAGAGCCCAGTAACCCTCCCCCCACAGTGCCCTCCTCCTGCTCCCCCATACCCTATGGGGCTCCCCATTGACGGCACACAACCGGAAGCTGGAAAGCAAGGACATGTGTTGATACAGATTGCCCATGTCCACCTCCAAGGCAATAAGAACCTGGGGAGGCAAGGGTGTGGCTTAAAATGACAAAAACAGTCCGATCCTGGCATTGTGGTGCTAGGGCACTGGGAGGGCAAAGTTAAAGTTCTTCTTTTAGCTCTTGGTCTCTCCCTGGACACAGCACGGGGGCAGCTCAGATTAGAGAAGTGGTCCCAACCCATAGTCCCTCCTGGGCCAGGAAGGGCTCCCTCCACCCCTCGCCCTCTGTCCACTCTCACCAGGACTGCGGCTGCTCGGTAACCCCTGGTCCCGGGAAGGCCTCCGAGGGGACTTGGCTCTGGGTGTGGACTGTTCTCAGGAGCTGCAGGGCCCTTCTTTGGGGTCTCCAGCGTCCTGGGAAGGAGCACATGGCATTTATTGGGCGGCGTGGGTGTCTGGGAGGCCAGCCTCTGGGACCGACAGAGCACAGGCCTGCGAGGCCACTCGGCTGGGACGTGGCAGAGTCCCGCTCGTGGAAAGAGACAGGGGAAACCCCTGACACTGAGCTTGCCCGGGTCACGGGGAGGAAGGCCAGGGCCCACCACGGACAGGGCTTCCGAGTGAGGCTGAAATGTGAGCTCAGCCTCGGTGCTGAGCCCAGAATCCAACCTGACACACCAGTGCCCCCAGCTCCCCGGCCACTGGGAGCAGCTGGGCTCCGGAGTGCAGGGCTGAGCCCCAGGAGGGAGAGGCTGTGCTGACGGCACCTGAGGCCTTCCACAACTCAAACCAGGCTGGCTGGTGCTGGGCGTCCCCCACCACGGACGCATGCCCCGCCTGCCCCCTCAACACAGGGCCCACGGTGCCCTCAGAGTCACACTCCACTCCCTGCCCTCTTCCCACCGGTCAGACTCAGAGGGCAGAGTGTGGCCTGGACATGGGTGTGGCTACGGGTGCACAAACTCTCATTCACACTCCACAGATGCACAGGGTGGGACCTCCAAGTTTTGCCGCTGGCCTGTGAGAAGGGAGGACATGATGGTTCAATTGAGAGCCTGGCGCTGCCTGAGACAGGGCAGGCCGAGCTCTCCCTCTCTCCTGGGCTGGACCTTCACGGG
The DNA here is from genome assembly GCF_000327345.1 of Myotis davidii. NCBI lineage: Eukaryota > Metazoa > Chordata > Mammalia > Chiroptera > Vespertilionidae > Myotis > Myotis davidii. The sequence goes on from NW_006284343.1 coordinate 3,743,328, forward strand.
ATGTCCCGGAGACTGCTCAAAATGCTTCACAACTTCATGAATTCACCTGCTACCAAACGATTAGGGCCTGCTAATTGCCAAAGGCGGAGGGCCACGCGTGGGAAGGCCAGCCCTGCCTTCAGGAGCGCCAACTTAGACGCAGCCACAAAGGCACTGCGTCCCGGGAGGCCCAGGGTCTCAGGGCAAAGGGAGCAGGGAGGAGTGGCCTTCAGAACCCGCACAGGAGCCCCCAGCCCACCTTGTGCGTGAGATCGCAGCTCGGACCGCAGGGCGGGGAGAGCCCGTGATGGGACATTCTGGACGCAGCCCCGCAGGTCAGGGAGAAATGAGAGGCGGTCTGCGCTAACGGGTCAAAGTTCCAGCACCAACCAACCAGGGCCCATGGGCTGCAAGATGCATAGGTCGGTAACTAAAATTATATTCACACGAGCTCGGGCTGGGCTGCGTAGTAACAGTGAGGCTGCCTGGGCTCGAACGCAGCACCGCGCAGGTCAGGGGCGGCCCAGCCTCTCCCGGACCGGGGCACCTGTGGGCCGCCAGCTGGCGAGGCTCGGGCGCCGCCTGCTGGCCGCGCTGCGCAGCGACAGCGGAAACCCCGGCGCGGGTGCGCGGGTCCCAGTGATGCCAGACCTTCCGTACCAGGCCGGGCGCACAGGCACCGCCACCCGTGGGAACTTAACCCCGACGGCTGGCGACTTTGGGAAACCGGTCCTCGGGGTGGATCTGGCCCCCGCCTCAGAGTCAGAAGCCGGTCAGTGTTGCGTCGGGGTCCCGCTGCCCCCCGGGCGCGGCGCTGGCGGGGGTGCGGGGTTGGCGGGG
>NW_006284343.1:3744157-3752987 GCF_000327345.1 Myotis davidii
CGCGCGCAGCGGGGCCAGCTCACCTCTGGTCCAGGAACATGACGGGCACGCCTGGCGCCGCTGCCACCCAGGATGGCGAGGCCCCCCAGCTCTCGCCGCCCTCCAGCCCGAGCTACGATCTTGCGCGCAAGGTGGGTGGGCACTGCGTCCAGCGCTGGGGGACACCTCTGCGGGTGCCGAGGGCCACCCCTCCTCGCGCCCTTTAACCTGAGACCCTGGGGCTCCCGGGACCCTGCGCCTTTCTGGCTGCGTATGTCCTTCCACCCAGCCAGGCAGCCGGTGTCCCCGAGAAGAGGGACATGGCCGCTAGGCTCATCCCAACTTCTGGTATCTGCGCTGGCTCTGCCAGGCCAGGGAGAGGAAGCTGGGAAGTAACTCCCAACCCAACTTTCTTCTGCCGCTCCCGGCTAATGTGAGTCCCCGGGGACCCCCAGGCTTCTCGCTGAGGGTTAACGCTCCTGGACGCAGGCACCCACCCTGGGTGCTAGGAAGCTGGATGCCTGGACACCCAGAGAGGCCAGCCCCTGGCGGCGAGCAACGGGGTTAATGCCCTTCTCCCAGCTAAGCTCTCAGCGGAGACTTGACATGGGTTCCTTAGGCCCAAAACTCCAGCCGCCCCCAGGTTCTGCCTCTTCCCTTCCCACTGCTGCTCCTTCTCCAGAACGCAGGCCCACCTGGGGGTTTCGGAACCTGAGAAGGATCCCAGTGATTGCTCACAGGTCCCCCCACCTGGGGAGTGGAAGCCCGCTCTCTGGATTCAGTCCCTCCACGGGTGACCCGTACAGAAGCAGGCGAGGGTGGCAATGGACGCTGGTCTGTGTGCCCTCCTTCCGGGCCCTGGGGGCAGCCGGGTACCAGGGACCCTGAAAGAGGTGCGAAAGGAGGTGGGCGCTCCCAGCCTTCTCCCAGGCTCGTGTTAGGTGGGCGGGTCGGCGCCGGTCTCAGGACGCAGGGCCTCGAAAGAGACCTGCGCTTTCTGTGCCTTGGTTTCCCCTCGACACGGGGGGCTCACTCTAGCCAGGAGCTGGGGCCTCCGCCCCCATTGTTTCAGGGGAAGCCACTCCGCAAGTCAGCCGCCCAGAGCCGTTGAGATAGGCGTCCTGTGTGGGCTCTTGGCAGGAAGTGGGCCCCTGGGCCTTCGGTGGGAGGGAAGCCGGGGGGAGCCAGCCCCAGGCTAGGGGGACCGCCTGACCTCCTGGCCGGACAAGCCAATGAGCTGTTTGCCTAGGAGGTGGCAAGGCTGGGCAGCTGTTTGTGTTTAGCAGTAGGTGGCTGGCAGCGTTTGCTCAGGGCAGCTGTGATCTGTAAAGCACACAGGAGCTCACTCTCCTTCCCTCCTTCTTGGGGGCTGGGACCTACGAGCCCAGGACCAGTGTGGCGACAGAGGGCTTCGGCCCCGCCATCCGTCCCCTGGGCCAAGTGGCCTCCACCAGCCTGGGCGCCCCAGGCCTGCCCAGGAGACTGGGTCCAGGACAGCCTGGGAGGAGCTCCTGGGGCTGCCTTAGAAGGGGTGGGGGCTGCAGCAGGCAGTGCCCCCCTGCACCCACTCTTCTGACGTCTTGGGTGCTTCATGCAACATGACTGGTCCTGGCCATTAACAGGCTCTAGAGAGGCCTCAAAGAGAGCCTCCCTCGGTCCTTCTAGCCACTGTGGGAACCATGCACAGTTCAGGAATCTTCCCAAAGCCCCCCTTCACAAGCCAGGACCCCAGCCTTCATCACCTTTTGCTCAGCCCCTTACCTTCCAGCACAGTAGCTCATCCCCATATCCCACAGGCTCAGCAGAGAAGCCTTTGTCAAGGTCAGAGCCTCAAGAATAACACAGGCCTAGTCCTTCTCCAACCCATTAACATCTAATGGGCCAGCTGGGAGAATTCCAGCATTAGGTCCAGACCTCTGTTCTCCAATATTGAGGGACATCCGGACAGGGGGCTCGCCTTCCCGACCCCTTGTGCTCCCCAGTGAAGGTGAGCAGAGACTGGCCTAGCGATAAGGGGGCGGGACACACCCCTCCGCCCCTCACTCGCTGCCTGACAGTGAACCAGTGATGCCAATTTGTGGCCATTTGTCCCACTTGGGAGGTTTCTGCTGAAAGAACTTCAGACTAAATGTCTCCCCACCTCGGTATAAAGTTGAATCTTTCCTGATTCATGCAATGTTTTTTAAAAAAAAAAATTTTTTTTAATTTTAAAGAGAAAGGACGGGAGAGAGAGAGAAAAAAAATATTCATGAGAGAGAAACATCAACTGGTTGCCTCCAGCACGTCCCTTAGCAGGGATCGAGCCTGGAGCCCGGGCATGTGCCCTGACCAGTAATCAAACCGATGACCTCTTGGTTCATGGGTTGATTCTCAACCACTGAGCTACACTGGCCAGGCCATGCAACCTTTTTATAAACACATAACATCAAATAAAGAAGAAAAAAAAACATGTAACATCATCAGAAACTTCCAAATAAGTGTAGTGACCAAAACGATAGTAAGGTTAGAATGTGCCTTTGCAAAAGCGGTGCCCCCGCCTCATCAGGTGGTGACACCTCCGTCGGCTGGCAATCCTGTCCCAAGTATTAACACTTCCTGATTTTTTTTTTAACGTGTATTGCCTGTTTCTCTGCCCACGCATGTGTGCAGGCACAGCTGGAACACGCAGTGCAAGGGGATCTGGGCCCGGTGGGGCAGGGCCAACGTGTCTGAGACAGATGGGGTGGTTCTCCAGGGCCAGGGAGCACATCTGGGGACTCGATGGTGCTGAGGTCTCAGCACAAGTTCCCAGGAAGTTGGGGAGGACTGAGGTCAGAGGGAGAGCCGAGAGGCGAGAGTGTGGAGGGAAGAGGCAGTGCGACGGTAGCCTCCTCCCCCATGTCAGCCTCCTCCCCTCGCCCTCTGCCCCTCTGTCCGGAGCTTCTCTCCCTGGAAGCCCAGAAATGCGCCCCAGCTCCCCATTAACTGCCTCTGCCCCATCTCCTAGGTGATGCTTCTGGGAGACTCGGGCGTCGGGAAAACCTGTTTCCTGATCCAATTCAAAGACGGGGCCTTCCTGTCCGGGACCTTCATAGCCACCGTCGGCATAGACTTCAGGGTGAGGTGGCTGCAGGCTCTGCCTCCCGCAGCGAGCCGGGCTGTGGCTCAGGCCGGGGCACTGCCCTGCCCTCCACCTGTCCCCAGCTGCAGGACGGTGGCTCACTGCCCGGAGGGCACAAGGGCTGCCCCAGGGACGGGACCACTGCAGTGGACTCGTGTGCGGAGGCCGGGCTGGCTCCTTGCCCACAGCGGGATAGGAACATTGAGAGACTGAGTCTTAAAGTTCGGCCCCCAGTGGGGCAGACACAGCCCCTTACTCGGTGCCCCCTCGCCGGGCTTTCCTGGGGCTCCGGGAGGCACCGCCGCACCAGGTGGAGGAGCTGGGCTGGCCAGGTGGGAAGAGAGCAGCCTGCCAGGGTCCCTCCTCTCACCTTCAGAGTCCTTCTTGACAAACCTGCATCGGGACACTGAGGCCTCTGAGCGCTGCTTCCCCAAAGGGTCAGAGGAGTGAGCGCCTAACCCTGGCAGGGGTCCACCAGCGGTGGGGGGCACCTCCCATGGAGGGGAAGGCAGTCCACTAGGAGGATTGGGGAGCAGCCAGAGGAGGTCCCCGGGATGCTGGGGCATCTCACCTCTCAGAGCTTGGTTGCAGGATGGGACCCAGCTCCTGGAGAGGCAGGCGGAAGTGGGGGCGGGGTGGGATCCCCAGTTCTCAGCCCTCTGCCAGGGGAGAGCCGGCAAGTCCTCGGGCTCCCCTTAGCCTCGTGTAGTGAGAAGAACAGACAGAGAGGAGAGGGGTCCTCAGCAGGACTCTGGGGACAGGGGCCCGCTGCCTGATGAAGGGATCTGGCTGGGACAGCTCTGAGGCTCACCACACCCCCTCCAGTCCTGGGGAACGACCAGAACCAGACGCTCCTTCCTCATAGGACGTCAGCAGAGCGCAGGAGCCGGGCTGCCCTGCCCTCTGGCCACCCTGTGCCCTTTTCTCTTTCAGAACAAGGTGGTGACCGTGGACGGTGTGAGGGTGAAGCTGCAGGTGAGAGGCAGGCTTTGTGGGCGGGAGGGGAGGGGAAGGAGGGGTGAAGGGCCTGCCCTGGCTCTACACCCCGAACCACAGGAGGCGTGGCCTGCCCCGTGCCTCGGCCTGGGGTAATTTCCTGTGGGGCCCGCAAGAAGCAACAGCGGCTTTTGTTCCTTTGATGTCTGCAGAAAAAGCAGTTCCCAGGCACCCTCCCTTCTAACAAAGGCGCTCAAGTGCCTTCAGACAAGCTTAGGCTGGCTCCTCCTCCCCTGCCTCCCGCTCTCGTCCCTGGGATGGGGAAGGGGCCACAGCACTGAGGAAGCTGGAGGACTCGGACCTGTCAGCAGGCAGGGATCGGCAGGTGTCAGGAGCCTGTGAGAAGCAGAGGAGCAAGGAGGCCGCCTTCCCACACGCCTCTCGCACCACGACACGGGTTTCCTCTGCCCACCACCGCCCCTGCGCCTGCCTCCTTCTGACCGTGTGTCCGTCCCTTCCTAGATCTGGGACACCGCCGGGCAGGAGCGGTTCCGCAGTGTCACCCACGCTTACTACCGAGATGCCCAAGGTGAGTCCCAGGTGCACGCCAACTCCTTCCCCAGCCCACCTGGGACCCCTGCACTTCTGCCCCAAGTCCCTGTGTGACCTCTCTCTCCCCCTGCAGCCTTGCTCCTGCTGTATGACATCACCAACAAGTCTTCCTTCGAAAACATCCGGGTAGGTCGCTCTGTCCACCACCACAGCAGAAGGCAGGGCTGCAGAGTTCAGGGCTGCCTCCTGCTCTGGGGCAGGGGGTGGAGCCCGGAACGCTGCTGCCTTCGCAGATACCTGAGCGGTGACTCAGGCGTAATCCGCTGCCTCTGGGTATGCGATGGGCATGTGGGCATGGAGACCAGGCCGTGCTGAGCCCAACGGTGATTCATGAGTGCCCTTCATGACAAAAGTTCAGAAAGTACCGAGCTCCACCCTGGGCAATTACCCCCGGGAGCCAAGGGGAGGGCGAGCAGAAAGGTCTATCCGAACATCTAGTCCAAGTTGCAAGAAATGACTCAGGCGGACAGAGTGCGTGGCTCTGTCCTCACCACCAAACTATTGAAGAAAATAGACGATCACTCAACAAATATAAGCATTGACCCTGTGTGCCACCCCGTAAAGGTTTCCCATGCTCTCTGACCTCAAGGGGCCGACAAGCAAAGTGGGAGACAAGACAGGGAGATATAAAACAGCTTAAAAAGAGAATAGAGCCCTGGCTGGTGTGGCTCAGGCAGTTGTAGCATCATGCCGTGCACCAGAAGGTCGTGGGTTTGATTCCTAGTCAGGGCACATACCTAGGTTGCGGATTCCTCACCCGGTCAGGCACATATTGGAGGCAACCAATTGATGCTTCTCTCCCCCCCCCTCTTCCCCTCCCTCCTTCCCTCCCTCCTTCCCTTCCTCCCTCCTTCCCTTCCTCCCTTGCTCCCTCTCTAAACTCAAAAGAAGAGGATGGCACTCATACTATCACTGCCAACCCCATGCTCATGGCAGACATTACTAATCAATCATCGTATTTTTGATCACTGAGCCCTCATGTGGCCTTAGAATCCTCAAGGGGAAATCGCTGGTGACTGCCAACTGATTTCTGAGACAAAGCTGCTGCCATCTCAATAGAACTAAGAACCGCACTGTGTGGGGTTTGGAAACACTCAGGACTGGGGAGGCCAGAACAAGGATGCAGATACGATAATGAATAGGGCATCAGGGTTGGAGGGGGCAGTGGGTAGCCCAGGATAATCAAATAGGGCAGAAGGAGGAGGGGCAAAAGGGAGGGGAAGAATGGCTGGGGCGCAGCCTAAGCCCGGCTCAGCTCACCCTCTCCCACAGGCCTGGCTCACTGAGATTCATGAGTACGCCCAGAAGGATGTGGTGATCATGCTGCTAGGCAACAAGGTGAGTGGTCCACGGCAGGACCAGCCCACCTGCACCTCCTCTCCCGCTGCCACAGCATTGCCTGCACCCGACCTCATCACCACCCGCAAGTGTTAGCTGGTCACCCTTCCAGCAAAGGACTCTCCAGTCTCCAGTTTAGGGGTCAGACTGTCCCGGCGGCTCAGTCCATCTTATCTGTCCGTAAGCTTTGGAACGGCCCCTGTGGGGGAAGTTTAGCTGCTGCCTGTGAGATCCAAGGCTGCCCAGCTGCTGGGCCCCTGTTAGGTCACAGTAACCAGGGTCACGGATGCAGAGTTAAGAGCAGAAAAGTTAGCCCCAGCTACTGTCACCCTCTGAGGCTGGGTCTCCGCGCCCTTGCCCAGGCGAGTTAGTTACCCACCTCCCCAAGAGGGAGTGAGATTCCAGGCCTGGCCTCTGGGGAACTGCTCCTGAACAGGTGGAAACCTCTCCCGGAGTTAGTCATACAGCCTGCAGTCCCACAGGCCACCAGCAGGGGGCGGGCAGTGCCTACTCCTAGGGCAACAGATGGGCCAGAAGGGGCAGGAGAGGGGCGGGCTGGGGCTTCCTTCCCCAGAGTGACCCTCCTGGGCTTACAGGCAGATGTGAGCAGTGAGAGGGTGATTCGCTCGGAAGACGGAGAGACGCTGGCCAGGGTAAGTGGCTGCCTGGTGGGCTGGGTGACGGGTGGGGGCAAGCAGAGGCTGGCCCTGAGGACACGCTCTCCTTGGCAGGAGTACGGAGTTCCCTTCATGGAGACCAGCGCCAAGACGGGCATGAATGTGGAGTTAGCCTTTCTGGCCATTGCCAAGTGAGAGCTGGGCGGGGAAGGGGACGGTACAGGGCCCGGTGGCACCATCTGGGGGTCCAGTAGGGCCTGGCCCTTGGGCTCAACTGCACCTGCGCTCTGAGGTCCCTTTGCCCCCGGCCGTGGGAGAGGGGAGGATGCTCCACACCTGGCTCGCTGCCCACCCCGTTGCCTCTTCCTCTTCCAGGGAGCTGAAATACAGGGCCGGGCTGCAGGCCGGCGAGCCCAGCTTCCAGATCCGAGACTATGTGGAGTCCCAGAAGCAGCGGCCCGGCTGTTGCTCCTTCCTGTGAAACCCAAGGGGCTGAGAGGTGGCTCCTGAGGCCCACGAGGATGCAGCCTGCTCCCCAAGACCTGATTGATTCTGAGCAGCTGAGCCAATGGGGGAGAGAGTTGGGGGCCTAGTGCACAGCCCCTTCCCAACTGGGGGCTGTACCCCCACCCCTACCTTCGTTCCTGTAGCTTCACTGCATCCCCAGGGAGGGTAAAATATTTATATTTCAGTTTAGTGATACATAATTTAACACACACACACACACACAGGGGGCACCAGAAAACCAAGGTAGGGACCTGATGGCCTTAGCCTTCTGGTAGATACTAGGACTCGGGGGCTGGGCCGCCCTCCTAGCCACGGTGAGGGCAGTGATGCTCCAGCTCGCTACCAAGGAACATGCGCTTCTGGGGCAGGAGGGAGGCAGTGACCCTGTTCCCACCCTCAGTTCAGTGGGGGAGAGGCTGAGCAACCCCCGCCTTCATTTCCTCCAGCTCCCCAGGGAGCCGTCTCCCCCAGAAGATGGGCCCTTGTGCCGGGAGCTAGACCAAAGCCTATCTCTTATCAGGGAAGATAAGCAATGTGGAGATTGGGCGGGGCCCAGCTCCCTCCTGGTAGGGGAAGAGAGGAGTCGCAGAGATTGGGTCCCTTTGGCTACCTCTAGCCTTACCAGCCCCCCTCCAGGAGGTGTGGCCCTTCTCCTCCTGCTCACAAGCACAACGGGCCCTTGGGAGCATTTGGTTGCTACTCTCTGGACCCCCCTGGATCCCTGGTCTTCCTTTCCTTTCTGCTATGCCCCTAGGCACCTCAGGTCACAGTGAGGGAGAGTTGATTGTCCGGTCTCAACCCTTTGGCGGGTATGCAGTCCGCCTGCTATTTCTTCAAACAGCTGTAGTGCTTCTACTGGGGAAAGAGCCCGTTAAAGAGAAATCCCCGTCTCCAGAGTAGGTGGGAAGCAAACCTCACCCCCATGTCTTCTCCTCAACCCAAGTGCTGGCTCTCCCAACGATGCCCTTATGTTCTCAAACAGACCCAGGGCCCAAACTGCTTCATCTCCCCTCCTACTGAGACAGGGTCAGGAAGGAGAGGCCACCCATTTCTGGGTTAACCCGAACGTGTGCAACACAAGATCATGTAGGGAAGGCTGGGGAGGGGGAAGGGGCAGCAAGGAGTTTATGTGGGGCTGGGTCACACGTCTCCCAGAGCCCTGACCCCAGCAACTGGAGGGGGACAGGAGGCCCGCATGTCCCAACCTAGAGGCGCCTATGATCTGGCTCTCCGGGCCAGGGGCAGGGGAGAGGGGCGAGAAAGAGGCGCGCGCTGGACGTGTCTGAGGCCACTGGATTTGCTTTCAAGGCAGAAATCTCGCGGTCCGAGCCGAGTCAGCAGCTCCAACTTGGGCCCTGATAAGGAAGCTCTCCGAGGCCTCTCCCAGGCAACGCAGGGAGGAGCCTGACCTTGCCCAGGGCAGGTCACTGGGGACCCAGTCCCTCGGGCTGCTCTGGGCCTCTAGCATTTGTTTTTTTCAGAATTAAATTGCAGTATTTTGGAAAGTACAGCCTGTCCACTGCTTCTTTGAGATGCGGCATGGGAGCGGGGATCATGTTGAAAGGAGTGTTCCTGCTGGAGGAACTGCCCTGGAGTGCCAAAATCATTTGATCTTCGTCCTTCAATGGCCCCAAGTAGTCACCTCACCCTTTAACAGACTGCCCGGCCTCTGTGACCAGCCTCTCCTCTGTGAGGAGCTGAAAGGAGGCTTATCTTAGGGTCCTGATCTTTTTTTTTTTTT
>NW_006284343.1:3753548-3753801 GCF_000327345.1 Myotis davidii
CCCAGCACCGGGGACTCGCCCCGCCCCCCGCCTCAACTCGGGCCACTTGGTAACAAACACTTCCACTTCCTGAGCCTCTTTCTTCTCCCGCCGCCGAGCGCCGCGCGGAGCGCAGGGTCCCGCCCCTGCGCGTTCTCATTGGCCAGCGTCGTTCACCCGGCCAGAGCGCCCCCTGCCTGTGGCCCCTGATTGGCTCAGGGTGCTCCACACCCTCGGCGCGGCCCCGCCCCCTAGGAAAAGGGGTCGGGGCGGG
>NW_006284343.1:3757593-3757906 GCF_000327345.1 Myotis davidii
CACCCAGTCCCAGTGAGGATCAGAGCACCCCCCCCCCATAAACAGGTCCCGGGACAGCACAAAGGGGCTCCCCAAGCCGAAGACTTCGCTATTCAAACAACGGTTGAGTCCGAGGTGGATCTCAGTCTTTTTTGTACGACCGCTGGGACCTCGCCGCCTCGTTCCCGAACGGGATCGGTTGCCCCAGCAACAGTCGCTCCCCCGCCCCCCTCCTAAGCCCCCGACTTGAAGCTGCACACAAGGTTTTGGCTAAAGGCTGTTTAAAACGTTAGGGTCCTGACTTAGCTCTCCTCCACCCCCGCCACACCCTGGT
>NW_006284343.1:3758876-3759287 GCF_000327345.1 Myotis davidii
CCAGTCCCCTCTTTCCTCTGCTCTGTTGATGGTGGCTGCTCCCGTGTTTGGGGAAACCTCTAATCCCGCCCATCCCGGGGCCGGCTCTTCAGCCACCCGATTCCCAGCTTGCCCAGAGGTGCCAGCTTCCTCCGTGGCCCCAGTGGGTGGTAACTGGAGCTGGGATGAAGCAAGTGGGACCCGCGGAGCCCGGGCGCTGGGAGGGGGAGGGGGGAAGGGGTGGCAGCCAGGGCTGTCTCCGCGCCTCCCCTCCAGCCCTGGTATGTGTATCATTAACTTCAGCGGCTGGACTTCATCCTCCTCCTTCAAGTCCGGTGTGACTTCTAAGAAAAGAGAGGAAGCCCCACCAACGTGGGCGCTGTGGGGTGGGGTTCGGGGAGGGGGTGCAGAGGGCTCCGGGGGCTCTGCCTC
>NW_006284343.1:3779159-3789579 GCF_000327345.1 Myotis davidii
GAAAAGAGAGGAAGCCCCACCAACGTGGGCGCTGTGGGGTGGAGTTCGGGGAGGAGGTGCAGAGGTCTCCGGCGGCTCTGCCTCCTAGGATTTATGGTTGTCAGGAATGTGAGGAGTAAGCGCTAGCTGGTATCTGAGCGCGGGAGGGAGGATCTTGGAGGAGAAAGATGTCTGGGGAGGAGGAGAGGGAGTGGTCGGTGGCCCTGGGCCGTGCAGCGGCCAGCCAGCAGCTTCGGGTAGGGGGTCCTGCCCAGGCAGCCGCCTCACTCCAGTCCCGACAGCAGGAAGTCTGGTTGCTTTTTACCCATGTTTAGAGTTTCCCAAAAACGATCCCAGGCTGGGTCAGCTGCAGGGTGAGCAGTGGCAACACTGGAGTTGTGCTCAGGCTCTGTCCCCAGAGTCTGAAGGGGGAGGCCTCGGGTGCCAACTGGGGGGGAGCAGGGCGTGGGCCCATTTGGTGGCTCTCCACCTGGCGGCAGCATGTGGCTCAGGTGTTCGTGGCGCCAGCAGGAGCCTCCCCTGGTCAGAGAAAGGGCACAGCTCAGCCTAAAGGTAGAAGGTGGAGCCAGAGAGGACCAACTGATCAGTGGAAGTAACGGAAGTGAGGTCACTCGGAGCCCTGTCCAGCTGAGTGGAGTGCCAGGAGCAGGCACTGGCAAGGGTGGGGCAGGGGCCAGAGCACCCCGGCCAGGGGTCAACACCAGGGAGTTGGAGCCCGTGACCTCTGGTCCCAGGCAGAAATCCATTTTGCTGAGTGCATCGGTTTGCCATTCCATTATTTTCTGGACTTTGGCACTCCCACAAGTAACCCGCCACCCCTCACCCCCCACACCCGAAGTTGCATCAGGTCAAGCTCCTCCCACTACCCTTTTGGTTTTGCTGCTGTGTGTGGGAGGGCCCCGGGGGAGGACCTAGCACATGCCTCCCCTCCTCCCCGTGCCATCTGAAAGGCAGCAGCTTTGGCTTCCTGCTCTCTGGGTGAGCACAGAACCCCAGTCCCCCGGCGGTTTGTGTGTACCGTGTTAGAGAGGAGAACCAGCCCCCGGTCCTGGGGACACCGTCACCGTCACCAGGCCTCTTGGGGTTTCAGGTCAACACGCAAATCAGAACTTCCCTGAGCCTTGGTTCTCCCATCTGTAAAATGGGGGCCTTGCATTACAGTGACACCTGTCCTCTAGAATTCTACACATAACGGGAAGTACTCTCACCCCTGTGGGATGCTGAATTGAGCTCCTTTAGGCCCAGGCATTGGAATCCGAGCGCTGTGTAGCCACTGCCTGTAGCCTTGGGCACAGCCAGTCAGCACTCTTAAGTCCCTCCAGTGGGAAATTCCCATGAAATCTGTGGTGGACTTGAAGGTGACCCGCCCTGTCACCGCAAAAAATGTTAATAAACATCGTAAATTATTTTCCCTAAAAGGCTTCTCCATGGGGCTGTTTCCGTCTCTCCATTATCCTCACGCGTGGAAAAGCTGTTACTTGGAAAGGGGCCTGGGCGGCAGGGGACATCTGATGGGGAAGACCAGCCTGGGGCGGGAATGCTACGGGCAGAGGGTGAGGAGGCCTGTCACTCTGTGGAAGGAGGTGGAGGTGTGCCTCTGGCTCTGCCCCCCTTTGTGGGTGTCTTTCCCCGCCTCCACCCACGGGGAGAGGGGCAGTCACAGTCTGGGACCTACCCCCCTGGAGCTTGGCGCCTGGCACAGGGACTCACAGGGGCGAACGGGCAGGCCTAAGCCAGCGCCACCTCGTAGCCTCCCTAAGCCTCCATTTCCTCTTGTGTAAGTTGGGGGCGACAGCAGCAGCCTCGAAGGGTTGTCGGGATTACTCAAGGGTGTCTGTTAAGCTCAATGCCTGGCACCAAGTGGGTGGTAAACGTTGGTTGTTGGTATATGAATTAATAAATATTCCACAGCAAGTGTTGCCCCATCCATGGGGCAACTAGCCCTGGATCAGCCTCCCTCGTTAGGCAAGTGCAGCTGCAGCCACACCTGGCACGAAGTATGTGCTCAACTAAGGGTGTCGCTCTTATTGAATAATCACGTTCCACAGCCTGTCACAACCTGGCAGCCTCTCTCCCCACCTCCCCGCTGTGTCCACCCAACCACACCAAGGGTCCAAACTCCCCGCTAGCACATCACGCTGGCTCGGCCTTTGAGCCTTCACACCTGGTCCCCTTCAGCCCCTTCACGAGGCACGCTCTCCAAGGCCACGCGCTTCCCCAGGAGCCTCTCCTCACCTCCTCCCACTCCCTGTCCCTCCTCTATTGCCCTGGACAAACGTGCAGGATTTGAATTCCCTGTTTATGACCGCTGTCACGGCGCGGCGAGTCCCCAGGGCAACACCTGCCCTCATTTGTGTTTATGTCCCCGGCATTGTGCCTTGCACAGAGTAGGGAGCGGCTCAATCAAATTTTGTGAATTAGTGAATAAATGCATAACAGCCACCAGCGACCTTTGTCCTAAGCCATCTCGTTCCAGTACACCTGGGCCTGTTTACGCCTCAAAGCCTCAAACACGCCCAGAGATCGGAATTCCAGAAGAAGCTACCCACTCCTTTTCCTTGCCTTCTAGCAGCTTCCATTTTAAAATTAGAAAACCGGAACGCCTGGGCTTTGGGGTCAGTCCTGCCAGCCGCTGGCTCTGGGCCCCTCACTGTCCATTGTTCCCCATGAGCCTCAGCTTCTACGTCTCTGAGATGGGACGCCAGCACCCAGGGTGGCTGAGAGGGTTCAGTGGTGGGGTGTGGCTGTGTCAGTGCCCGCTGTGGGGTGGTTTCCACCAGACCTGACCCTGACCCCAGGACAAAGATGGTGCAGGCACCCCAGCTAGCAAGGTGGGTGGGCGGGCACAAGTATCTGGCAGCCTAGCAACCTCTTCCCCATTTCTGGGCGGACGGCACCGGGTTTGAGCTGCAGGATGTTTGGATGTGAAATGGACAGGGTGTGTGACCTTTTTGTGTGTTGGGTCCTCCTGCTAGGCCATGTTTTGGGGGTCTCTCTCCCCTGGGATAGCCCCTGGCTCTTACTTTCAGGGGTGTGTCTTGGAACCCAGCTTGCTCTGACTCCAGTGTCTCCCTGCATACCCATTTGGCCACACATTTGGATTGTGCTTGGGGGCGTGACTCCAGCTGGTCTGCCATCACAGTGGTACCGATTCATGCCGCTTGGACCACCTCCTTGCAAGGTCCAGGTAGCTGAGCCCTTTGGGCCAGGACTGCCAGGTGCTCCTGACCCCCGCAGTGTCCTTCAAGCACCTGATGGAACACCTCCGCCCAGAAAGGGCAGACTCCTTGGACCCATCCATCCCTTCTGAGATGGGCTGGGTGGGGAAACTGGTGACTAAGTCTCTACCTTCACCCTCGGGTCCTTAGAATCCACCCTCGCTATCTCTGGGCTGTCCTGAAGTACAAAGGGCTTCCCTGGAGGCTGATCTTGACTATTGGCCTTGACCTTCCTTAGACCCCTAGGCGATGTTTAGGTTCCTGCCCTAGAAAAAGACAAATGCTACCGATTCCCTGAGGTCCAGGTTCAAGGTGCTGCTCTCTGCTATGCAATTGAGCTCCCATCTCTCCGTGTTATAAGGTCATGGGTGGGGATCTGGAAGTGTTTGGGGCTGACAGCCAAATGGGTGAGGGCCTAAGCAGGCCATTGCCACAGCCACTGGCTACGTGTGGCTCCTGGTACATGAAATATGCTAGTCCACACTGAGAGGTGCTGTAAGCGTAAATGCCAGATTTTTTAAAGACCTAGTACAGATAACAAGATGTAAAATAGCCCAGTGATAATCTTTTAAATGGATTATCTGTTGAAATGATAATATTTTGGATGTTGTGTTAAATAAGATAATACAACTCATTTCTCTTGTTTCTTTTTATTTTTTAATGTAGCCAAATTAGAAAATTTTTAAATTCCCTATGTTAAAAAACAAAATTCAACCAAGTAAATTTGAAGATCAAATTGGCTTTATTCAGTGATTCATGGGGTCGTGAATACAATACAATTGTATACAGGTGACGTACTATACAAATATACACCTGAAACTGATATAATTTTATTAACCAATGTAACCCCAATAAATTCAACTAATAAAACGATGCGTGAGTTGGGCCGCATCCCAATAGCCACTGGACGGCTCACTGAGGGGCTGGACAAAATGGAGGGATTTTATAGGAAGAGGATGCGGCCAAGGAACTATTGGCAAAGGAAAAGAAAGGGTGATTTGGGGCCTGACGTCTGTGCTTTGGGAAGGGTTCTAATCCTGCAGATCGCCTCTTCTTTCTATGGGGAGAGGGCCCAGGGGACGGATTTCCTTACTGGTGTTTGTCCAGAAAATTCCAGACTGGCTGATTAAGATTATATTTCTTGGAGAGGCTGAATCCGCAGTTAGACCAGGTAGTGAGTCGAGGTGTGGTGTCGTGGGTTATTAGCATGAGTGATGCCATATTGGGCCTGTGGAATGGTTTCTTCTTTAACGCCTAAATGACTGGCATTATATTCCTATTAGATAATGCTGGTCTTATTCTGCGTTTGGAGCCTGCTCTCTGAACCTGAGTTTCTTCATCTGTGAAATGAGGGCAATAATACCTTCCTTGCAGGGTTATAATTGAGTTTTAACAAGAAAATACACATAAAGTCCTAGTGCCGTGATAGGCGCATAGTAAGTGCTCAGTAAACAGTATTTCAGTTGAGCTCCAGTTTCACAAGCTCCCGGAAGGTTCTTACAAGTAACCTCATGAGACAGGCCACAGGAGTTAAATCCAGCAGCTTCTCTGGGGGAGGGGGAGGAGGGATCAGGGGGGCTGAAGTGGAGTGCCTGCTGGGCTGCGGGCATGGGGTGGCCAGCCTGGAAGGTGGCCAGCCAGGCAGCAGCCCACGTACCAGCCTGCTCCATCCCAGCCTTGCCCAGCCCTGGGGAGACCTGAGCCAGCCTCTCCCTCAGATGGGTCACTGGACAGCACTGGGAGGAAAGAGCCGGAGGAGGATCTGGCTCAGGGCCCCTACTGGGGGCTGTCGGAGAAGTGGCCGCCACTTAAGCTTATGTCTCCCTCCTAGATCCCACCCTGCTGGGCTCCAAAAAAGTGCCTCTCCACGGAGAAACAGCAGGAAGTTCAGGGTCAAGGGCTAGAAGCAGCTCGCTTTTTGCGAATGGAGGTGTCTAACATTCCTTAGACGGGAGGTCCTGTGGGGTGAAGTGGAGCCACTTCAGGGCATGAGTCAGTGGCAGCCAAGCCTCTACCTCCCCCGGGGTGAGGAGAGGATCCATGAGCCTAGAGCTGTGGACACTGGCCAGTCGTCTGGGTCCTGGTCACTTCCCAGCCTGCCCTAAGGACAATGCCCGCATGTTCCACGTCACGCGTCACCCCAGGCAGGGCCAGCTCTTCAACCTGGCTTCCTTGAGAGCACTGAGCTGCTCCCTGAGCAGCCAGGGTTCCGTAGCCCAGCACTCCCTCTGCCTGCCCGCCAGGACAGCCAGGCCCTTCCCCTGCCCTGTTGGCTGGGGCTCGTTTCTCTGTGGGAGGCAGCTGGGCACCATTCTTAGGTGCATAAACAGGAGCCCTGGGCTGGGTGGGGCTGGGGCGGGGATGGGGGGATGGGCAGCCCTGGGAGGTGAGGGTCACCTCTGTTGTTCCTCTAGCCACCTGGTAGTCTCCCCTCCTGCAGCCCGCCCCTTGCAGGAAGCTTCCTGGCTGTTCTATATGGGCTCTTCACCATGGCACCGGCCAGGGAGGGGCCAGGCCCCGCGGGGCGTTGGCCCCCCAGCCATCCTCCCCTGGGCCTGATCCCCAGAGACAGTCACCGGGATTAGGGTATCGACTTTCCCCGGCTTTCCAGGTGGCTGCTGGTGGTGCCTATTGAATTCCGTGCCCGCCATCCGCTCCCTGGGCTGCGGGGGTGGAGGTGACTGGGCGGCCACTTGGGGTGGGGCTGGGCTCCCTGGGAGAGAGGAGGGCAGGCCTGGGACAGGATTTGGAGCAGCCCGAGAACCTGGTGGCGCCATGAGTCTGGAGGCAGGTCTCCTGGCAGGGTCTTTTCCAGAAAGTGGGCCTGCGTTTTCTGGAAGTGACTCAGACTCATGCCGCCCCAGCCCGTTTGCACTGCCCACTGGCCACCATTGCCTCATGTTCCTTCCTCTCGCTTGCGGGTCTCTGCCAGTCCCCTCACTGAGCAGATCCTGATTTTCACTTCTGAGCTGTGCTCCCTGAGGCTCTGAACACCCTGAGACCATGTTCCCTTTGTAGTGACCCCAGCCCGGCTCTGGGCCCCTCAAGCACCAGCACAAGGCTCCCCCTGAGCCCCTGGGGCCACACCGCAGGCCGGGGATGGCTTGGACTTGCCATTTCGCCCTCTCCCCAGGCCCTGCCCAGCTCTAACCCAGGACCCACAGTGGCCAAGCTCCGAGCAGCTGGCCCCTCCCATCTTCTCAGGACTGGGCCAGCTCCACGACCCCCAGGGAGGCTGCCCCCAGGGACTCCTGTCAGCACCAGCCTCCACCCAGGATGGGCTGGGCTGACTCAGCAGCAGGCGCTGACACCTCCTGGAGACAGCGGGGAGGGGGGCGGGGAGAAACAAGCTGGTCTCCGGGAGGAATGCAAGCTGCAGCTGGCCCTGGGAAGGAAGGAGCCTCTGGGGACCTGGGAAGGCGGGTGCAGGATGGGGCTCTGTGGGTGTCGAACACTTCAGAAGGGGTTTCCTGTCCGCCTGCCCAGAGGGCAATGAGCCGGTCCCTGAGCCCCTCTGACTGGGTCCCTTATTTCTTCCATCCTCGTGGCTCAGTGCGGCCTCCAGCTTTAAGGACAGGTCACCAGCAAGGCTCAGTAAGAGGGGCCCGGGCAGCAGCACAGCCGTGCCAACCTGGAGAGCACCCACGCTGCCCCCTTCCCGCCCAGGCGCAGCCCAGGCTGCTCACTGTCCCTGTCGTCGCCTATCCCAAGCTCAGGCTTAGCTCTGGCTGCAAAAACCTTTCGTGCACCCGGAAGGAAGGCTGTGGTTTCATCAGCTCCCAGGCCCCTCCCCAAGAGGCTGCAGGCACCTCGGGGAGAGGACTCCAGTGCTGGTGACCCTGCTGAGGCCCCAGCTCCGGGGTGGGGGCTGGGGGGCAGTGCGCACCTCCCAGTCTGAACTTGGGTCTTCAGGTGCCAGCCCACAGATGGTGGGAGGAACAGGAGCTCCAAGTCAGGGACAGGCTTGGGGTTCGGGCTCCTCCCCTGTAACGCCGTGTGTGACGTCAGGCAGTGGGCATGGCATCTCGAGTCTCAGTTTCCCCATCCTGAAGCTGGGGGCGACCAGCCTGGGCCAGGTTGCTCTGGGAAGGCTCTTTGGAGTGAGGGCAGGTGTGGAGAGGCAAAGACATGGGAGCTGCCCCCTCCCTCCCCACGTTCTCAGGGCCGTGGTGGAGCTGAGCCTGGCTAGGCCGAAAGCTGAGCCTGCCCAGGTGGCGGCAGCTGGTCAGACCTGTTCTGCTCACCTCGCCTGGGGGAGGGCGGCCGACAGCTTTGCGGAGGGATTAGCTTGAGGGGAGAAGAGTTTGTCTTACACCCGGAACGGAACGAGATCCCAGATCCCAGAGGGCTGTGCTGGCCGGATAAGCAGGCATCAGCTGGGCATGCTGGTGGGGCCCTGCCACGAGGAATGGGAAGGGATGAGAACTCACAGAAAGGGGGGCCTGGGCCTCTAGCCCAGATTAGGGTACCCGCAGGCCCAACTGTCAGCCCTCCTTCCTGTCTTGGCCTGTTCACACCCCCCACGAACATCCTGAAGCACAGAAAGATCCGCCCCAGCACTTAACGGAGGCAAAGTCACCCTGAGAGTGAGGGGTGGGGACTGAGCCTCCAGCTGATGGCGCTGCCTCCTGGGCTGGCAGTAGAGACAGGTGGCCTGTGAACCCTCCTCACCTCCACTCCCAGCTGCGACTGGGGTTTCAGAGCAACCTGGACCCACCCCTGAGCCCCAGAATCTCACTTCTCACTTTCATTTGACTGTTTGTGAGTGTTCACAACAGTGGGAACGTACCCCGTCAGGGACTGTACACCTGTGGGGTGTCCGCTTGTATGTTAAGAGCCTCAGGAAACTGGGGCTCTGAGGAGGAAATCGCTGCCCCAGGTCACAGAGTGGGGCAGCTGGAACCTGGGCCAGAGCCTTGACTTCAGCCATTGCTCGTGGTCTGGTGTCCAGGGGCGACCCAGAGCTCATAGGCTGGCGGCTGTGCCCTGCCCCAGGCCTGGGAGTAGGGGGAGAGGGACCCCAAGTCAGCCTGGTGCTCAGGCGGCAGTGTCCTGCCCACTCACACCCGATTCCCTGCATCATGTACACGTCTTCTGGGCTGCAGCTGCGAGCTCAGCTGCCTGAGGCGGCCCGAGGATGGCGGGATGGTCCCAGCTGGGTGTCTGTGTGCTCCTTGGGGACCAGCAGGATCTCTGAGCTTCTGCTATTCTCTGCTAGACCGGTCTTGGCTCCACCGGTGGGGATCTCGTCCTGTCCAGGACCCCCGATGTGCATCCCCCTGGTCTGTGGTCATTGGCCACTTGGCTTGGCGGGGGAGAGACAGGAGCCTGCGTGAAGAACGGCTTTACTGTAAACACGCTGCCCAGCTTTCAGTAAACACCGGGCCTGCCTCCCTCTGCAGACAGGAGCCTGGATGGGGAAGGGGCCCTGAATAGCAGGGCTGGGCTGAAGGAACCCCTTGTGGCTGCGGCCGTGGCCTGGCCAGGGCCACCTGTGAAGGCACAGGCAGATCTCTTGCACTGAAAAGGTTCTCACATCTAATACAGAGGCCAGGGTTCCCCACCCCATGTCAGGTACCCACCTGTCACCCCCCAGGAGGGCCAGCTGAGCCGTTGGTAGGAGGACAAGGTATCAATCAAAATGATGAACCATAGAATGTCAAAAGGGGAGGGACTTGAGCTACTCTGTCCCCACTTCTCATTTGCAGAACAGGAAACTGAGGCTTGGAGAGGAGCCTTGTTGCCCAGGGTCACCCAGGCATTTCGCTGCAACACGGGGTCTCCACGCAGTGTTGGGAGCCCCGGCCAGCGTTCTCCCCGGTGCAGTGGGATCTCCGCAGATTTGCCTGTTATCAGATCTTCCTGATGGGAGCTGGCGCCGGGCACAGGCGGGGAGAGTGGCCCCAGGACACTGGAACGACACGGACTGTGCTTTGTCCCCACAGCGTGAGCTTCGGCCTCGGCTCTGCGCCATGAAGAGGGGTCCCAACGGCTACGGCTTCAACCTGCACAGCGACAAGACCAAGCCAGGCCAGTTCATCCGGTCCGTGGACCCAGACTCGCCCGCCGAGGCCTCGGGGCTCCAGGCCCAGGACCGTATCGTGGAGGTAATGCCTCTCGCCTTCTCCCCAGGCTCCTCCAACCTGGCAACCTCCCCACAGAGACAGACAGCTCCTGGGGCAGCCATCACACCAGCAGCTCCTTGGTTAGCCCCTGATGCGTAGATGCCGGCGGGAGGGATGGTGGGCGGGCAGGAGGGAAGGAAAGACGGAAAGATGGTGGGTAGGCAAAGGACTGATTTCCTCCCTGCCTCCCCTGGGAGCCTCTTCACTGAGCAGACACACTTGGCAGTTCATGATTCACCCATCGATCCAGGTCGACATCCGGGGCCACCCCCAGAGCTTCCTGCGTCCTCCACGCCAGGCGCAGGGATGGAGTGCGAGGGTGAAGTCCTCTCCCGAGTGAGGCTGTTGGGCGGAGAGGAAACGTGAACCAAGGCCTTGGGCAGGTCCCAGAATCTCAGTCTCCGAACCTTAGAGGTTCTCATTTTACACTGAGCAAGCCAGGGCCGGGGCGGGAGGCCGAGGCAGGTCCACAGGGAAGCTGGGGCCCACCCAGGCCCCAGGCCCCAGGCCTTGCCCGTCCGTCTTCCCAGCTGTTCGCTTGGTCTCCCCGGATATTTTCCTTGGCTTTTCCCATGTGTCCTGCCTCCCATCTGACTATCAAGTGGGAGGACCCCTTGCCTCGTTCAGGACTCTGGGCAAGGGGGGCTCCGTGTCCCTGGATTGCCAACTGGCTGAGGACGAAGAGGACCACTGTGCCTCCTCACCTGACGCCCCCAGAACTGAGACCTGTGCTAGTAACCATGCCCCGCCCACAGGTGAACGGCGTCTGCATGGAGGGCAAGCAGCACGGGGATGTGGTGTCCGCCATCAAGGCTGGCGGCGAGGAGACCAAGCTGCTGGTGGTGGACAAGGAGACCGATGAGTTCTTCAAGAAATGCAAAGTGATCCCGTCTCACGAGCACCTGCATGGTGAGCTGGGCGGGGTGGCTGGAGGCCCCCAAGGCAGGGATGTTGGCCAGAGTTCTGGACGTGACTGGGTCCCAGGTGAGGGCTGACAGCTTCCTGCTGTGATGCGCCCTCCCTCTCCTTCCGGGGAGGCCAAGGGGTGTGGGTGGGGAGGGAGGGGGGCCGAGCTAG
>NW_006284343.1:3790075-3791108 GCF_000327345.1 Myotis davidii
TCATGTGACAGGTAAGTGGGCACAGGGATGGTGAGGTGGGCCAGAGCGCAGCACGAAAGGAAACCCAGCCCTCACCCCCACCACGTTCTCGGGGCAGGGCTATGCCAGGAAAGGGTTAACTCTGGGGCTGCCGCCTGATCAGATCAGAGTCCAGCGACAGGGGCCCAGTGCCTCCCCTCCCTTCTCTCAGGTTGTCTTGGAAACCCAGGCTTGCTGGCTGGAGAGAGCAGTGGGTCCCCCCTTGGTCCCTGGGCCCCTGTCTTCCCCACCCCCCACGGTCACCCTGCCAAGCCTGGCACGGCCCCTTGCCAGAGCCCAAACTAAGTGGGGGCAGGGAGGAGTTAAGACCTCTTTGGTCTTTGCAATGGGTGGCCCCTCCCTGAAGGTGTCAGGGTTCTGTTTGTAAGGGGGGTTCCATGTGAAGGACATGACATAGGCTTGGATCCCTGGCTGAAGGGGCCGACTGGGAAGGCCCCATCCTACCAAGCTCAATCTAGGGTGCTAGGGGTGCTGGAGTCGGGGGTTAGTTGGAAATCCCTAGCAGACTCTGCATGGGAGGTGGGATGCCACCTCCCCCTGTCTCAGTGAGGGGAAACTGAGGCCCAGAGAAGCCCCAGCCTGGCTCTTGGGGACATGGCCTGGAGGAGACACAGCAGAGGTCTGGGTTCCTCCCAGCTCAGATTCCTTCCCCGCCTCCTCCAGCACCTTCTCCCCTCAGCACCAGGGCACCAGCCCGCACCTCCCTCCCTCCCTCCCTGCCTGGCTGCGTGGGAAGGGCCCTGAGAACAGGGTGACTGCAGCCCCTGCCCAGAGGACCTGCACTGGGACAGTCCCTGGGACAGGTCTCCCCAGTGTCCCTCCTGTCTCTCCAGAATGATGTCACCTCCCCATTCAGCCTGGGGGCAGTGGGAGTGAGCGTCCCCATGTCCTAACAGTCCCCTGCCGGCCACTGTGGGAAGGCTGAGGCTGTTGGGAGGAAAGGAGAGAGGCAGGTACGCCTGGCTGCCCAGACTGGGGTCCGGGGGTGGGGGGG
>NW_006284343.1:3791265-3796517 GCF_000327345.1 Myotis davidii
CTGACTAGTCCCCAGAGATGGAGCAGCTCCCCCTGCAGCCACGTGGGGCCTCTGGCCGGATGAGCCCAGTGAGGGTGACCCCAGGCAGCGTCCCTCCCTCTGACCCCTCCGGCCACCTCCCTGTTCCCATTGGCTGGGACACTGCCCTGAGCCCTCCTGTCCTCTCTACGCTGGCCAGTAGGCTGTGGCAGGGGCAGCTGGGTGTGGTTCTAGTTCCGTCTCCTCGGAAGCCTTTGGAACATTCCGATTCCCGGGCCGCTTCAGCCCCACTGGACCAGAGGCTCCGGTGCCGGGCCCAGGAATCTGTGCTCCTGACCAGTTTCCCTGGTGATTCTTAGACGGGCGCCAGCCCTCTCAGCCCCAGCCGGGACAGGGCTTGGCTCCAGCAGCTGATGCTCCATCGGGGCTCGTGCGATTGGGTTAGTAGGCAGCGACCAGCACATTCTTCCTCAGGAAAGCGAGTAGAAACCGTCCATGAGCTTTGTGAGGCCGCGCGGGAAGGCGGGGTGCGGTAAGAGCAGGCTGTGCTATGAAACTTGTTACACTCACGCACAGTGTGTGTGCCGGGCCATCAGAGTGGCAGCCGCACTTACAGTGGGGTGCAGCCCAAGAGACTGACTAGGGAACGAGATCTCTCCCAGCCCCACACTCTCCCTCCTCCACGCTCCACCCGCCCACGTGCCCAGAGCTTCTGGACTCACCTCTGCTTTTTCCTTCACTAGGTCCCTTGCCTGAGCCCTTTACCAATGGGGAGATCCAGAAGGTAAAGGTGAACCCCTAACTGCTTCTCTGGCCCCTAGTCTGGGGCTGCGGGAGGAGGGTGGAAGGGGGTGTGGTTGGGAGGACAGCCAGCTGGCCCCGGTGGAAACTCATTTCCGAGCTACTCCCTCCTGAGTCCACACTATATACCTACCGGTGTGCCCCCGACCCCGGCCTGGGACCAAGGAGAGACCGGGCACGCCCCCTGCACCCCGCCATCCTGGTAACAAGCCCCGCCTCCAAGTCCCCCGCACAGAAGAGGCCATTCTTCCCCCCAGGAACAGAGCAGCAGTGTCTGGCCGCCTGCTGCCCGGCTACTTCCAGTCGGGGTTGGAAGAACAAAGCCCCCCGCCCCCCCTTCTTCCAGGCAGAAGGGAAGGGAAGGCAGTGGAGGCCGGAGCCGAGATGGCAGGGCTGAGCGCCAAGCTGGAGGCCTGGCCAAGGCCTTCACTCTGGGTGGACTGACCACGGAGCGAGGCTCTCCGCACGGTCTGCTCAGGCTCCCCTGCCCAGGGCCTCCTGTTGGGGGACACAGCAGGGGGTGTCCCTGGACCACCTGTCACTCCATTTGGGGTGCAGAATCTCATGCACCTTACTCCTCACTCCTAAGCCCTTTTTAGCTGTTTTGGGGTGAGTTTTAAGATTCCTGGGTCAAGTCCAAGTAATTAGGTGGCAACAGGAGATTCAGGGAACATCACAGGGGTTTCCCACGCCAAGTCGGCCCCCAGTGTCCCCACGCCCCAGGAACCTCTCCTTGGTCACTGGCCCAAAAGGCAAGGCCGTCCTGAAGGCCTCACTGGGAGGACTGGGAATGGGAAGTTCAGCTAATCCCCAAAGGGTCTCCCAGCCTGCACCCAGGCTCCCCTCTGGTCCTGGGAGGAATGTAACAATGGAAGTCCCCTGAGGGCCGCGGGCAGCTCAGGCCGTGGGCTCGGGTAGATGGCAAGGGCCCAAGTGGAGGTTCTCAGACAAGGCACCTGTTCCCCAACCCACTCCCCGCCAACCCACACCTGTCCTCTCTCTGCCAGGAGAACAGTTATGAAACCCTGGCCGAGGTGGCCTCCGAGAACCCCAGGCCAGCGCTGGCACGGTCCACCTCCAGTGATACCAGCGAGGAGGTAAGCCGGCGGTGGGCAGGGGCGGCACTGGGTTAATGGCACCCCGTTCTCAGGCCACAGTCGTGCCTGGCACACCAGCCTGCCTCGGGGTCACATGCTGAGCCACGTTCTGTTCTTGTGACCTGGCTTCCCTGGGCACTGCCCCAAGGAGCCACCTCCAAGGCTGAGGCCCAGGACGCCTCACCCGGCACTGACTCCCGCTCTGCCTCCCCCTCCTCTTTCAGCTCAACTCCCAAGACGGCCCCAAGAAGCAGGACTCCGCAGCACCCTCATCTACCTCCTCCTCCGACCCCATCCCAGACTTCAACATCTCCCTGGCCGTGGCCAAAGAGAGGGCCCACCAGAAGCGCAGCAACAAACGGGCCCCGCAGATGGACTGGAGCAAGAAAAACGAACTCTTCAGCAATCTCTGAGAGCCTCCTCGCACCACCCAGCAAGCTGGAAGGGCTGGGCCCGCACCCCACCCAACCCCCGCTCCTCCCCACTGACCCGAATGGCAAACAAATCAGCACCAGCAGCCCCCTCTTGGCAAATGTGATTCTTCTAGAGAACTGTTGATTGATCAAGGACCGGGATTGCAGCGGCCACAGCATTTCAAGCGCTGTGGGTTGAGTATCTTATTTTTGTTCGTTGGATTTTTTTTTTTTTTTTTTGAGTTCAGAGTAGAGGGATTTTTGTCTCTTGATTAACATGATTTTCCAGGTTGCTGCATGCAAGACGTAGCAGCGGCCTCAGCCTTAGACTTTCTTGTTTCTACTCCCACCACAGAAACCCTGGCAGGTGGGGGAGGGTTTGGCCACTCCCTGGCCAGCCCTGAGCCAGGCACCACCATTGTAAGGAAACTCCACCAGAAATTCAGCTGGTTTCTCCAAACCGCGTCGGCCTCTGTGTCTTCCTTTAGAGCTCTGTCCTCCCGGCCTCGAGAGGTGGCAAACCTGTGTTCCCAGGGTGGCCTCTGGCTGGGAGGGGAGGGCACCCCAGGCCTGGGAGCGGGAGGGCCGTGGGCCTGTCTCTAACTGTCCGCTGGCCCCACCCACCAGTTCCAGGCGCTTCCCCTGGTGGTCAACTTGCACAGGCATGTTCGTACCAGGAACCAGGGGCCCAGAGCACATGCTGAGGACCGAGCCTTCCTGAGTCCAGGACGTGAACCCGCTGGGGCCTGACTGGGAAAGTGAAAGCTTGCCTTTCATCCTCCCGCCCTCAGCCCATGGGGTGCAGGATTCCCAGGAGTGGCCTGAGCTGGCGCCAAATACGCTCTTATCTGGCCCTGGCCCGGGCTGGAGGGCAGTTCCCAGGCCTAGGCGAAAACAAACGGCCTCCCCGGGCCCCGGATATGCCATGCGGCAGGTGGGTGCGCGGACTTGCCAAGGGCAAAGTGCCCTGTTCCTCCACAGGAGACCCAGGTCCTTTACGTCTCTGGCTCTGGCAGCCACGTCCTGGAGGTCCGCCAGGTGGCCTGAGAGCTGAGGCTGCCGGGCCAGGAGGTTCCAGGGCAGGTGCTCAGAGAAGGAAGGGAATTGGCCCCAGGCAACTCTCCGCCCAACCAGGAAACCTCTGAAGCCAGGCTCCTGGGACTGAGAACAGGGAGACCGTGAACCAGGGAGGGGGCCTGTGGAGAGAAGAGCTAGTCACTCTGGCCACTTGGCCTCTTGTTTGGGTTTAGGGCCAAAATCCTTTCACACCCATCACCCCAGGCCCTGCTCAGCTGGCCTGGCCTGCCCCCACCCCACCCTCGCCTCTACGCTTTGACCCCTGATGGAGACCCCACAGGTGAGCAGGTCACCTACTGGGTGGGGAACCCTAGGGACCTTTGACTAGTTGAGCGGAAGACAGGTGGCTCACAGGGAACTAGTGATGTGGGGCTGGAGGCTGGTATAAAGGGGGCCCCAGCAAGTGGAGTTTCTATCTTGGTTTCAGGCATCTTTTAGATTCTATTTTTACAGGATCAAGGGGACGGGGAGGCCTCAGCATTAGTTCGGGCTCTGCTGTCAAAGCTCAGGCCTTAGGCAAGTCGCCCGAACTCGCCTGGGGCTGCTTCTTACCCTTGAAAATGCCCCAGGTGCCCTCCAGAGTCTCTTCCAGGACTGTGTTTTGAAACCTGACTGGCTTTCCTTGACGCCACTGCAGATGATGACAGGGAGGGCCTGAGCAGTTAGAAGTCAATGGGTGTCCTCCCTGCTCTGAGGTGGCCAGACTGGCCCAGCTCTGTTAAGCACAGGTTGCCAGGCAGCCACGCCATCCCGAACCGGTACCTCTGGCGCCCCCTTGTGGCCTTGACAGGTGCAGCAGCTCCCAGAAGTGGAGGGATGGAGTGGAGGGCAGGACAGGAGGCCTCAAACTCAGCAGAGGGGTGCTGTCCAGCCGCAAGGAGCTGGATCCAAAACTAATTTATTCAAAACTGGCTCCAAAGAAGAGAAAGGGGGAGCAAGGATTTTCGCCCATCGTCCAAGCCTCCTGTCCAACAGGGCCACCCTCATTCGTTTCCTAACCTCTCAGGCCACACCCAGCCAGTCCGCTTCCATAGGATGACAGGACTGAGCTGCCCTGTCGCTCCCATGCTGGACGGGACAGAAGCTGCAGGTGGCCTCCTGGCAGCTCACCTCCACACAGGCTACGTACAGGCAGTGAGGAACGGAAAGCTGGCCGTGCAGTGCTGGAGCCAAGGCCTCAGCCTGAGTGGCACCACTGGCCGTCCAGAAAAAGGGAAGTCCGCCTGTTCACCAGCCCCCCACCCCCACCCCCCGTCATCTCCAGCTCTGCCTCTACCAATGGATTCATGCCGTCCACCCCAGGTTTTCAGAGTCTAAGTCAGGTGTGGCCGGGAGGAGGGGCTCCCTGGAGTCTCTCAGCCCCACTGCCAGCCTGGGGGAGGCCAAGCCAAGTCCTGCCCTGCATGTGAAGGGCCCTGAAAGGAGAGCCCCAGCCTGGAGAGGGCCGGCCGGTCCGTTCACTTCCTGGTGCAGGGCTGTCGGCCGGGCTCCTAGGACCCATCTCTATAGGGCTGCTCTTGCACGTGGCTGGTCTGCTCCAGAAGCCACTGCCGCTCCGGCTCACTCATCGTCAGTCTGAGTGTCACCTCCTGGAAGACGCTGCTCACGGCCACCTAGGACAGCCAGAGAGGTCAGGGCTGGCTAAGCTGCAGCCACGGGTTCTAGCACCAGCGGGCCCCACCCAGACCCAGGCTTCACCTCCGGCCAGCCTCATCCTTACCTGCTCAAAGTGAAGTTTCTGGAACATCCGGATGCTCGGTTCATTTCCTTGCCCAATTTTAGCCTCAAACTTGGTCAGACCTAGCTTGGTCACTCCTCCCAGAGGAGATGAGAAAGGGAAAGCTGCAGGAGGAAGGTCCCTCCAACACCCTCCACCCACCCCCCC
>NW_006284343.1:3796641-3799794 GCF_000327345.1 Myotis davidii
CCCCACCCCCATCCCAGTGTGCAGTGCAGGCACCTGTCTCCCGTCTTCCCCCCTGCCCCGCCTGCACCCTCAGACCTGAAGAAGGCTCACTCCCAACCTGCGCTACCCTCGCCTGGGGCCTGGCCAGCTCTCCCCACATTGTCTGCCCTGACTTCCTTACCATAGGACATCATAATGAGCGCGGCCTCGGTGCCGAAGCCCTTGCCCCTGCAGCTGGGCTCTAGGAGAAAACGACAATCATGACACCGTGTGCCAGGCTCCCGGGCAGGCACAACACATGCGATCTCACTCAATCCTCACAATTCTACCACGTCCGTAAATATAATGACCATTCTGCAGACGAGGGACAGAGGCACACAGAAGGGAAATGACTAGCCCGAAGTCTCAGTGTGGAGACACCCAGCAACCTGACACCAAAAGCTGACTCTTTAACCTCAACGTGCTGCCTTATGAGGAGTCGCACAGCCTCTTAGGAGAAGGCTAAGGACCAAGAAGGACACAGAAACTGGAGGGGCTCCTCCCACAGCCTGGGAAGATGCTCCAGGGAAGATCAACTATTTTAGAGGATCCCCCAGACCACCCCCAAAGTAGGGCAGAGTGAAGTTCGAAGACCCTAAATCCAAAGGTTGAGTTCACACTCACGCATAAGACAGGAACAGAGTGACCCACAGGCTAACAGGGTGCCAAGTGGCAGTCTGCCCCAGCCAGGTGCTGGGCTCCCCAATGCCAGAGCCTCCCATTGAGCCCCTGGAGGTCCCTATGCAGCCTCGGCTGCCTTCAGGTCACCAGATCCAAGGCCCAGAAGGGAGGAGACGAACCTGCAATCATGACCTCGATCTCCCCCAAGGAGGGGTCCCCTAGATCTGTGAGGAAGAGGTTCACATCCCCCGCCATGCAGCTCTCCTCGGTGGTGCCTGGCTGGGCCTGCCACTTCGCTGCGTCCAGCACAATGAAGGTACACTCTAGGGAGGGAGGCCGCAGGGTTAACACCTACACGCCCAGTGAGGCCAGTCTTCCTACCCGAGCCAGAGAACTAGCAGCGTCCCTGAGTCTGGCAGGAGAAGGGGGGCCAGAGCTTCCTGCGGCTGATTAAAAAGCCCTAAATCTGCCTCTTGCAGGAAATGATGGCCTTCTCCAAACAGCAAGTGTATTTTCAGACTGCAGGGGGCTCAAAGAAGAGCAGGAACCACACTGGGCTTGCAGCTAAGGATGTGAGGGGCAGGGCCTCAATTACAACCACAGCCCAAAATACTTCCTTTAAATCCTTCCAGCCGGGCCCAGGGAGTGGGGAGAGGACAAAAGTGTCCGCCACAGGGACCAGGCTCAGCGGGCACCAGAGTGTGCGGGTTGCAAGCACCTCTCAGGCTTTTCACGGGTGTCTGTGCCTCCGAAGGGCTACAGCTGGGAAGAATGGGAGGGACCCTGGAGGCTGCCTCTGGCGTCGGCCCCCCCACTGCAGCCCAGCCCAGGGCCGCGCTCCTCACTGTCCGCATCTTCCCGCCAGCTGCGCTGCATCGCATACTCCTGCTCCAGGGTCAGCGGCTCCGAGGCCGTCAAACGCTGCAGCTCCTCGGATTTCATCCACTCGTGGTACCTGCAGGGGCAGAGGGCGGCCTTCAGCAGGCAGGACTGACCCAGGGGCATTGGCCGTGGCACTGAGATGAAGAAACAGGTGGTAGAAAGGAGAACCCCATCAGGCTAATTCAGGAGCGCAGAGAAGACCCAAGAAAAGGGTTATAGTTGCTCCTAAGGCAGAGGGCCACAGGCACCTAGAGGCAGGCTAGACCCACAGGAGAACAGCAGGAGGGGTCAGCTCTGTCTGTCCAGTTTCCCATCCTGTCTCTGGGGTCAGTGTGGGGAGTGGTATAAAGCCAAACATTCCTCGAATTCCTGAGGGGAAGAGTATGGCAAGCTGACCGCTGCAAAGAAGGCTGGACAGAGCTCCACAAGGAAACCCCAAGCAGAAAACTACAAGTAGAGACCACACCCCTACACCACCACCATTCCAGTCTACCAGACTTTGCCAACTGCCCCCCCCCAAAGAGTCCCACCCTGCAACTCAGTCCCCACCTTTCAAAACAGGAGACATCAAACCACGCCCCCACCCCCACCCCCAGCTCAGTTTATGACAAGCTGGAGTCTCCACGAACAGAAAATTCACTGGCACCAAAGGAATGTCGCTACTTTACAATCAGGTGAGAAGGCAATTTTTTTTCTTACATTTAGTGAACATTAACTAATCCCTTACTGAGAGGCCAAAAGCTGAGAGGTCGGAAGGGGACAGCGGGGATGGGTGACTTCTTCCAGGGAAGTCAGAGTCCTCTGCTTCACTGTTCACTTTTTCCTGCACGTAATTACTTCTCACACCCATGCTTCTCCTCGGAGGAAAGAGCCTCTGACATTTGGGCTGCACCTCGGAGAGCCGCCTTGCACCCATGTCAGGTGGCACGGTTACCTGGGCACATGCTCTGCGGTGTAGGGCACCAGCACCACCTTCTTCCCCAGGAGCGAGACGTTCTGGTTTAACCTCATGGTCGCAGCCTGAGGGTGGGGAGTGCACGGCCTTCAGGACCCTGAGTTTCCTCCCACATAGGGTGGGAGCCCAGGCTCTCAACTCGCTAAATGCCTCCTGGGGCCGAAGTGTCAGGAGAGCCTTCCCTTGGAAAGACTGCAGAGAACAGGGGCTCTAAACCCCTTGGGGAAAGGCGGCCGGTTTGGCTACAGATGGTGAGACATCCTTACTCGCGCCTTCAAGAGCCAAGACTGAGCTGCCATGCCTGCAGGTTCCTCCCGCCCCACTTCCCAGAACTTCGAAGCCTCCAACCCAAAGCTCCCATCACTAGCCCAGTCCTGAGACCCCGCCCCAGCCCAGCCCTTAAACCTCCTTCCCATCACCCCACTGGCCTCCGGCCTCTGTCTCCCACTTCCCACGCCAGGTCCCCAGGCCACGTCAGGGTAGGCGAGCTCACGTTCTCAGCCCCCTCCCCGATGTGCGGGGCTACAGGCTGCTCCCGGGTACCCTCACCCCGGACCCCAGCCACCGGGGTCCCCGGGCGGCCAAGTTCACACCCACTTCCCTCCGACGAAGGCGTCCCTAGAAGAACCTGGGAGCTGCTTCTTGCAACTAGCCCCGCTTCCCCACCCGGCCGCCGG
>NW_006284343.1:3799901-3804815 GCF_000327345.1 Myotis davidii
AACGGGGGCTCTTGACAAGAAGGGGAGGCTTGAGAGTGGGGAGCCCTACGGCCAGGAGGGCAGAAAGCAGGTTAGGGGTTCAGGAAGTGGAGGCCCCATTAAAAAGGCGAGGCTTTGGGGCAAGAAGTTGAGTTGGAGGGTGACCTGGGAAAGCCCCCGGCCCCTCGTCCTAGGCGGAGCGGCGGCCAGTGACTTGGGCTGCCCTGTGCGGTAGTGAGCTCGCTGCCCCTGCGTTCAACGGGGAGCAAGCGTCGCAGAGTGTGGCAAGGAGCCGCTTGTGGTGCCCGAGGCTTCGTGGCTTCCAAGGCCTCTTATATGAATCGGGGTCTGAGCGGCAAGGAAACTCCAGCCAGGCGGGCATCATCCCGGGAGACCTCCCCCCGGCCGCCTTGTCACAGACGTGGGGACCTTGAGCGTCAGTGATAAAGGACCGGGACGCGGGGGGCGCCTGCAGACCTGCCGCCACCTCCGTCGAGGCCCGTCCAGGTCCATCCGCAAGCTGACGTCTGCTCTTTGCCTTAGGGAGCCGCAGCAGCCGCCGCCCCCGCGAGCAGTTTCCATCCGTATCTTCTGTGTACAAAGGTGACTTTGACTGCAAAGGGCCATGGGAATTGGATCTTGTATGAAAATGGGGCTAGGAAATATACGGTCTTTCAGGAAAAGGTCAAGAACCTGTTTTGCCCAGATGAGTGGCCCCTGGCTTCTGAGCCGCAGCCCCCTGCTCGCAGTGGACTGGCCCGGCGCGAGCCCGTGCACCCGCGTGCCTAGACCCTGGGGAGAGCCGGGTGGGGGACCTCCAGCAGCAGCCTCGTGTGGCTCAGTGTTATGAGACAGGTTTGTTCACTTTTTTAAAAATATATTTTCATTGATTTCATAGAGGGAGAGAGAAATAGAAACATCAGTGATGAGAGAGAATCATTGATTGGCATGCACGCCCCCTACTGGGGATCAAGCCCACAACCCAGGCGTGTGCCCTTCATCAGAATCAACACAGGACCCTTGGTCCGCAGGCTGCCGCTCTATCCATTGAGCCAAACCAGCAAAGGCAGGTTTGTTCACCTTTTACATGTTGCTCAGAGAGCAGTCAAGAAAACTAAATTGACTTGCCAACTCTGTACCTCAGGGCTGCTACCCCCTGCACACTGTGCTGCCCGTCCTTCAGATGGACAGTGATTGGCAGCTGCTGCCTGGGTTTTGCTCATGTCGGCAGTTTGAAACGCCTTGGGTTTTTAGCTGAATTTTAAGTTGCACAACTTTCGCAGTCTTGGGCGGCGTAAGAGGCAGAGGAAGCACACAGACGCTTCAGTCGCAGTTTGGTGGAGTCTGTAATTAAAACAACTGGAATGACTGATTTCTCCGTTTTGGGATTGTGTTACCACCGACCCTCCCCCCGACCCCCCGCCACACACACACACACACACACACACACACACACACACACTCACACTCAGTTTATCTTCTTGGTGTGATGTAAGGTTGGCCATGTTTACATCATGGAGTGCTCTTGCCTGGATAAGTAGCTGGAGGGAGGGAATAATCAAAGGACTGACTCACGTTGCTTCCAGGTATCCAGGGAAAGCAGCACTTTCTAGAACTTACCTAGCCTTGAACAGCCGCCCTGCTTTGCACTGACCTTCCCGGCCCGGGATGCCTGCCCTGCTCCCGTTAGCGTCCCAGCCTCTACAGCTGTGGTGTGATGGCCGAGGAGGGGCTTCTGAGAACAGCTGGAAAGTCCTCCACAGCAGGGCCTTCCCGCCGGGCACGGGCCATCTGTGTGCAGCACGGGAGGAGCCTTCCTTACCTCAGTAACGTGCGGGCAGGGGGTGGGGGGGTCTTTCTTGAACTTGGGATGCACTGAATCGCGTCCCTCTCATCTGAGCCATTGTGTCACAGCACACATCCTCCTTTTGGCACCAGCAGGGTAAGGTCCACAGTGTCCATCAAAGTCCCTGGGGTTCCTGCTGCTGCTCAGAACATCTGAGAGCTTAGAGCTGACTCATTTCTGCAACTGAGTTTGAGGAAGGAAAAACTTTGCTATGCTCACTTTTCTTGTGCCTCCAGCTGAAATGTAATCATTTCACGTATCAGCATGTGCCCACAGGCAACAGGGCAGTGAACCCTAAAGGCCTCGGTGGGTTCTGCTTTTTTTAAACGACATGTTTTTATTGATTTTCGAGAAAGAGGAAGGGAGAGGCATAGATGGAAACATCGATGAGAGAGAAACATACATCCAGTGGCTGCCTCCTGCACGTCCCCTCCTGGGGATCGCTTCAGGGAGAACAAATGTTAGGTCATCAACGGGGCCTGGTCTGTTAGTGGCCAGAAACCCTGCAAAACATTGAACCCCCGTCACGGGCACCAGGGCCCCACGCCGTTCCACCACCTGGCTGTGCTTCAGCCCGACCTGCCTCAGGGCCCCTCGGCCGTACCTCCCTTCCCACCTCAGGCCTTTACCTGGAGGCTCTTCCCTGGCCCTGTGCCTGGGCGGCTCCCTTTCATCCTTCAGGTCCTGGCTTGAGTGTCACCACGAGCCCTGCCTGAGTGTCCTGTAGTTAGAGTGTTCCCATGATCCTTTGTCATGGTGCCCTGCGCCCTGCTTCTTTCCTTCAGGACACTTTTGCGAGGCGCTCATCACCGTTCCCCTGCTGCCTCTCCCCCCATGTGAGGTCAAGGTCCTGTCTGTCTTACTCAGTGTCCTCCCCAGCTCCCAGCACAGAGCCAGGCCCATGGGAGGCTTTGGGAAGGTGCTGAATAGACGAGTGAATGAGCAGAACTGAGCTAGCTGAGGGGCTCGTTCCCGCACTGGGACACACCAGCCTCAGCGCGATGAAAGTCAGCCAACAAAAGGACAAATTAGTGTGTCGTGGACACCCAGAGTTCCTTGTGAAAAGCCAGCTCTGGGCACTTCCCAAGGAAATCAGTCCCTCAGTCACTAAAATTGCAGGATTTGAATCTGTATCTTCAAAGATGAACATATTTGATCCTAAACCGGTCAGGGCCTTTTTGTAATTCTTTTTTTAAAATATATTTTTATTGATTTCAGAGTGGAAGGAACAGGGAGAGAGAGAAACGTCAATGATGAAAGAGAATCATTGATTGGCTGTCTCCTGCACGTCCCCTCCTGGGGATCGACCCACAACCTGGGCGTGTGCCCTGACCAGGAATCAACAGGTGACCTCTTGGTGCATGGGACGACACTCAACCACTGAGCAACACCGGCCGGGCTGCTTTTTTCTATTTTTATCCTTCATTTCCTGTGTGTTCGGGGTTTTTGAAGGCCTGCGCTGGGCATTTGCCATCAACTACTGCATGTACTCCCTTCTCCTGCCGGTAGGGAGCGAGGGCCTGTGTTGAGGATGAGGTGGCATTACCAGGACTTAGTGGTCAGGGTATGAGGAGCGAGCATGCCTTCTTGCTGAGGTCTCCTTCACCCCGTCATCCTGGGAGAACAGTTCTTGATCCCCTGTGAGAGCAAGATCTTGGCTCAGTGGATAACGAACCTTACAGAAGGGTATAGGGGACAAGGCTCCAACCACCTGGACCACACCGGCCAGGGCAAGGGTTGCTGCTTATAAAAGTGATAGATAGAGCCCTAGCCGGTTTGGCTCAGTGGATAGAGCATCAGCCTGTGGACTGAAAGGTTCCGGGTTTGATTCCGGTCAAGGGCACATGCCCAGGTTGTGGGCTCAATCCCCAGTGGGAGGCGTGCAAGAGACAGCTGATCGGTGATTCTCTCATCATTGATGCTTCTATCTTTCCCTCTCCCTTCCTCTCTGAGATCAATAAAAATATATTTTTTAAAATGGCTGCCATAAATCATGACTTTCATGTCAGGTTCAGGAGCCAGGGCAGGGCTAGGGGGGTGGGGCTTTGGTCTGAGGGCGGGGCCTGGTCTGTTAGTGGCCAGAAACCCTGCAAAACATTGAACCCCCGTCACGGGCACCAGGGCCCCACGCCGTTCCACCACCTGGCTGTGCTTCAGCCCGACCTGCCTCAGGGCCCCTCGGCCGTACCTCCCTTCCCACCTCAGGCCTTTACCTGGAGGCTCTTCCCTGGCCCTGTGCCTGGGGCGGCTCCCTTCATCCTTCAGGTCCTGGCTTGAGTGTCACCACGAGCCCTGCCTGAGTGTCCTGTAGTTAGAGTGTTCCCATGATCCTTTGTCATGGTGCCCTGCGCCCTGCTTCTTTCCTTCAGGACACTTTTGCGAGGCGCTCATCACCGTTCCCCTGCTGCCTCTCCCCCCATGTGAGGTCAAGGTCCTGTCTGTCTTACTCAGTGTCCTCCCCAGCTCCCAGCACAGAGCCAGGCCCATGGGAGGCTTTGGGAAGGTGCTGAATAGACGAGTGAATGAGCAGAACTGAGCTAGCTGAGGGGCTCGTTCCCGCACTGGGACACACCAGCCTCAGCGCGATGAAAGTCAGCCAACAAAAGGACAAATTAGTGTGTCGTGGACACCCAGAGTTCCTTGTGAAAAGCCAGCTCTGGGAACTTCCTGTTGGGAAGGCCAAGTGGGCTGTGTGCCCTGTTTCTCACTCGGCTGCCACCCTCGGGTTCTCGCAAGTCCCCTGGGCCAGGGCTCCCAGCAGGGTGTCACCTGGCAGGACTGTGGTGATCCAGTCGGGTGCTGTGGAAGACGAGCCAAACTTTTCATCCTTCTGGGCTCTGTCCATGAGATCACGTTAAGATAATGATGCTTCAAACCAATGAAACTGTCAGCCTCGTGTCTGAGAGGACCTGAGCGAGGGCCACGCAGCCCCGCTGAGGACTCCTGTCCTGAGGCTGTGTGCCAGGCCCCAGGCATGAGGAATAATTGTAATTAACGGAGCTGGAGTCGGGTTGGCGTGAATTAGAGTTGAGTTTAAACCCTGAAGTCAGTGACCCTGCAATTGCACTGAGCTTGGTGGCCAGGGACTA
>NW_006284343.1:3804875-3805976 GCF_000327345.1 Myotis davidii
GGAATGGGGAAGCTGCAGGTGGGCGCAGGGTTCCTTTTTGGGGGGGATGAGGTGGAATTAGATGGTGATGCTGGTTGCACAACCTCATGAATATACTGAAAACCACTGAACGGTGTGCTTTAAAGGGATGGATTTCATGGCATGTGAATTCTGTCTCAACTTTTTAAAAAAATCCCTGAGGTTCATGTGGGGAGGAAGACAGGGAAGGGGAAGCTGCAGGAATGTCGGGGTCGGTGAGCTAGGAAAAAAAACGGTCTGGTTGGGCAAAGAGCTAACATCTGTGATGCAGCTCTGAGGAATGAAATGACAAGAGGTGGGGCGGTGGCGGCAAAAATGGAGCATAAAACTGATCAGCCCTAACCAGTTTGGCTCAGTGGATGGAGTGTCAGCCTGCAAACTGAAGGGTCCCAGGTTCGATTCCTGTCAAGGGCATGTACCTCGGTTGCGGGCACATCCCCAGTAGGGAGTGTGCAGGAGGCAGCTGATTGATGTTTCTCTCTCATCGATGTTTCTAACTCTCTATCCCTCTCCCTTCCTCTCTGTAAAAAATCAATAAAATATATTTTTTTAAAAAACTGATCATCGGAGACATAGGAAAGGATCCATGGTATGTGGGGCTTCAGTCATCCAAGTGTTGGGGTCTGGTCCCCAACATCCGGGTGCAGGGCCGGCCTGGTGAGCACTTGGGTGGAATGTTCCTCCTTCCCTGCCTCCCTGCCTGGAGGCGGGCCTCCTGGCCGCCGTGATCTTGCTGCCCCTGGGTCGTCCTTGGGTGCCGTTGTGGGGAGAGGTTAGTTAATGCCTGGGCTTGACTGTCGCTTCTGTGTCCCAGGTTGGACTGGTGTACATGTTCAACCTCATCGTGGGCACCGGCGCGCTCACCATGCCCAAGGCCTTCGCCTCTGCTGGGTGGCTTGTCAGCCTGTTCCTGCTGGTGTTCCTGGGCTTCATGAGGTAAGAGGCTGTCACTGGGCGCTGGCTGGGGGCCGGGGCAAAGCTGAGCAGCCTGCCCAGGAAGCGCAGGGAGGTGGGGAAACGTCCTTGGGGGCAGGAAGATGTCGGTGATGAGTCTTCAACAAGGTGGTGAGAGAGGCGGGCGGG
>NW_006284343.1:3806179-3811306 GCF_000327345.1 Myotis davidii
CACAGCCCTGACCAGCTAAAACGGGGAGACTGGAATGTCTCGCCTGGTTCCTCCCCGGCTGGGGTGCCTCCCCCCATATACATTCTTGAGGAAATACCACCAAGCCACAGGAAGAGAATCTGACAGTTGTTGAAGGTGCCGGGGAATTGGTTTGGAATTTAGAATTTGCTTCAGATAGTTCATGGAGTAGTAAGTGGTAAACATGGCACTCGCGTAGCCGGGTGTTGCCCTCACCTGCCTCGTGCCCGGCAGCACCCAGGAGGCCGGTGCCTCCCAGCCCTCCAGGGTCCTGCTCCCGGAGCCACGTGGGGGATGCAGGCAGGCAGGTCTGACGCCGGTTAGCCAGTGCCCAGGCTGGTGAGGGATTCAGCCTGGAAGCCCTCTCCCCTGGGTAGGAATCCACAGGCTCTAAGAAAGAGGTGGGAGGCACCACCTGCCAACACCCCGGAGAGGTGACACCCCGCGGTCCTTAGATGCTGGTACCCCACTGAGCAGCACTCTCCTTTTTGGTGGGAGACAGGCAGTGAGGAGTAAGATAACAAATAAGTAAACCGCAGAGTCAGTTAGAAGGTGATGTAGTAACAATGAGACAAGCCCCACAACAGTGGGGGAAGGGGGGTGATCACAGTTTCAGGTCGGTGCTCAGGGGTCACGGAGGCGGCATCTAAGCAGATGGCAAGGAGAGTGGAGTGGGAGAATGGAACATGGGTAGTTGAAGCCCACTGAGACCTTGAAGAGGCTCGGGGCGGGTAGGAGAACGCCCGAGTCCTTCAGTCCGTTCATGCATTTTCTTTAGGGCGGTTTGGGGGCCAGCCTTGGTGCTATTGGCTCATAATGACGTACTGTGAGCCTTGGCAGCCAAGAGCCCTAAAAGTCCTTGTCCTTCTGTGACTCTGCTGTCCCCTCTAAAGGCCCTTCAGCACCGGCAGCCGTCTGAGTGGGGAGTGATTATTGGGGGCCCCGGGTAGGGGCCCCCATGCCCCCGCCTTGCTCACCCCATTTATATTTGAACATGATCAATGAGTTGGCTTTGTGCAACCGTGAGAAGCCTCTTCACGCCTTAATTAAGATTGATTTTAGTTTTACTTCCAAAAAGAAGGGAAAATCTAAAGCCTTAAAATGGTCACTTAGGCAGGATAATGAGAAACCGTCCTAGGAGATGCTGAGCTGGCTGCCCGCCCCCAGCCTGGAGTGGATATGGATTTAACTCCTATCGCACCTGCCACCTGACTGCTGGGCTGGGGAGTCTGCCTAGGGCAGTGACAGCCCTCAGAGGGCTCCGGGTCAAGTCCAGCCGCAGAGCCGTGCTGTCTAGGTGGTGGTGGCAGGGACAGAGCCTCCCTCAGATCTGTGGCGGGAAGGCCGCCTCCCCTGTGCCTCCTGCCGTCAGAAGCATCCGTGCGTCCCAGCTGTCGTCTCGGCCTCTCCGGTTTCTTGACGAGGAAGAGAAAGGGTGATTTGTCACTGTAGTCTGACTTCTCAGCAAATGTCTGGTGCCGCCTCCCGGCCTCCCTTTCGATGGAGGCCATAAAAATGCAAGCTTATTTTCATATTAGCCAGGTTATTAGGAAAGTGAAAATATACCACCCCCAAAAGGCGGGCGAGGACAGGTTCCATTATCCTGCCTGTGCTCTGTCATCGGCGTGTGTCATTGGAACTTGACCGTGTGCCTGTGTCCCAGCAAGGAGAGTGGAGGCTGCCTCTGCCCTTCCCGGCACCTTGTGGGCCCGTGAACCTGCCTCCTCCTCCTGACCTAGAGCACCAGGTGGGGTCTGTCCTCCCACCCCTGCCCCCAAAGGCCCCTTTTTGGTGTGCGGTACTGCATGGCCCTGTGTCGCCTCTGCTGTGCGTCCAAAACACTTTTTACATGGGGATGGGACATCAAGGCAAGCACACAAGGCAGCCAGTGTGCACGCACGCACGCGCTTCTGATCAGGCCAAACCCATCGTGAGTGTTTCCCAGGAAACAGCTCCAAGGAGGGACAGGGCTTCGTTCGGCCCAGTCAGGTCTTTGAAATGACTCTTCCTTTTTCTTTGTTCCTCCTCTGACCCTCCTGCCTGCCTTTGGCGATTCACGCGTGGCCTTCCCCTGCAGCTTTGTGACGACGACCTTTGTGGTGGAGGCCATGGCCGCGGCCAACGCGCAGCTCCGCTGGAAGAGGATGGAGAAGCACCAGGTGCGCCCGCTGCCCTTGTCTCCGGGCAGTGCCTCCGTCCGCTTGTGTGCCACTCACTGGCCAGTCCTTCCCTCCCGATGCGTGGAGGACCCGTGTCCACAGCGCTACTGGGGTCCCTTCCCCGAGCAAAAGCTGAGCAGCCACCTAAGCTCACAGACACCTGCAGCCTCTGCTCTTTCCAGTTTGCCTTCGGGTCCCTCCTGCCCGACCTTGACCCAGCTCAGTCCCGCTGAGCTTCTGCACCAGGGCCTGTGCCGTGGCCTTGGACCCGACGTCCGAGTGTGTCTGCGCCTTCTCACGTGACCGAGGGGACGTGTCGAGAGCTTCCCAATCGGATTCCTTCCAGAAAGAAATAACAGAGGAGGCGGGTGCTCCGTTGTCACGGGGTTTCCTGCCGTAACGGACCCCTTTCCTGTGCTTGTTCCCCTCCCTGCGTGCTCCGTCCTAGGAAGACGACGACGACAACTCCTCTGCCGCCTCCGACA
Source organism: Myotis davidii (assembly GCF_000327345.1). Classification (NCBI taxonomy): domain Eukaryota; kingdom Metazoa; phylum Chordata; class Mammalia; order Chiroptera; family Vespertilionidae; genus Myotis; species Myotis davidii. Next base: position 3,808,842 of record NW_006284343.1, read on the forward strand.
GCGACAGTCTGGTCCAGGACAGCTACGAGCGGGCAGAGCAACGGCCCATCCTGTCTGTGCGTAAGTCTTGGGGCTCCTGGCCGTCCTGCACTTCCCTGGGGCCACAGGGTCCCTTTCCCTGCGGGGAGGACGGGGGAGTCTCTGCAGAGACCCCGTGGCCCTTCTCGCCTGCAGGTGGCTCCTGGGAGGCTCCATGGTAGAGTAAGGAGTCCAGGACCCAGGTGTCCCCCTGCAGGCTCCGCACTTAGTGACGCTTGCACCCCAGCTTCCCACCTCGGCTGCCGTTGTGGGAGTAATGAAATGCCTGTCTCAGTGCTGGTGCACAATGGGCATGCCAGTGCATCTAGGGTCTCCGAGTTCTCTCCTTCCTCCCATCCCGCCACACACACACACACACACACACACACACGCACATGCACACACGCACTTGCACTGCACATGCCCGAGAGTCTGATCCCTGCTCTGGCCGAGCAAGGGCTAAGCATCCCCTTCTGACCCCACGACCAGCATCCCTGAGGTCCCTTTCTAGATATTTTGAACCATAAGCATTAGAAAAAGTTTTCTCAAGAGTTTAAAACGCGGGGATTTCATTATTCTGGAGAGTTCTGAGCTCAGTAGCCGCTTCTAGAAGCCAAGTGAACCGACCTCCTTCTCTTCCTTGTCCTCTGGCCCCACAGAGAGACGCAGCTCTCCGAACCTTTTTGAAATCACAGACCGCGTGGAAATGGGACAGATGGCCTCCATGTTCTTCAGTAAAGGTACCCATTACTTCCAAGGTGGCGAGGGAGGGGCAGCTCACACTTCCTACTGACCCGGGCGCTTGGAATGAGGGTCCCGCCTGGACAGTGGGACGGGGCAGGCGACGGGAGGAGCGGATTGCTGACCCGCGCCCAGTGCTCTGAGCAGCCAGCAGCCGAGAGACCTGGGCGGCTTCGGGTGGTTTCCTTGGATTCCTCTTCGGGCATCGGCGCTAGGAACAGAGAGGCAGCTGCTTGCAGGCCGGCTGGTCACGTTGTGCCTCTTGCTTGATTGCCTCTGACTTGTCTCTCTGCTTCTGGACTCTTCTGTGTAGAGGCTTCGCTGCGTGTTCTCTGTCTCTTCCTGGTGGCCAGCAGAGGGCGCTGGGAGCCCGTGCACAGGGCCGCTGTCTGGGATCTGAGCGCCAGAACCTCTCCCCACTCTACCTGCCACTGCACAGCTTGGGATTCCTGCCCTTTCCTTCCCGGACTTGGCTACAAGCTGACAGGACCCAACCGAGCTCGGGTGCTGGCTTGTTGGGTGTTTCACCGAAACACCTTATGCCTCCGTGGCCAATCTTGTTCTTTTGGAAGAGGAGCTATGCAAGAGGGTCGTTTTTTAATGCTCAGACCTGTTTTTCCTTCTTAGAGTCAGACACATCTGACATCCTTGCCTTTGCAGTTCCCCTGGGAGGTTTTCTGCCCCTTTGCCGGAGCCCCTGGCTGCAGCGGGGGCATCGCCACCCGCTCTTTTCCGTTTTGAACGTGGCTGAACTAACTTAGAGCTGGGGTGGGGGTGGGGGTGTAGGAACTGGAAGCTTCTTGCTGCTTTTTAGGACACTGAGTGTTCTCTTCCCCACTGGTGGTGTGATGGGACTGTCTAGTCCAAAAGGTTGTCATCAGCAGCCAAAGGTGGTCCGAGCGTCTGCTCCCGTCCCCCATGCCAGCCTCACAGAGGGTTTCCAGGATTCCTGAAAACCAGATTGGTCGTGTCTGCTCACTTCCGTGTCGATTTGTTCCATTTCTGCCTCTCCCCACCTCACTAGACTAACATAAGAGATCGTAAACATGTCCCCCCAGGAACCATACTTGGTCTCCTTCCAAATGCAAGCTTTTGAAATAAAATGCACATTAGAGCCCGGCCGGTGTGGCTCAGTGATTGATTGCTGACCTATGAACCAAGAGGTCACGGTTCAATTCCTGGTCAGAGCACAAACCCAGGTTGTGGGCTCAATCCCCAGGTTTGGGGGGCGTGCAGGAGGCAGCCAGTTAGTGATTCTCATCCTTGATGTTTCTCTCTCTCCCTCTCTCTCCCTCTCCTTTCCTCTCTGAAATCAATAAAAATAAATTTTTTTAAAAGCACATTGGAGGGCAGACGCTTACCTTTTAAATCTCCTTTCTGATTTGCGTGTTTTGTAGTCCACGCTGATTTCTTAAGAATTCTAGGAACTTGTGGTTTGGTTTTGTCTTCCCTCTCCATGCGCTAGGCTCCTGGTTTACTTCAACTGAATAGCAAGCACATCCGTGTGCGAGCAGCGCCCGCTTAGAGGACGCCTTCTCCGTCATTTCCGGTTTCCACTCAGCACTGCTGCCGTCTGGGCCGGACCACCCTTTGTCAGGGGGCCTGTCCTGTGTGTATCGGGTGCTGAGGAGGGTTTCCAGCAGCACCTCCCAGCTATGACATTGTCACATGTCCCCAGTAGGGGTTGGGGGACAAAATTGCCCCCC
>NW_006284343.1:3811409-3811747 GCF_000327345.1 Myotis davidii
CCTGCCTCCCGGGGCTGGCCGCCCAGGGAGGAGCCTATGGGCCTGCCAGGAGCAGGCCAGAGGGAGTGGGAGGCTTGGGTCACCCAGGCCAGTTGCCAAGGGAGGGGCCTGCAAATGGCCCTCAGCCCCTCACCCAAGGCTGGCCAGGCACCCTAATGGGGACACCACCCTGAAGGGGGTGTAGCCAGCCTGAAAACGGTGCAGAAAGACAAGCTGGGGCACGGGCTGTCCTTGGAGCCTGGGTGTGAGTGGCAGGCAGACCGCGGGGGCCACTGAGCTTGGACAGTGAGGCTGTCTGAGGCTCCTGGGCTCCTTCAGGGTCTGTTTTTTCCTGGTCT
>NW_006284343.1:3816429-3816704 GCF_000327345.1 Myotis davidii
CCACTGCTCTGCTCTATTCCCGATTTACAGATTGTCACCTACCACCCTCAGCAAAGGCCGCCACCCCCCACAAAATCAGACCAGCCTCATCTCTTGTCATTAGGAATGCCAGGCCTCCATCATTGCTGTCCTCTCAGGAAATTCATTGATCTTCCAACATTTTGTGTCTTGTAATGAAATGTATTGATCAGGGAGGGCCAGTGGCAGAGCTGACCCCGGATTCTGTGGCAGGTGAAGGAGAGGCTGGTGGGTGGGAGGGAGTTCCTCGCTGCAGA
>NW_006284343.1:3816734-3822940 GCF_000327345.1 Myotis davidii
CATGTCCCGGCTTTCCCCTGGGGCCCCGGAGGCTTTTCTGAGCCACCGGCATCAGGAGGCAGCTGTCACTTCATTTTTCTTTCTGTTCCCCGTGAAGCCAGCCACTTGAGATCAGTACCATCAAAATGAGCAGTCAGTCTGAACGGAGGTTTGAGACTGGCTGTTGGGCTGTGACCCTGGGGCTGCAGGGCCCAGACCTTTCTTCGGCGTCTTTATAGCTGGAGGCACGGGGCGTTTAGCACTGTACGGGGTTGGAGGCGGTCAGGGTGGTGGGAAGTGAGGCCAATGGGATCAGGACCAGAGCCTGCACTCCCAGCTCTGAATGCAGGCCCTTCCTGCAGGTCAGGGGACCAGGGTTCGCCCTGCACAGAGAGCCCCATGTGCCCTGCCAGAGCCAGCATCCGCCCTGGCCACGCTTCCTAAGGAGAGGCCCACCTGGAGCACCGCTCCTGCGCTGCCTCTCCCAGCACCTCTCCTTGAACGCCTGGCCACCCCACCCTCCGCGGCTTGGCCATTGGTCTTTGGAAATTGAGGGCTTTACCCTCCCGATTGTAGCTTTAGAAGCTGGGCCTTCTGTTACCTTCTCTGCTTTTCATTCCCTGGCAGCGTCTTCTGTCTTAGAGCCTGGGCCTGGCTGTAAAGCCCAGGACATCTCCTCCCCTTCCCTCCCCCTCCACCCCTTCCCCAGACACCCTGTCCCAAGCCTGAAGGTGCCACTGCTTCCTCCCCAGCCCATGCCTCTCACCTGGCACCTGTCTGGGGCCTCACTTAGCCCCTCTCGGGTGACAGTCGTGAGCAGATGTGCCTCCTGCCTGCATTACAGTGTAGCTTTGGGGTCGTTTTCTCATCCTTTTGGGAGAGAATAGGAGCCAGGAGAACCAAAAGCTATGGGAGCGGTGGAAGCTGAGTCCTCAAAAAAGAATGCGGAGCTCCTGTGGCTGCCTGACCGGTGACTTTGTCCCTTCCAGTGGGGGTCAACCTGTTCTATTTCTGCATCATCATCTACCTGTACGGGGACCTGGCCATCTACGCTGCCGCCGTGCCCTTCTCCCTCATGCAGGTGTCCTGGTGAGTGCCCCCGCCACCCCCAGTTCAGGGTAGAAACACACACGGAGTGAATCCGTCAGCGCGACCCAGCCAGCTGTGCATACTGTCCCTCAGAGACCCACTCCACAGCTGTCCCCTGCCCTGCCCCATCGGGAAGGTGACTGGGAGTCCCCCGGGTGGGGGGTCCTGACGGTCAGACAGGAACGAGTGATGCATGTCCTAAAATCCAGGAATATGCGGTTTGTGCAAAGTCAGATTATTGGATCCAAAGCTGCTGTGGGGGGAGTGGGGGGCTCAGTGGTTGCCGGTGATTAATGATGGGACCCGCTGTGTGCTTCCAGCCAAGCAGGGAGGGCCCCTCTGAGCCCCTGTTCTCTTTATCAGCAGCGCCACCGGCAACGACTCCTGCGGTGTGGAGGCCGACACCAAGCACAACGACACGGACCTGTGCTGGGGGCCCCTGCGCCGAGGGGACGTCTACCGCGTCTACTTGGTGAGTGGCCTGGCGCCTGCCCGCAGCCCCGTCCCGCCTGGGCGTGTGGGCTGCCTCTTGCCTCTGGCACAACCCTCCCGGGAGAAAGGTCTCCGAGGCTCCACACTCTGCTCATTACTGGGGCCTTGGTCCTGGCCAGAAAGTGGATCGTGTCACTAAGACTCTAGCCCCAGAGTGTCCTCGCGGCCAGCCTCCGTCATATGTGGTCTGGAGTTGGCATTCCGATCATTGCCAGCTCCAGGGCGGCGAATGTAGCTCGGGTTTTGAGGGGCAGTTTTAGCAAAGCCCCGTCAGAGTGAGTGCCAGGGCGACTTTTCTGGAGACGTCCATGCTTTGACCTCCCTCCTGGCCAGCCCAGGAGCATACGGTGGACCCCAGGTTTCCCTCGGGCAGGCAGGACTCAGCCATGTTAACTGGCTCTCCAGGGGGCCCCGGAGGCTTTTCTGAGCCACCAGCCTTCCCTGCTCCCTGCCCCCCGCCAACAAGGGAAGATGATGAATCTCCAGGCTCCTTCTTGATTGCTTTGTGCCATGGGCGGGGGCGGAGGGGAGGAGAAGTAATAAGATACAAAACCAGACAGTTATTTATCTCTGCCTGCTTTGCGGGCGGGACTGAGAAATGTTTCTCTTTGCCTTTTGCAGTATCTATTAATATTCTGCTTCCTCTTGGTCCGCAGCCTGACACACATTTAGGTGTGCTGGGTGACACACAGTTTGACACGTGGCCACTTAGCTGATTTGGAGAGTGAGCGATTTGGGGAGCCGGCCTCTTAAGTTAATTAGGCCCATCCTGGCGGAGGTTCGCGCAGGCCCTGCGGCTGTGTCGTTGGTTCCTTCGGGTCTGAATTCGTTAACCCCCGGGGCTGAGTGGTTGTCCTGCCTTCCCCAGCCCCACCCCAGAGACCTACCAGAGGAGTCCTGTGGCCCAAACCCTGGGAGAGAAGTTTTCCCTCCGCATTTCCGGAGCCATCGCGTGGTCTGTGTTTCTTCTCTCCCATGTTCGGCGCTGGCTGGGAATTGATCTTTTAGTGGAAACGCATCTGAGCTCCTACCCCCTTCCCTGCCTCCCCACCTTGGGGTGGGCAGAGTAACTAGGTGGGGCAGCCAGGAGAGCTCAGGTCTGTTAGTCTCTTAGCATTTCAGCGGACAGCGATTGGTAACATTAGCAAAGGTACCAGGAAGTGTAGCAACCCATCTGGATCTCTAACTGGCACGGGCAGGCTCACACAGACATGGAGCGCGTGGGCAGAGGGAACGTGTGGGCAGAGGGGCGATGCAGAGCCCTCGGGTGGGTCTTTCCCAGGGGGCCGCTGGCCCCTGTGCAGGCTCTGCCCGGCACACCCCTCTCCCACAGCAAAGGAGATACGGAGCCTGGGAATCTTGGCTGCTGCCGTTGGCCGGGTGAATTATTTAGAAGCATCATCACTGTCTTACTCGATTGTTCCTGCACTTCTTCCTGCAAACCTTCCACATCCTGGAAGCCTCGCTCCCCGAATCTCAATAACTCCGACCGAACAGAAGGAACCTTCAGGAAAGCAGACGGGCATTAATTACTGCCTTCGCCGCCCAGATACGTGCTTATAGCTCCTACAGCTAATTGCCACGGGGCCTGCAGAAGCTGTAGAAACAGGAGGGGGACGGGGAGCGGACACGGCCTGTTCTCTCTGGGCTATTGATGCCTCCCACCCTGCCCACTGATGGGGGCTCGGGGCTGCTGGAATGTCTGCAGTTCCGACATGCTCTTCCCCCCCGCCTCACCCTCCCACACCCCCACACCCCGCTTTGGAGAGTTCACGGCAGGTGGGCCGTGCCTTTGTCTCCAGAGTTACTTCACAGCTTTGCGTGTGGCTCCCAGGTCCCTGGCTGCTGCAGGACAGTGTCTCCCGACCCTAAGTACTGGGTGCTCTGCGTCCCTTTTTCTGAGATGGGAGGGGCACAGCGAGTGGAGAGGGGTCGGCAGGTGTGGGTTCCTTCCTGAGTCCTGGGCTCTCTTGCTCGTGATGATGGCATCTTCCCCAGCGGCCTCTTTGGATCATGGGGAACCAAGGTAGTCCTTCCCCTTGCCCCCCAGTCACCGTCGTTCAGAAGGTTGTCCTTCCCTTCTGGAGGCTCCCGTGCCCCTCTCTACCAGCCATTTCTGACTTTGCTGCCAGCCAGGCTTCACCCAAGTGTCGGGCAAGGCAGCGAGCGGACTGAAAGCGCCCTTCCCACCCCGGCACAGCCCACTCTGTCCTGGGCAGAAGGTGCACCTGTCTGGGCCTGCGTGTTTGAAAGGGCCTCCTGGTGACCACTTCTTCATTGCTATTCCGGGACAGTGTGTTCTGGGGGATAAAGGTACAGGCTTTCATTTTGCGGTTTAATTTTCAGAGCCTGCTGCGGTGCACACGCAGAATGAGAATATTGGGGATATTAACTCCGTGTGCAGCGTCAGGACCACACACAGGGAGGGAGCTTTCTCTCCCAGCAGCTCCCTGTCCCCTCTCCAAGCCCTTGACCTTAACGAATGGAAAATTCCCCCTCCCCTTAAGCACCTGGCAACCCCACCCATGTCCTGTGAGTGCAGAGCAGCCGACGTGAGTGAGTTTCTCCCTCTCCCTCCTCGGAGGGGCCGCATCACAGGTGCTGGGAGGTGGGGGTCCTGTGAGTCAGGTGGCTCCCCAGGGCGCCCCAGCAAGTGGCCGCAGCTGGAGCCAGCAGCGACCCAGCCCTGTTATGAGGACCCATGAGAACTGACATCAGGACCTACTCTCAGGCCTCAGCGTCTCAGGACCCCACCCGCCGCCCCTCCTGCTCCTTTGAAGGATCAGCTAGCAAAGGGCTCTTTCAAACCCGCAACCTTGCCTCCGGGCTGGGATATCTTGGGATGCTCTCTGCAGAGCTTCTGCGGCTTTGGTACAAACAAAGCCAGAATTTAGCATTTCGTTCCTTCCTCTACAGTGAGCAGGCGCCAGGGACCGTGGTGAAGTGCTAGGATGCTCCGTAAATTGTCAGAGTCCAGGCTCAGACTGTCCCCAGTGCCCGGGAACCAGAACGTGGGTCACAGTCCCCGAGAGTCAAGGGCACGGCCAAGTGTTCCTGTTTCGCTTCCTCATACCCACAGTGCTTCCCAGCCTGCTCTTCACCTCCTCGGCCCAGGGCCTGGGCCCCGTCACTGCCTCCTCCTTTGCAGTGTCAGAGGGAAGCCTGGGGGGACAGTGGGACCACACAAGTGCTGAAGGCTCCTGGCCAGTCACAGGAGCAGCAACCGCCATTCACAGGTGGACAGGTGACCCAGCAGCCCAGCCGGCATGGGCCGAGCAGAGCTGGGAGCGCCGATGGCAGAAGGGAGCTCATCCCGGCTGGAGACTCAGCTGCACTCGGGTGGTATTGAGCGGGGGCTGCCTTGGAACAGGGTAAGGTCACCCTGGCTTGCCACCCTGCCTTGAACGCAGGAGCTGTGAGAGCCACCTCCAGGGCATGGGCGACCGGGGAGAGAGATGCAGGTGCCTGGCCGGTGACCCGCCACCCTCTGCCCGACAGAGGGCTTCTCCCCAGACCCCCTCCGGAAATGCCCCTGAAGAAGCAGGTGTGTGTTGGGGGCCGAGGGGGAGTTCTGCCTGCTGGACTCTCTCTTCCTAGAGCAGAGAGTCTGGGAACCGGCTCAAGGCAACATCAGAAGGGTCCCCCGGGCCTTCCCTGAGAATCCTGGGTTCTCTTTCTCTGTCGGGAGGCGTGTCCTCTGATTCCCTCTTGGGTCCTTCGTACTCGGCGACGCTTGCCACTGACCATTTGCAGCACTTAGAACAGTGTGCAGCCCGCTTTTTCAAACCAGCTGGTTCTTTCCTAAAACAGTACTGTCTAAGGGGAACGCATCTTTTGGGGGGCTCTAAGGGAGCAGTGCACCCCAGGCAGTGGTGTGCCAGGCCGTGACTGGTCCTCCCTACTGGGGTTTGTCTTGCATTGGCGTAGCATGTTGCCAGCTACCTTCTCGTTTCTGATTTGGTCCTCGGGTCATGCAGTAAGGTCCGTGACATCTTATCCCCATTTTACAGCAGAAAAAAAAAAAAAGCTGAGGCTTGGAGGCTGTGACTTCCCCCCAGGGCCACAGAGCTGAGGCCGGGCCTGGGGCCCTGCTCCTCGGCCTCTCAGCCACGTCCCCTGGCCCGGACAACAGACCTGCTCAGCTAGCAGGGCAGCCCCACTGCCAGGCTCAGGGAGGAGGGGGCCGGCCGCGCCTGGGCCTCAGCCCTTGGCTCTTGACGTTAGTGGAGGGCTGGGGCGGCGCGGCCCGAGGAAGGTGCCTGTGCAGTGATCCGCGTCCACATCCTGCGCGTCACCGGATTGATTAGCTGTCGCTCCAGCTGCCCCTCGCTCGGCTCCTAGATAGTGAAGCGGCGTTGGAATAGAAGGCGCCTTCCCAAGGACATGTCCCTCCCTGCACGTCTCCCTCTGTTCTTCCAGCATCGCCGCCGTGCCCTGGGGCTGTGACATCTGCTAATAAGTGGGTCACCGCTGCCATCACTTGAACACATATTCTTACCAGTTATGGGCAGGAGGTGGCCGAGAGGCCTCAGGACCAGTGAGGGGGGAGTTGGGTGTGGAGCAGGTTTCAGCAACGGCAGTGACTTCACAGGACGTGGAGACTCGGGGACACTGCTGTTCACCTGCAGGGGCAGGTGCCCCAGAAC
>NW_006284343.1:3822988-3833294 GCF_000327345.1 Myotis davidii
GGGGACCTGGAGTGGAATGAAGCCCCGTGAGCTAAGAAGGGTGCCCCCGACTGGAGGCTAGCAGGACTGGCAGGACAATGAGCTGTCCTCGTGGGGGCGCCTGGTGGGGTGGCTGAGTCTGGAGACAGAGCAGGGTCCTACGCTCAGTGAACGGCTGGTGGCAGCTTCCCTCTCTGGCTGGCACCCCCCACTCCCAAATATGAAGCAAGCCTAGAGGAGATTCCGGGCTGCCTGGGGCTGGGAGGGTGTTGCTCACAGGGGCTGGGGCATCCGAGCACCTCCTTCAGAGGAGGGTGCCTGTTTGGGGACCTACCAGGGAGGCCCACCTTGTTTCTTTCCCTTTCATTTTTCCTCCCACAATGCACTTCTTGTCAGCTCCTCTTCGTTCAGTTCTGGAGGCTCTGGTAAGGGCGGTGTGGTCTTGCCTCTCACTCTTCTCCCCACTTGCCTGTGGGAAGATGCCAGTCACGCTGGGCGGCCATTGTAGGTGCGGCAAGCAGAGCGGCTCTCCTGGCCACGCCCCTGCCCGGCCAACCCCAGGAGCGTGGTCTGCAGTGTCTTCCACCAGCTCCTCTGGCCTGTGTGGGCGTGACCTCTGGGAGGACCCCTGTCCCCGTGTACAGCCCCCTCCCCCCAGTTGCTGACCCTCTGCTTTCATCTCATGATCCCGGGTCTCAAGGAAGAATGAATTTCTGCCCACATCCCAAAATGCGTGAACCCACTACCCAAACAGTCCCCTCTGATGCTGAGTGAACCTGAACTTCAACCAGCGATCAGCACTCAGATTGAAATGACTGACGTTAAAGGATTAGCTGGTCTCTTTCTTTTTCAAGAAAATCAATAATACAGGGACAGGCCGGTGTTTTTCTTTCTGTCTTTTTATTTTTTCCCTGTGGAGCTGTCTGTGTATCTCGTCCCGGGAGTGGCTCCTTGTGGCTTGGTGTGCTGCCCAGCCCCAGCCCCGGCCTTTCTAGATGAATCCCGATTACTCTGTCACTCACCCCAGCGCCGGGCTTGTCTAGCTCACTGTCGCCCAGGGACCTCGTGAGTCCCCACGATCTCATCACCCCACTGCCGCTGCTCGATCTGGGCACCGCCGCCAGCCTTTCCCGGTGCCTGCCCCGCTGCTGCCCATCATTGCTCTGGACCAGCCCCCACCTTTCCCAGGAGGTGGGGTCGCACCTCCCTGAGCCCCAGTACCACCGTCTGGGCACCTTTGGGTGTTTGGCCCTCTCCCTCCAGCTCAGTGAGAGAGTTGTTTTCTGCCGTGGTCGGTACCTGCCACCCCAGCTTAGAGGATGATGCTCAACCCCCCACGCCCCTTTCTCCACACTCCCAGTAAAGACACCAGGTCATGGGAACCTGGATCACTAGCCCGTGGGCGTGGTTTCTGCTGGACAATCTCCCGCCCCTCCCGCAGGCCTCAGACGCTGCCCTTTGGCCTTAGTTGAGGTCCTGCTGAGTAAAGGGAGCATGGTTCTGGCTCTTGAATTTTGCCCCAGACCCCGTCCCCATGATGGCAGTGTAAGTGCCCCCTGCCCCATCTCCATCTCCGTTGTCTGGGAGTAATGAGTACATCTTGCAAATACCACTCGCCCGGGCAAGCCGGCTTTGTTCCTGGGCAGTGGGAAGAGGTCCGTTTGACTTGTCTGCTTTCTCACCCTTTCTCCCTGTGCCGCTGCCCCAAGCATACTCAGCCTTTCTCAGCGACGTTTAATAAACCCCATTATATGAATATCCAAATGCATAAAGCAAGCTAGGGGGTGGCAATGATTGGTTACAAAATGAGTCGTTACTGTAGAGCAGGGCTCGCCACAGGTTCCTCTTCAGCACTTAGTTCCCCTCGTGCGTGCGTTTAAAATGTTAGTCTGTGAAAACGGAGCCTTTATGAATTGGACGTTCAGAAGCTCGGCTCTTGTCTAGAGAGGCCTCCACATGTTCATGCGCAAAGGTGCAGAAACCTGAGCCCCAGTTCCAGCAGAAGTAGGCATCGTGAGCAGCCCACCGACAGGAGAGCGCTGGGGACACACGCCCGGGCTGGGGGCTCCGTGGAGCCTAAGGACATGCCACGGCCCACGCTCCTGCACAGGCCAGCCTGTTGGGAAGCTTCCAAACCAGTCTCCGTGGGGAGCCTCCACCCTGCGGGGACCTTCTGTGCTGTGCTTTTCTGGGACCGTTTTTTATCGCACGTCACCCCGGTCCAGGCAGCTCGGAGCTTGAGGCTCGAGCCTTCCCTATCAGGGAGTCGCCCGTCGGGGTGCAAGCCTGGGGCTCCTGGTCGTTGACCCGTGTATGTTCAGTCTTTGCCCCTCAGAAGCTGCTGCAGGCGAACTCCTGCTGCGCTGCCACCAGGCCGCCTCCGCTCTGCGGCCCTCCGCATCCACACCTCCATTTCTGGGCCAGGAGCTAAAAATGGCTTTGTATTCTATAAGGAAATGTCCTGGTCGTTGATTTCAGATCCCTTGCTCCCCTCCACCCACCCACCCCGTTTTTTTTGCTCTCCCAAAAATGCAGGGAAAAACTAGTCCAGCGGTTCTCAGCCTATGTGTCGCGACCGCTTTGGGGGTCGAACGACCCTTTCACAGGGGTTGCCTAAGACCATCAGAAAACACATATATAATTACATATTGTTTTTGTGACCAATCACTATGCTTTAATTATGTTCAATTTGTAACAATGAAATTGGGGGTCACCACAACATGAGGAACTGTATTAAAGGGTCGTGGCGTGAGGAAGGTTGAGAACCACTGCTGTGGTCTAGAGAATCCAGCAGCCTCCTCGTAGTTCTAAGTCATCTGGAATGTCCTTAAATGTTTTGTGCTAACTAGAATGAAAACGATGCCAAACCCATTTCCTCCCCCGGCTCGTCTCTCTGATGCTCAGCTTCCGTGGATGAGTGCAGGGTCCTGGCGAGGGCCCTGCAGCACCGTGGGGCTGCATCTCTCCCTGAAGGCAGCGCGCTCTGCCTTCCAGGGTGTCTGTCAGAAGCGGAATCTGGTGTCTTTCTGGAATGGTGCCCCAGGGCCTCAGCAATAATTGTTTAATTAAATAAAGCACTCATTCCAAAGTAATAACCGTGCCCCTCCGTGGGGCTGGCTTCCTAGCCGGCAGCCTGCCTCGCAGACCGTGCAGAGGATGAAAGTGTCTGTGGGCACGTTCTCCAGTCTGCAGGCTGGCCCCAAGGGCACAGCGGAGAGCGGAGAACCCCCCAAGGGTCTACAGGAGCCGCAGAAAGGAGCCTGGGGCATGGGCATGATGGGCATGAGGCGGAGATGAGCAATTAGGGCGCGTATTAATGACTAATTGCTGATTAATTAGCATGAGCTCCGGATGCCGGTGGATTAGCTGAGAGTAGACCAAGGTCCATTTTAATAAGCCTGCAAGTGCAGGGAAGGTGCTGCGGGGGGGTTGCTGCGCAGATGCTCTGTGGCATGTGTGAGCCCAGGGCACAGGCCGCGGCAGGGCATAGCGGGTTTGCCAGGGGAAGAACTTCCTGTCGGCGCGATTGAGACGTTCTCTGGAAACCGTGACAAGATCAGGGAAGAGGCTGCTGGGCCAGGTGCTGGGTGCTGCCCAGGCCTGGAGGGCAAACACACACACACACAACCTGGGGCATCCAAGCAGTTCTGGCACCTTCTGCCTCACCAATGCGGGCAGGTAACCGGCCTCAGGAGCCCGGCCCCGCTCTTGCCCTTCCCCCAGGTCAGGAATAGGAGCCTCCACTGTGTCTCAGAGTTTGGTTCCAGGACCAACTGGCATGAGAACATCTTCAGGCTCTGGTTAAAAGTAGAGATTCCTGCCCTAACCGGTTTGGCTCAGTGGATAAAGCATCAGCCTGCAGACTGAAGGGTCCCAGGTTCGATTCCGGTCAAGGGCATGTACCTTGGGGACATATCCCCAGTGAGGGGTGCGCAGGAGGCAGTTGATTGATGTTTCTCTCTCACTGATGTTTCAAACTCTATCCCTCTCCCTTCCTCTCCGTAAAAAATCAATAAAATATATATATATTTTTTTAAAAAGTAGAGATTCCTGGGTCTCACCCCAGGCCCCATGGAGCAGAATCTAAGGCTACAGGGCCAGGAATCTGCATTTGGACCAGTTCTGAGGAGGGTCCCCTAGAGGACCCTTTGCAGGTGTAAATGGTCCTGTCAGCCTGGCTTTCCTTAGAGCAGCAGTTCTCAACCTGTGGGTCACGACCCCTTTGGGGATCGAACGACCCTTTCACAGGGGTCGCCTAAGACCATCAGAAAACACAGATATAATTACATATTGTTTTTGTGATTAATCACTGTGCTTTAATTATGTTCAATTTGTAACAATGAAATTGGGGGTCACCACAACATGAGGAACTGTATGAAAGGGTCGCGGCATTAGGAAGGTTGAGAACCGCTGCCTTAGAGAATGGCTGCCCCAGTGTATCTGTGAAGGCAGCGGCCAGAGGCCTCCTGGGCCTTGCCCCTACCAGGGACAGGCGGTGACCAGGTTATTAGTAAACCCTGGGGTCCATGCCTCAGGCACTCGGTGCAGACAGACAGCGTTGCCTGCTCTGATCAGACGCTTCCAGACTCTTAGGGCTCCAGCACCATCCCTTTGCCAGCGGCTGCCTTGTTACCTGGGACTGACAAGTCCCTCTGGGGTCCCTACGGATGGTGCTCTGGGCTTCCTCTCAGAGCCCACCGTGTGCCAGTCACTGAGTGTCCACGAGGGAGGACGCTGGGGCTGTTGGTATAGTTTCTGTAGCCAGTTCCACAGAGCAGTTAATCAGCTAGCCTGGCGTGCTGTCTCCTGCCTTCCCACCTCCAAGGTTACTCAGTGCCGGCAAAGACTCCTGTTCCAATCCCACTCTGTGTGGGTCTATTTCGAGGTCACACGTCAGTGGGGAAGGGGTGGAGCCAGCTGGGCTCCCGTGTTCTGGGCACCTGACTCCCTTCCCTCCCTGCCCCCAGCTCCAGCTCGGCACCCCCACCGCCCTTCCTGCTCAGAGACAGCGGTAGAGCTAGAGCGAGCGAGGAAGGGAAGGAGCAAAGAGCATCTGCAGTGATCACCTGGCACCTCTCCTCGAGCGGCTCGAGCACCAGGCAGTGGAGGTGACAGAGAGCGATGGCTCTGCCTCCTCACAGGCACCACAAGCAATCAGATTCCTACGGGAAACCAGAGATGCAGACAGACAGCCCTGCCGGCTGAGGCCCATGGGGCGCGCACACCGCTCATCACCAAGGGTGTCTGAGCAGCCGGGTTCCTGGCAGGCAGGTGGTGGTGAGGGCCAGGGGTGGGGGAGCTTTTTTCCAAGGGAACTGAGGGGCAGGATTGATGGCCCAGAGGCTCCCCCCGTCACTCATGACACAGTCCATGAGGTACAGAGCACTCCCGACCTACCTGTTCCCAAGTCCTGGTGTTCTAAGGACCTGTCAGGACCAGCTGGGCCCCCTCCCCAATGGCCGTTCCCAGCCCTGAGTCATGTGGCCAGGCAGGTGAGTTCCTCCAGCTTTCTCTGTGCAAGGCAGCCACCCGCTTCCCGCAGGCCAGCCCTCCAGGAACAGCCCTCGGGGGAACCGTGTGCCCATGCTCTCCCTTGGCTGGCATTCCGCATAAATGGTTTGATTCTCCACCAAAGGTTTCAGTGGCTAAAAGTGAGAGCCAGTAAACCGAGCCTCGGTTCCGGGAGTTGTCATCTTTGCATCTGCTCACTCAGCCCACAGAGAGGAGCGAGGTCGCTGCTCTCTCTGAGCTTCCAAACTCCCCGCGGGGAAAGCCCTGCCTCCCCTATAGACCCGTTTCCTTTGGCCACAGAGGGTTTATCGCCGCCTGCCCTGGACCGTCACCTTCCTCACACCAGTCCCCTGGGGCTCGCTGCAGGGACCTGAGGGCGTAGTCACGCATTTACCACCGCAGCCCAGCTGGGTGGACAGGCACATTCTCTCCCTGCCTCCCAGACCTGTGGCTCAAAGGACAGAAGTCGTTTCAAACCTCCTCCCCTCAGCAGAGAGGACCCCCACGCAGGGGACGCACTGTGTGCGTCCACAGTCCTGCTCCCTGGCGTCCGCCCTGGCCCTCCCAGCAATGAGGATGGCCGAGGTCGTGGTATTTCATTCTTTCAGCCCTAGTGACTCCGGTGCATCTGACTGTCATGTCCCTGCTCAAAACCCTTCAGAGGCGCCTCTGTACAAGGCGGTGAGTGAATTCACGTGGCACAGTCTGCTCCAGTCTCCTTCTGGGACTTTTTCTCACCACTGCCCCACCTCGCTGGCCAGTGTCCTCTGAAGACGCCGTTCACGGGCCTTGCTTCCTGCAGACGGAGCTCGGATCCCTGCCCGAGACTCCTGCAGCACACGCCTGTCCCCTCCCGCCGTGGCCCTCCTGGGACCTGTTCATGGGACTTGTGTGTGTGTGCTGCTGCTCTGCCTCACTGTGAGCTCCGCGGGCAGGGCTCTCCTTACCCACCTTTGTGTGTCTGGAGCCAGCCTGGGGCCTCACAGCGACTCGCTCCAGGCATGCCTGAGTGGATGAGACCGCCCTCGGGTGGCCTGCCACCGCTGGGTCTGTGGGCAGGTTCTTCCGTCAGCCCTCGCTGCTCACGCCCAGGGCTCACCACAGCTGGCGGCCACCACTCCAGCCAGAAAAACTCCATGTCTCGCCGGCCCCTTCTTTCCTGGAGGCCCGGTCACCCTCTGCTCTGCACTGCAGGACAGGAGCCACCCACACTCAGCAGGGCCATAGGGACACCCCGCCTTTGGGACAGGAGGTGGAGGGGGCTCACCGCCCATCTGTCTCGGACTCCTCTTTGGTGCCTGCAAGGTGAGCAGTGAGGTGTTAGAGCAGGTGTCAGATCTGGTTCTCCAGGCACAGGCCCCCGCCTCCCGCCTCCCGCCTGTTTCACGCCCCTTCCCACAGCCTCAGGCACACGCACCTCAGCCCCACCCAGCGCCTTGTCATGTCCTGATGCCCACCTCGTTCAAGTCCAGCCTGTCTTTTCCCCTGGACACGGGGCGTGCTCTCTCACACGATGAGGAGCCAAGCTGTCCTTTATAAACCCCGGTGGCTGACAGTCATTGAGTGAGTGACTGTGTGGGTTTTCCACAATATTTATCTTTTCCACCCAAACCACAAAGGTTGCAGCTTGGGCATCAAATCCTTGGAATTCTGCCCACCATCCAGTACCATCTGGCCTTTCAGCTGCAAAAGAGACAACACAAGCCCACAGTCTTGTCCAATAAGAAGGCCAGGGGGACTGTACCGGTGCCAGGCGGATGCCTTTGGGCCGGCCCAGCCCCCGAGGGGCCTGGGGAGGATAGACCCCTCCAGGGCATACTCACTGTCCGTGGGCAGGCAGGGACACGCCCTAAAGAGGGACCGGGCAGGGGGCCTGAAGCCCGTTGTCCCTCCCGGGTCTTCGCTGCCTCGGAACTCGCTTCCCTCTTTTGGATAAAGCCCCAGACGTTGTCACTCTCATTGGGAAAATAAAAACTCCCAAACCAAAATGTTCAGAGCCACTCGAGCAATAAAAATAGAATCCTTGAACATGTCTTCACTGCACTTCAAGGACACATGGAAAGTTCAGTTCCCGAGGAGGGAGGGGCTCCCACTGCGTTGCCATTAACCCCAATTAGCTCTTAACCCCCAGCTCCCCACAAGGATAGCCCTGTAGTCTGGGCATCAGTTTCCTTGACCACTTGGAGTAACCTCCAGGGGGGTCCAGACCACACAGCTGTGCCATGGGCACGCTGCCCCCTGCACCCCAGCTAGCCCCGACCCCCAGCCTGCCTCGCCCTGTGTCGGAGTCCGCAGTCAGCCCCTGCAGGTTAGCACTCGCCATGCAACCTTCTAAGACTTGTTGCTTCCTCGCCCTGTTAACAGAGCGCAGGAAGGCACTAAGTGACCCGCTGGCAGGAGGGGTGAAGGGGAAGCCAAGTCCTGAATTCTTGGCTCCTGGAAGCTCCATCTCACGACACGGGAGCCACAAACAAACCCTTTATTTTCGCAGGGAAATAAAACTGGCCATCGAGCAAGTCAGCTTCAGTTTTATTTATTTTTAATATATTTTTATTGATTTCAGAGGAAGAAAGAGGAAAAGAGATAGAAACATCAATGAGAGAGAATCATTGTTCGGCTGCCTCCTGCACACCCCCCACTGGGGACCGAGCCCACAGCCTGGGCATGTGCCCCTGACCGGAATCGAACCCAGGACCCTTCAGTCCGCAGGTCGATGCTCAATCCATTGAGCCAACCCGGCCAGGGCCAGCCTCATTGTTAGAGGCACCACAGAAGCAGTGCCTTCGCGCCTCATGGCCACTGCTGGCCTCACGACCGTTGGCATTCGTCTCCAAGGATGCTGCCCTTGGCTCACGTCTGGGTCAGGGGACGGGCTGGGAGGAATAACCCCGGCTGACTGTCCTGTCTTCTAGAATATTCCCTCACGGTTACTTGTTGCAGAAGGTAATTGGTTACTGTGCTTAAGGCATTTGTCCTGTGTAGTGGCCGTCACTGTAGCACGTCCTTCCCTTCTATCTTCCCTTTCCTCCAAGAACAGCTCACTCTCTATCGCCTCCCCCCTTGAGGGGAGAGACATGGGCTGCGTACAAGGGGACCTGCAGTCCTGGGCAGCGACACGATCCCGGGACAGCTTGAACGCGGCGGGGTGGTCAGCAGGAGCAGCTGGGGAGACGGGGCCGAGGCTGATGCAATGGATCCGCAGGTAGAAGGAGGGGCCCCGGGGGGGTGCAGTCTGTTCGCTGGGGTTCAGTTGGGGATTGGCTCCTAGTTTTACGTTTCCGGATTAGGAAACATGCAGAGGAATTTGGGGGTGGGGAGAGAGGCATCAAGCTGCTTTGCTTTTGTACTGATGTTGACACGCGCACCCCCACTTTCCCATTTTGTGCAGTTAAGCAAGGACACAGTGCGTGCCTGTCCTGGGCTCTGGGTGTGCAACAGGACTGAGTGGCGCTGGAGCCTTCCCCCCGCAGTGCAGTGGGCTATAGGGGTAACACTCGAGGGGTCGGAGGGAGGCAGGTGGGGGCCGCAGCTCCGTCTCAGCAGGTCTGAGCTGAGAGCCCCTGACTTACAGATCCACCTCTTAGGGAACATCGCGTGTGGCTCCCATTCCCTCGCGGATGCTGGCTTTTTATTTCTTCATTTTTAAAAACGGAAAGGGCTGCATGTGGCTGTACTGCGTTCAGAGATGAGCTCTGTCCATGCTGGACTATCGGGACGCTGGGGCCCTTCTGTCCCCTGTGCCCCGCCCCCTTTCTTCCTGAAGACCTGGATCCTCCATCCTTCCCCAGTTGGACACAGCCCTGCCATTGCCCCGTCGGCTCTGGCTCATTTGCAGAGGACACCTGTTCCGCGATGAGCCCCAGTTTGTGCCGTGCATCCGGGCCTGGGCGCACTCTGGTGTGGGAGCCAGCGGCCGCGTGCAGGGGCTGCTGTGCGGCGGGCGGTCTGGGTGCACTGCCTCCAAGTGGCCCTGCACCCACCCTCCCCCGCGGCACGGTCAGTCTGTGGTCCTGAGCATTAAAAGGAAAAGAAACCACATCCCAGCTGCCGCCCAGCCATGGATGTCGCAGCTGCTGAGCAAACGGGGCTCCCAGAAGAGCCCTTCACCACCTGTTCCCACTCAGAGGCTAGAACTGGACACGGAGTGCCCGGCGCGGGCAGGGGCAGGCCCTCGTCTGCGGGCCTCTCGACTCTCCTCCTATCACTGCACAGGCACCTCACGGGCAGCTCTTACTCTGCCTCCTCGAGATGTGCCCCTACATGCGGTCTCTTTAACTAGAGCAGCGGTTCTCAACCTGTGGGTCGCGACCTCCTTGGGGGTCGAACGACCCTTTCACAGGGGTCACCTAAGACCATCGGAAAACACATATATAATTACGTATTGTTTTTGTGATTAATCACTATGCTTTAATTATGTTCGATTTGTAACAATGAAAATATATCCTGCCTATCAGATATTTACATTATGATTCATAACAGTAACAAAATTACAGTGATGAAGTAGCAACGGAAATAATTTTATGGTTGGGGGTCACCACAACATGAACTGTATTAAAGGGTCGCGGCATGAGGAAGGTTGAGAACCACTGGGCTAGAGGATGCTCTCGTGGGCTGGATCCCGTCCGACAGGCTTATATGAATGGCCTCCTGGGTGGTAGGGTCTGGATAAACCTCTGTTGGGAGGAGGACGAAGGTGGGTTCGGCAGGAGGTGGCCTCCTGGAGGAAGGGCCCAGGCAGCCTTCGGAGGCGGAATCCCCTGCCTGGGGCTGGCTCTGCTCCTACCCCCGTCCCCCTCACCCCCATCCCCATGTTCAC
>NW_006284343.1:3833338-3840774 GCF_000327345.1 Myotis davidii
TTACATAGCGGGACTTTCTAAAGCCCAGTCCTGAGCCTTCAGAGATGAGAGCTGACCTCCTGCGTAGGCCCCCCCCCAGGAAACCCCCAGCACCCACAGCTGGAGCGCCCGTTTCAGTGGGAGACATCACAGGTCAGAGGTGAAACGCCGACCACTTCGCCCCGGGCACAGTAGGTGTCCAGGTCAGGCCACGGTCACTGGGGGACTCTTGTGCCCAGTGGCTTCGTATGTGCCTTCCACGTGACAACCCCTCCCATCCCGCAGAAGAGAAGCTCATCAGTGGACCGTCTCCCTGAAGCAGTCATTTCCCTAAATGACTTGCTGACGGTGTTGCTCACAGACTTGCTCGCGAAGCGGGGGTGATCCTGGCCCCCAGCCCCCTCCCTGGCCTGATGAGACGCTTGTGTCTCCCGGGAACAGAAGCAGATCTGCTGCCGGGCCCCAGCGGAGCGGAAAGCTCTTGCCAGAAGCCTCCCAGCCCCATGGACCACGGCCAGGCCCGCGACCCCCGCTAATTAGAGCCTTCTCAGCCGCCACTTTAGTCCTTCCTGCCATTCACTCGCACAGTGATGATGGGCTTGGATAAGAGGTCACAGCTTGTTCCACATCCTGCTCTCCGTGCCACGGGGGCGGTGGAGGGGCGGGTTCGGCCCCCCTTCTGTGGGGTCCCGCCTGCCTGGCACAGGGCAGACCCCGCAGCTGCGATATGTTCACCCAGGTCACAGGACCGGGCCGGCTCCCCAGGGTGGGCCCCGCTCCCCACACTCGCCTTGGGAGCCAGCTGGCTGCGTCTCTCTGGCGAGTGTCATTAGCATTAACGTGGTAAAATGGCACCGTGTAAATGTTAATAAGGTCTGATGCCGCCGCCGCTTCCGAGTGGCAGATTGGAAATGGTGCCATCAGCGCAACGCCAACCAGCAGCGTTTAATTCCTCTCTCCCTGAGCACCCAATTTGGCGTGGAAATCCTGCCCTCCCCCTCCCAGCCCCAGGCTCCGCGGTGCCGAGTTTACCCCGTTTTCTTTTGCAAAGAGGCTTCGCATTTCCCTGTTAAGACAGGCTTTGGATTTCTTCATTTTTTTTTAAAGTAAACATTCGCTCTCCCCTGTTCTCCCAAGAGAAAGAACCGAGGAGCCCGCAGTGCCCCCACAGTGCCACGCACGGTGCCCGTCTCCTCTCCTCCGGCTCCCCACTCCCAGACTCTCCACGCCCCCTCCCGGGTGCGGCTGGGCTCTTCTGGGGCTGGGGTCCTTCTCCAAGGACCTGCCCTGGAAGCCAGGGGCTGTTCTCCCTGCTTCCCCTTCTCTGTCAGGTAAAAACATTGCTGGTTGCCCGGCTGGCGTGGCTCAGTGGTTGAGCATCGACCTATGAACCAGGAGGTCACGGTTCGATTCCCAGGCAGGGCACATGCCCCGTTACGGGCTCGATCCCCAGTAGCGGGTGTGTAGGAGGCAGCTGATTTGTGATTCTCTCCCTCTCCCTTCCTGTCTCTGAAATCAATAATATTTTTTTAAAAAAACACACACACATAAAACATCGCTGGTTAACAACATCCTGATTGAGCCTTTCCTCTGAGCTCTTCAGAATGGCGCCCCCTCCCCTCCACTGTGTTGTCAGGACCCTGCCCCCTCCTCCCAGGAAGCCTTGAGTGCCCGAGGCGTGGCTGGTGCCACTGCCCACCCTCCTCTTCCTGCCGCCTCAGACCTAATCCACGCTCGTGCCCACTCAGTGCCAGGCCATGCCTCCCTCATCAGTGTTTGCTGAAGATAAGTGAATAGGTAACGTCCCCAGGGTGTCACCTGGGACTTGCCTGGAAACCCCTTTCCAGAGTTCAGGACAGTGAGTGTGAGGACGGGCAGAGAAGCGTGGCTCTGGCTCCTGTGCGCATGACACAGGAAACTCACTGATGCTGTCTGATCCCGGGGAGCCTCTGCAGTCCAGGTGCACCTGGGTCAGGACTGGCCCGGCCCGGGGCAGCGGCTGCGTGAACGGTGTGTG
Organism: Myotis davidii; assembly: GCF_000327345.1. NCBI lineage: Eukaryota > Metazoa > Chordata > Mammalia > Chiroptera > Vespertilionidae > Myotis > Myotis davidii. The sequence goes on from NW_006284343.1 coordinate 3,835,335, forward strand.
CTACACACACACACACACACACACACCACACACACACAAAACAAAAAACTCACACACACATGGCGTGCCTGGTGCGGCCCGGCCCCTGTGTCCCCCTCACTCCTGTGTTTGTCACCCAGGCTGTCTTCACTCTCCTCCTGGGACCCTTCACCTTCTTCGACGTCCAGAAGACCAAGTACCTGCAGATCCTGACCTCCCTGATGCGATGGATCGGTGAGTCTGACAACAGCTCCATCTCTCCCTTCTCCCCTCGGCCCTTCCTTCGCCCTCCGAGACAGCCAGGAACATGGTGCGGGTTCTGTGGGCTCCCCTCCCTTGGGGCAAGGAGGGGCCGTGCTCCACCTGCCTTCCTACTGATGAGGAAATTCAGTCCCGTAAAGTTACATCACTTCACGATCAGGTAGTGTGGACGGAGCTGAGCCAGGCCTGGGACTGCGGAGTCTGGGACCTGTATCTTTCACACGCCTGCGCCGGTCCCTCCCCACTGACCTGGACTGGAGGCTGGACCCCTGAAGGCCTGGGTCAGGGCCCTGCTCCCTTCAGACATGAGAGCTGTGCCATAAACCAGCGGGCATGGCGCCCCCCATCGCATCCCCAGCCACCAGGGTGTGAAGACCCCTCATCCACAGTGCCCTCTGACTGCCTGGCTCCCCTCTGAGCAGGAGCACTGCTTTCCTGGGTCGGGGGGTCTCCCCTTAAATCAGGTGTGTGGTGGGGTGCTCATTCATTCCTCCACTCCATCCTGCCAGCCACCCTGGCGGCCCGGGCTGCTGACCACCTGGACTCAGGACAAGAGGGTGTGGGCTCCCTGCTGCCCCCTCTGCTGACACGTGCTCTGGGACCAGTTGCACACTTGTTTTTTTGTTTTAATATATATTCTTACTGGTTTCAGAGAGGAAGGGAGAGAGAGAGAAACATTAATGATGAAAGAGAATCATTGATTGGCTGCCTGTACACCCCACACTGGGGATCGAGCCCGCAACCTGGGCGCGTGCTTTGACCGGGAATCGAACCCACGACCTTCTGGTTCATGAGCTGACGCTGCAGGCTTGTTTTGGTCTAAAAGCAAAACCCACTGTTGCTGTTCTGGTGGGGACACCCCCGTCCCGTGAAAGAGGATGGTCCCAGACTCCCTCTGACCGCCGTCCCCCGCTCCCTTTCCCAGGCGTCCACCCTCATCGCTCCGCGTTGCAGCCGGCGCTCAGCACTAGGTCATGACGAGCTCAGACAGTTTCTGATCCAAATGATTTCCCACAGTTCTGGCACCTGCAGTCCCCTGGTCCCCACTCGCGATGACAGACCCCAGCGTCAGGGGACTTCGCCCCACGGGAGTCCTGGCATCTTCAGCTGGAAGGGACGTGGCCAGGCTCCAGGCCAGCCCACCCTGCAGGCCATGGGGACGGGAGCTCCCGATGGGAAGGCTCCCACGCACTCAGAGCTGCGCAGCGGGGTCCTTAGTCAGTGCTGGGAGTCCTGCCTTGGCTTGAGCCAGACCCCCCAGCCTGTAACTTCTTCCCGCTCTTGGTCCTTCCTTGCAAGGGAATGGGCGCGGGGCTGAGTGGTCTGGAGGGTGAGCTTTGGGGCCTCTGTAACTGGATGAGCCTGTCCGTCAGCCTCCATCAAGATGAGGGACAGGAGGACACCGGGGTGACATCTGGGTGAAGCGCGATTCCTGCCTGCCCCGCTCATGGGTCTGAGCTGTCCTCACCCGCAGGTGCTGTGTTCACGTTTCATTCACGAGCCCCACAGTCCTGGGTGAAATGAACGCGACCACCTGGGGAAATGGGCACGCGTTGCTTAGAACATGAGGGTCGCGCCAGCTCCAGGGGCACGGTGTGGGCATGGAGCCTCCCTGGGTGCAGGAGGGATTGTGACCAAAAGTCCGGGATCAGTGGCCGTGTCTGCGAACCCTAGTGACCTTCAGAAGGAGTGTTCTCAGGAAAGCAGCGTTTGAGGAAAAACCTCCCTCCTGGCCTCGCTGGCTTAATCTGCCGTCCCAGCAGCCGGGCCCAAAGTCCTAAAAACCTAGCCCACGGCTCGGGATTGGCTGTCCCTGACGTGCTGCCTTGGCGATGGAAAGGGGCTAGTTAAACACCTCTGGTGCCCGGCTCCTCTCCCTCTCATGAGGCGGCGGCAGGAGCAGGAGGTGGGGGAGGGACGCCGTGCGTTAGCTGGCATGATGGATTCCGTGCCACCCACGAGGGGATGGCGCGGATAATGGCTGTTAATGGCCTCTGCAGCACCCCAGTGCCTGTTCAGTCTAAGTCCTCTGTCTGAGGAGCAATGCGCTCATTAGAAGAGAGAAGATTGTAAGAGGGTGGGGAGGAGGCTGACTGGATATGAGGCTCCCCCAGATTCGGGTCAGCACAGCCCCCACCTGCAGAGGAGAGGCAGGCCCCGGGGGCCTCTGAGGGAGTGGAAACACCCTGACACCACCACCACCCCCAACCCCCACCCCCGTTGGTGTCCTCGCACAGCGCGGAGTCGGCGGCTGGGTTGCTTTAGACAACCCATTGCTCTTTGCCAGGGCTCAGGCCGCCCAGCCCGGTGACCCATTCCGCCTCTTTCTCCCCACCAGGGCCCCTCCCCCAGGGCAGCAGGGTGGCTGCTCATTGGCGCAGGGACACAGTGGGAATCCTCGGGGTCCCCACACCCTGGAGGCCCCGGCCCTCCCAGGGAGGCAGCCCCCGAAGTGCAGCATGGCCGGTGGCAGTGGCCTTGAGAGGCGTTGGGCTTTGAGAGGGTTTGAGGCGGAGCCCAGCTCGTGAAGGTCACCCACACTCTGTTTGGGAGGTGACATTGTCTGGGCAGCGTCCTCTCTGCAAGTCATTTGCCTCTCCCTCCCCTTGATCCGAGAGATAGCCAGCAGCCTGCCCCAGAGGCTCTGGGTGACGCACCGCACCGGCAGCGTTCTCCGAGACAGACCTGCGGGCTTGGGAAGTCAACCTCTCACGTAAGAGGGTCGCCAGTCAAGTCTAAAATGTAGCCCAGCCGAGGGCCCATTCCCAGCCTGCACCGCAGCCCCCGGGCACTTCTGCTGGGGAGCTGGAGGGAGACAGCAGCGGGCATCAGGGAGGACCGGGGACACCAAGCACCCTGGCCAGGCCGTCCCGCTGTGGGAGGGGCTGCCTGCCCCCCCGGGGGTCTGCAGGCCGTTGGGAGCGGGGGCTGTGGAGGGCGTCTCCTCTAGCCCAGGTGCACCCCAGGGGAGATTTCTAGAACCCCTCAAAGGCAGTGAGCACCAAAGCCTTGTCTCTCCTCAAGTCAGCACCAAGTTGTCAGTTATGTGAACTTGCTTTTCACGTTGCCTTTGAAAAGCAGCTGCGTGCAGTGGCCCCGGGACCCTCCGGCACACTCCCCCTCGTCCCTCTCCCGTCTCAGGGCCCAGGCGTCTGGCCGCGAGTGAGGCGCTCAGGGTGGCAGTAAGCTGGCTTGGGTTCTAGAGAAACAAAAGGGGAAATGAGCAGCAAAGGAACTGGAAAATCATAGACGTACTGAGCCGGAAGCTTTCTTGTGCTTAATTAGGAATTTGTTCTGCCATCTGTTGAAACCCCAGGCGGGAGGACTGCAGGAGCCCGCCCCGAGCCCGCCCCGGAGCGCAGGGCCGGCCCTGCTTTCTCTGCACCCTCCGCCCTCCCTCAGCCATTAGCCGGAAGCCCCTCGAGCTGCCCCAATGGGGTTGAGAGGGCTGGATGGCCTTTTCCAATAGCCACTTGTCGGCGAAAATGTCAGAACACGTAGGACAGGCACCAACCAGTGTTGATGCATTTCTTTTGCTCCCCACACAAGTCCTGGGGAGACCAGGCTGGTCAGTCTGGCAAACCCAGGCTGCAGATGCCTCTGAATTCACCCGTGCAAGGAGGGTCTCCGGTGGCCATACGGTCACTTACCCCGGCAGCTGCTTCAGGTCAGCCACAGGCTCCCGAGCACCCAGCATGGGCTCCGGCCCGGGTGCCACCCCTGCCAGCCTCTCCCTCTGCACCTCCCCCCCGTGTGCGCTTCCTGAACAGGCCAGCGCTGGTCCTGGGGCACCCCCACTGCCCTGGAGGAGGCCTGAGCCCCAGAGAGAGAAGCAGCCCCCACACAGAGGTGCCGGGGGCTTCCTCTGTAGCTCCTCCCGCTCTCCCTGTCAGTGGCCAGCAGACCAGGGTCACTCAGAGACGCAGCCCAAAGTGCTGTCCTTCGTGCCCCCAGGCCCAGCGGCTGTGGCTTTAGAGCCCAGGCCCCAAGCCGCTCAAATGATGAGTGTAGACCAAGCGTGTCAGACTCGTGGCCCGCAGGCAGCATGCCTCGTTTCTGTGGCCCGCGTTAGCCTTTGAGTTTGTCATGCTTGGTGTAGACCTTTCGCGCCTGGGACACTGGCTGGTAGTGTCGCTCCTTCACTCCCATTACCAGCTTCCCCCAGAGACGCCAGCAGACGCCTCCCAGCTGGGGACACGGACAGCTGGCTCTGCTCAGGGCGCCCCATTTGGCGTTATTAAAACACTGATTCTTTCCAATAAGCACTGCTCTGCAGCGCACTGCCCTCCTCGGTCTGGGTCTGGGCTGCTGGGACCCACAGGGCTGCCTTCCCTCTGATTGTGTATTCAGAGCAGCCACCACGCACGGTGCCCGTCTCCTCTCCTCCGTCTCCTCCTCTCAAAGTGGGTCAGGCGTCCTCCCCGTGAGCCGGCGAGCGTCCGCGGATCAACCTGGGCTGCCTTGGGAAGTTCCTCGGCCCTGCCCTCCCACCCGCCCTGGCAGGTGCCCCATATTTGTCCTCTATTCCGAGGGGGGGGTGTAACTTGGTGGCCCAAGTGGCAGAAGGTCTCCTCCTGGGGACCTTCACCCAGGAGGGAACATAGGGCTCTGGTTTCTCCTGTCCCCAGAATGATCTGTGGCCGCGTGCTGACCCCCCTGCCGATCCCTGACGATCCCCGCGGAGTGTCTCCTGCTGGGACTGCTCTGATCTGTCACCACCAGCCGCCGGGGTCTCTGTCAGGGCCATCTGTTCCCATCCTGTTGGTTCCGCACGCCAGCATGGTGCACGAATTCCTTCACAGCCTCTCCCTCCGCGCGTGCTCCTCAGAGGGCAGGGAAGGACCCCCTTCCAAAGTGAGGATACCCACCGGCCCTTCTGAGCCGCCATCCAGGCCTCCCTCTGGGCCCGCCCGCCCTCTGGGCCACCGTCCAGGGCTCTCCTGGGCCCTGGAGCATCCAGCTTCTCTGGTCACACAGCCCGTGGAGGGGATCCAGGAAAACCTTTATGTGTATATTTCATTTTGGTCTTAATTTTATTCTTAGTTTTTGAAAAGTTCTCTCCGCAAACGCAGAGGTCAGTTTAAAGGAGAGGAACCCGGGGTTTCTATCTTAAGGCTCTTGGGGTAGAATAGACACATAATTACAGTTTGGTGAAGCGTAGGCGTCGTGCCACAAGTGAGCCTTTTCCTTAGCAGCCGGA
>NW_006284343.1:3840786-3841941 GCF_000327345.1 Myotis davidii
AGGAAGTTGACGGGCCAGCTGTCAGGACAGGGGCAAGGGAAGGGAAGATAAGGCCCCAGGAGCTGATGGGTGAGGCATCTGACCAACAGTGGGTACAGGAGCCTCTGCAGTGCTGGGCTTCATACCGGCCCGGGCAGCTGCAGCCTCGGACAGTCCGGCAGCCACATACGTCTGCAGAGCCAGTGTGGCCCATAGCAGGCCCAGGGCCTGGGAATTGACATTCAGTTCAGGGGATTCCAGGGACCACATCAAGTCGCCGCCCCCCCCCCCCACCCCCCGCCTGGCATTCTCTCTGATCCAGCGGCTGCTTAAGAGCCGTCTTAGCTCAGGCCACCATAACACCCCACCACAAGCTGGCGGCTTCAACAACAGAAGTGTGTTTTCTCAGTTCTGGAAGCTGGGAGCCTAAGATCAAGGTGCTGGCAGGGTTGGTGTCTGGAGAGGCCTCTTTTTCTGACTTGTCGACGACCACCTTCTCGCTGTGTCCTCATGTGGCCTCTGTGCAGGGAGAGAGCAGCTGGCGTCTCTTCCTTCTCTCATAGCACCGGACCTGTCAGATTAGGGCCACCCCTGTGGCTCATTCCACCTTCCTTACCTCCTAGGCCCCGTCTGCAGGTACAGTCACCCGGGGGGTCAGGGCTTCGACACCGAATTGTGGGGAGACCATTCATAACAAGAGGAGCGGCTGACAGCCTTCAGGAGCAGTGACAGTGCCAGGTTTTAGTTTCCAATCTCAGGAAGATTAGTTCGCCGGCGGCCAGAGGCCCCTCGGCCCGTCTCCCGGCGATGACAGACGGAGCGGGCTGTGACAGCGGGGGATGAAAAATGGAGACCCTCCCCTCCCCGGCGCCGCGGGCATGATGCGGGGAGTTGAAGGATGAAGAGGCCCGAACTCCTGATTCCCTACTTAAGACTTGATTGCCTCAGAGACGCCAGCGCCTGCCCTTTATCAGCAGCCTCCTCCCGACACTCAGAGGGGACGCTCTGCTCTGAGTCCTTCGGGATAAATAATGTAGCCGCAGAGCAGAGTCTCCGGCTGCAGCTTCGTTATGGCAACATCCCTCTCTGCTTCCGGGTGAGGAGGAGGAGGAGGAAGAGAAGGAGGAGGAGGAGGAGGAGGTGGAGGAGGAGGGAGCCGGAGCCCTCCAGAAGCTC
>NW_006284343.1:3841992-3843834 GCF_000327345.1 Myotis davidii
CTGAAGCCCACATGGTCCCTTTTTGTGGGTTATTCATACAGCGAGACCAGCCATCTCTGAAGATCTTCAGAAACTGGTTTATCTCCAAGAAGCAGAGCCCAGCCAGGGCTGCCCAGCCAGCCCACAAGCCAGTTTCCGCCTGCGTTTCTTACAACCTCTTGGAGATTTAGGGCCGAGAAGCACAAGCCAGCATCCCGGCCGGAGAGCGGTGATTGGGAGACACTCGCATCTGACAACCGCTTCTGCCTCCCACGTGCTCACCGCTCCAGGGCCTGAGGTCACGGCCAGCAAGAACCAAGAGGGTTCTGCACTGGCCTCTTTCCGAGTCGGGCTGACCTTGGCCCAGGCCGGAGGAGCACCAGGTCACGAGGGGACACCCCGAGACAGGAGGGCACAGCGGGATCTGACTCTCGCCTTACAGCAGCTGTCCCCTCTGCTCTGACCCCAGTGCCCTGCCCGTGGCGACAGCATCAGCTGCAGCCTCTTGAATAGCTAATCACCAGGCAGCCAGGCCCCCGGTCTCCCCGGTCTCCCCGCTGCAGCCGCCTGACTGCTCAGCTCAGCTTCATAACCCTTTCTGGCCGAGGACAGACTCCTGGCACAGGGAACTCCACCTCCACCCCCTCCGGCCTTCCCCCATCCCACCCTCACATCCTGGCCCTGCGCGCACCCCCAAAAATAATGAGGCAGACTGCAGGGTCCTGGGCATCCTGTGGAGCAGGGAGGCCCCAAGGGTGTCCTGTCACAGGCCCCCCAGGCCCCTCGAGGGTTAAGCCAGAGGCAGCTCCTGGGCTGCGACCTCTAGAGAGGAAGTGGCTGCGTTCCCCTTGACTGACCAGAGCTGGGAGATTGGTGGTGTCCCTGGGGCGGCGAGAGTCGCGGGCCCTCAGAGGCAGGAGTGAGCGGCAGGGCAGGTGGGCTGAGAGTCCGAAAGAAATCATTTTATTTATTGGCAATTTTCATAGGCCTGTCCCCTCGCCCCCTCCTCCCTCCTGTCCCCGATGGTGGCAGGCAGCTCTGATTTAAAGTAATGGATGATGTCCCTGTGGGTTCCACTTCCCGGTGTCATTGTGGGAAGGCAGAGCGAGGGTCACCCTGGCTTCCTGTGAGTCCCAGCGAAGGGAGCGGGTGTGGTGAGGCCTGAAGGGGACAGTGCAGAGACCACAGCCTCCACCCGGGGGAGCCGAGAGCCCACTGCTCCCTTAGGCCTGTGTCAGTCACCAAGAAAGGGCAGGTGTCACCCTGGGCTTTACCTGCTGGTGTGGGGGTGAACGGGACATGGGGAGGGGACGCCCAGTGCATTCATAAGATCCATAGCAACTGCTGACCTGCTCCAGATGTGGCTGTCAGGGTCACGTGCCTTGAACAGTTCTTGCTCCTGGGGCTCCAGTCCCTTGGGGGTGCCCCCAGACCAGACACTGTCGGGTGGGCTGCCTCCTCTGCTGCTGACACCCTCTCGTTTGTTCTGCAGCTTTCGCCATCATGATCGTGCTGGCCCTGGTCCGCATCGGGCGTGGGCGCGGGGAGGGGCACCCACCCCTGGCCGACCTCTCGGGGGTCCGGAACCTGTTCGGGGTGTGCGTGTACTCCTTCATGTGCCAGCACTCCCTGCCGTCCCTCCTCACGCCCGTCTCCTCCAAGCGCCACCTCACACGCCTCGTCCTCCTGGACTACGTGCTGATCCTGGCCTTCTACGGTCTCCTCTCCTTCACCGCCATCTTCTCCTTCCGCGGCGACAGCCTCCTGGACATGTACACCCTCAACTTCGCGAGCTGCGACGTCGTGAGCGTGGCCGCGGTGCGCTTCTTCCTGGGCCTCTTCCCCGGCTTCCCCAGCAGCACC
>NW_006284343.1:3843901-3851649 GCF_000327345.1 Myotis davidii
GGCACGTACCCCTGGGTGGTGGACCGCGTGGTGTTCCCCACCATCACCCTGCTGCCCCCGGTGCTGGTGGCTTTCTGCACCCACGACCTGGAGTCCCTGGTGGGCATCACGGGGGCCTATGCAGGCACGGGCATCCAGTACGTGATCCCCGCCTTCCTGGTGTACCTCTGCCGCAAGGACACCCAGCAGGCCCTCGGCCCCCGGGCCGCCAACAAGCACAGGTCCCCGTTCCACCACACCTTCTGGGTGGGCTTCGTGCTGCTCTGGGCTTTCTCCTGCTTCTTCTTCGTCACCGCCAACATCATCCTCAGCGAGACCAAGATCTGATGGCGGGCATGTCTGCTGACGAGAAGGGTGGGGCCCCGCCGCGTCCCCCACCTGCAGAGACCGTGTCCAGTTGCCTCCCAGGTCTCCCTCCACAGGGTGGGTGAGGCCAGGCTCTGGGAGGGGACCCTGCACATCTAGCTGGGATGTCCCCACCCCGGCTTCCTTCCGCCCAGCCTGCACCTCGCCACACAAGGCTCTCCCAGACTCCAGGACCGGCTCCCGGAGTCACCCCCTGCTTTACACACACTCCCCATCACCCCGCCACGGGCGGGCTCCTCTCCCTGCTCCGTGGAGACGCAGCGCTGGCACTGCCACTATTTATACTAGTCTCCCTGTCCCCTACTCCCAGCCCTCCGCCTCCTGGTCTGGGAAATCCACTTCATAGACGCTGCCCCTCAGGATGAACCCCGGGCCCCAGCCCCCCTCCCTGCTGGCCCGCCCTGATGACATGAACAGGAGGTGCTGGTGGGCACCAGGTTCCCCAGACCAGGACTGTGAGGCCCCTGCTGTGGGCGCCAGCTCCTGCTCGGGGCTCCTGAGCCACCACAGCACAGAGCAGCCCTCCCACAGGCGCAGCAGCGCGTACAGGTTGAGCCCAGAGCTGTGACCCCTGGAAGGGTCCTCTGCTCTCTGACTGCCCTGCTGGGGTGCTTGGGGCCTCCTGCAGGGCAGGGGGCAGTGTGTAAGGGCCAGTAACGGGGAGCTAGCCCCACCACCACAGCTGCGACTTGGGGGCACCACGGCATGTAGCAGTGTGTGGCCTCTGTGGTCCACCCTGTAGGCAGCCAGGCCTGCCCTGCCCCTGCCCCTGCTCCGCCACTGACAGTGCCAAGCTGTGGGTGCTCAGTGCTCACACACTGCATGTCCCTTGGGCGCCATGGGGTGAGTTGGAGCACAGACCACCGTTCCCATGGAGGGAGGGCCGGGTTCCCACCCACCTCCCCGCTGGCATGCATGCACCTCCTGGCAGCCTTCCCAGAGCAGGTGACTGATGAACTCTGCATTTCAATGTGCCTTCTGCTTCAGGCCTGGGCTCCTTCTGACCTTCCTGCTGCCCCCACCCTGGGCCTGCCCCCACCTGTCCCGGAGCCCAGCACTGGGCCAGGAGCTGCCTCTGAGCGGGGCGCTCAGGCCCCTGCCCCTTTCTCTCGATTTCAGTGCCTTGCTCAGCCCTCACGAGGGAACTTCCGCTGCCTCCCCCGCATCGCACCAGCTTTGTTTCGTGGGCAGAGTGGCGACACTGGGTGTCCTGGGGCCCGTGGTGGTCTCGGGGTAAAAGGACACGGAGTCCACTGGCAGCACTAGCCCCCACCTTTGGCCCAGCCTGTGAGAACCCTGTGACCCACTTTCTCACTGTGGTCCCACGTCTTCCGTTCTCATCTTGTCCCCGTGTGTCATCGTTTCCCGTTCACCTCCATCTGCCAGCGTGGCTTCTTTCCAGGATGCCCGGCCTGAGGTGGGCAGAGCAGGGAGAGCCTTGAGGTTGACCCGCCCGGTGGTGCCGGGCCTCCCTGGAGCTGCCCCGCTGCTGACAACTCAATTAAAACATCTGTACTTACCTTCTCCGTTACATTTCCTTTTGCTTAAGGACAAAGCAAATTAAATCACCGCTTCCCCGGTGTCACCCCAAATTCTGGATGTGCGTGTATTAGCGTCATAAAGCCCAGGGTGATTTATGTGGCAATCTGGAGCCACAGCGGTGGAGTCTGGTGGCTGCAGTTCCCTCCCTGCCAGGCAGCCCCGTCCTGGAGGGAATTGGCCCGAGGTGACCACATCACTGATAGCAAGCCGGGTGCACCCCACTGCCACTGTCTGGGCTGCGAGTCCCACTGTCTGTCCCGCCGGAGGTCAGATGGGGTCACAGAGCCACGGGGCCCGGTGGAGGGAGAGGACACGTCCCAGGGGATGCTTGCTCACCGTGTGCATCAAGCACATTTGTCACATCTGCTGGGTGAGGGGGCAGTTGGGTCATGGTTTCCACTTTCTAGAAGGGCCCCAGGGGGGTCGGAGGTGGGAGGGCAGAAGAGGAGGCCGGCCCGGCCTGGCCCAGGTGCAAGCTTCACTGTGGAGGAGACAAGACTCCGCAGCCTTCACGCAACGTCCTCTGCCCACCGGCCCCAAGGTCAGGCCAGGCCAAGGTGGGAGCTGGCGTTCTCTGCCCCGCCCCCTGCCGAGCCCTGGAGCTCCGTGCCAGCAGCTCCTGCTGCTCTCTCACCTGCGGCCAGAGAGGCCGCTTCGGGCGGATGGACGGGGCAGGTGGCCGGCGGGGAGGCCCTGCTGAGCAGTGGAAGGTGGGCAATGGGCGCCTTGCCAGGCCCTTAGCCACACAGCTGTTCTCGCCACAGGGGGCTGGGAGCAGCCCCAGCAACAGGCTGAGGCTAAGCCCATAGAGATGAGGACAGGGCTGCCCCTCGGAGGGAACCAGCCGAGGGCGAGAACCGAGCAGGGCCAGGCTCTAGGGCTGGGAGACGGGGACGCAGGCACCAGGCCTGCGGGGGCTTGGGTCCTGAGCAGGACTGAGGCCTGGCCCTGCCATGCTCATGGCTGCTGGAAAGCCTCTTCCAAGGCCAAATTCAGGGCTGCAGGGGGCCACAGACCCCAGACTCGCTGAGAACGTCCTGTTAGGGTTCCCAGGCACCTGTTGGTTTCATAGCCTCCTAATTAGTCAAGTGTTTTCTGGTGACAACTGCCTGCTACAGTTCAGAAACGGGCACTGAATTCTCGGGATCTAGGGGGCTTTGGGAGGGTGTGGTCTCTGAATCCCCAACCCCAGGAAACTTGACAGCCGTCTCCTTTCAATGAGCCAGGCTGGGAAGGGAACCAAGGCCTGTACTCACCGCCTCCCACAACCACATCAAAACTACAACTAAAATACAGGACAGCCATCATTCAGAACCGCCGTAGAGCTGGCGGAACGGAAGTTCTACAACTAGAGAAGAAAAGGAGAAAACACTTTGAGACTGGTGGGAGGGGCGGAGCCTCAGAACCAGCTGGTCTGACACCCTCATGCGCCTTTTTCTAATTGGGAGGGAGATGGTCTATGCAGAGGCCCCCCATGAGGAGCAAGGGGTCCGAACCCCACACCAGACCCCCCAGCCCAGGCTCCCAGCACTGGGAAAAGAAGTCCCCGTAACTACAGGCTGAAAAAACCAGCAGGGATTGGGGGCTGAGAGACACGGAGGCTGCTGGAGACACTGTTCCTTTTAAAGGGCTGGCACATGAGCTGAACTTACAAGGTCCCGCTTCCTCTGCGCTCCAGCGCCAGGGCGAGGCTCTGGGGAACCCAGACACAAACAGGGAGGAACTAGATTGTCTGGCATCAGGGCAGGAACTTGGCCGCGGCTTTCTCCCAGATGGAGATGCTCCCAGAGGTCATTGTTCCTGTGCTAGGACCTCCCAGGTGGCAGGGCTGACTGGCAGCCATCTCTGTTTGCTCCACCCTGGTGACTCCCTGAGACCCCGCCCCATCCAATTTACAGCCCCACCCAACCTGTTTGCATATGAATGGCCTAGCCTTGCTCAGGCTTCAACTGCTAAAACCTCTAAACAAGCTGCAGCTGGCTCAGCGCCCCCCAAGCCTATCAGTAAAAGGCCCAAGACCCGGCACTAGCAGGAGCCTGCCTTGCTTCCCAGCTGGACCTGGTCTGGGCACCTCCAAGCCCAGTACAAGTAGCTCCTGCAGGGCGACCCCAGGCAGTGGCTGACTGCACCTCCCTGGAGGCCCTAGAAGCCCGCGCACCCCGTGGACAGCTGCAGACCATAGCAGATTACAACTCTACACATCCATGAGCGACACACTCAAGGGGCAGACTCAGTGAGCACCAAAGCCCCACTGAAGCAAGTCCTGCCTCATAGAGGTGTTTCCTACACAGCAGCTCTCCCACTGTAGCTGCAACTGGTCCTCACAGCCGCCAGTTCCTCCCAGTGACACCAACAGCAATCAAGGCTCAACGACAAGACTGTGTACACAGCCCACACAGGGACTTTCAAGGATCTTAGTGAGAATGTCAAAGACATGAGAAAGAACCAGTCAGAAATGAAGCAAGAACTAACTGAAATAAAGAATAAACTTACAGGGATTCAACAGTAGAGTAGAGGAACCTGAGAATCAAATCAATGATGTGGAATATGAGGAAGCAAAAGAACACCCAATTAGAAGAACAACAAGAATACAAAAATATGAAGATAGTGTAAGGAGCCTCTGGGACAACTTCAAGCGTACCAACATTTGCATTATGGGGGTGCCAGAAGGAGATGAGAGAGAGCAAGATACTGAAAACCTACTTGAAGAAATAATCACCTGGTGAAAGAAATAGACTTACAAGTCCAGGAAGCACAGAGAGCCCTACATCAAGACACATCATAATTAAAATGCCAAGGGCTAAAGACAAAGAGAAAATCTTCAAAGCAGCAAGAGAAAAGCAATTAGTTACCTACAAGGGAGTACCCATACGACTGTCAGCTGATTTCTCAACAGAAACTCTGCAGACCAGAAGGAAGTGGCAAGAAATATTCAAAGTGATGAATAGCAAGGGCCTATAACCAAGATTACTTGACCCAGCAGAGCTCTCATTTAGAATTGAAGGTCAGATAAAGAGCTTCACAAACAAGAAAAAACTAAAGGAGTTCATCACCACTAAACCAGGATTGCATGAAATATTGAAGGATATTCTTTAAGAAGAGAAGGTTGGGAGCCGGGTGGAGGGGGAGCAAGTGGGGGGATAAGGGGGGGCGACTGTAATACTCTCAACAATAAAGATGAAAAATAATAATAAGCTAAAAAACAAAGAGTCAGACTGAAGCCCGGTCTCCTGGCCAAGGGCATCATGCCTGTTCTTTTCTAAGCTCTGCGCCCTCCTCCCCCCTCCCCCCGACACACACACACACACACATCTGGCTCCCAGGAAAAAGGTGGCGTAAACATGAGCTGCTCAGAAAGACAGCAGGGGGCCCGGCGACAGCAGCAACAGGCGGGAACAGGTGAGAGAGTGAAGATGCCCTGTTCCTGAGACCAGTGACCAAGGGCCTCTCCTGGGTCCCACCAGCATTGGGGTGTCTGTCTGGGTGGACCCACCTTGCTCTTTGCCACACAGGCCCTTGTGTATGATGACTGGACATCTCCGGCCTCCCTGACATGGTCACCCCCTCCTCCCTCCTGCCAGGCTTCGTCCCTTCCCCTGGGTAGTGCAGGACCCTCCTCATTGCCCCCTCGGAAGGGTAGGAGGCTGGGAAGCCAGACCAACCCAGCTCTGACGCTGCAGAGAGCGTCCTTCCTGCCCCTACTTCCCATCAGGCTCGCTTGTCCCCAGAATTCATTCCTAGAGAAGGAACGAGGCGGCCAAGAGCCTGGCCCCAGGAGCAGGACTGGCACCTCCTTGGAGCCGGCCAACAGCAGGCTCCGTTCCACATTTGGCCCCTAATTGTCTTTCCAGCTCTTGGTTATTAATGATCCTGGGCACGGAGCAGAGCGGAGAGCAGCCTGGACCTCTGACTCCTCCCAGCCCCACCTGCTGCTGCCTCAGCCCAGGGCTGTGCTCAGACCCCAGGGGTGGAAGGGGTCAGGCTGGTGGCCGGCAGTTAACCCTCTCACCACCAGTGGCTGCCACCAACGTCAAGCTCCCTTCCAGGTGCTGGCCTGGCACTCACCTAGACTCGTACCCGCCGCCTGAGACTGCCCCAGTCCTGGACCTGGGTCCATGGAACGCTGGAGGGCAGAGAACACGAGGCTGACAGCAACGGACCGGACCGGCCGCCCGTCCTGGGGGTGCCAGGCTCTTCAGCCAAGAATGGGAGGGGTTAGCAATGTCCCACACGCTACCGTTTCAGCTCTAAAAACCCAACAGAACACGGCCAGCTTTCGTGGCCCCGTCCCAGCAGTGGAGCCTGGAGACTGACGAGGGGGCGTGAGGAGCCGTGTGGGAAAGGGCACTGGGCAGGGGCTGCTCGCGGTGTGGGCATCCAGCTGCCCTCCCGGCCTCCTCCCCCCTCCATGGGGCTAATTTCTGCCCTGCCTCACTGAACTTAAACTTGTCGAGAATGGCAAGGCCTCAGGCTTTCTATGCTCTGCAGTTAAGGGGCCTGATGGCAGCCATCACGCTCACCGGGTTCGTGTTTGTGGAATGAATAGAAGAACGAGTGCCTGCTCGCTAGCTTCACAGCCATTGTGGGAGCTAAATGGAACCGCAGAGGTGGAAACATTGAGAATTTCAAGCAAGAGCCATCAGGCCCGGGGCTGATGACATGTGACGGAGAAAGGAGGGAGGGCCGGGAGCCCCGGGGGAGGAGCAGGACTGGGGCTGTGGGCCGATTCTCTGACCTCCTTCCCGAGGAGTCCCAGAACCGGCGAGGCTGAGCCGTGCCAACCTGGGAAGCCCCTGTGCCAGGCTTCCAGGACCAGCAGGCCGTGCAGAGCCATCATGGAGAGAATGCCAGCAATGCCACCAGCCCCACAACAGACCTCCCTCTGCGTCTCCAGCACAGGCTCCCAGAGGGGCTCCTGGCAGGAAGGACACCCACAGCCCCTGGCAGCAGCCTCTTTTAAAGGAAACTGCAGGAGAAACTCCATCATCACCACCAAGCCCCAGGCTGAGCATATGGGTCACACCTGGCACCGGGTGGGTGGGCCTGGCTCTGAATACCACGTGGCTCTGCCCCTGGAGCCTCCCTCAGCCTCTCCTCCCAGACACTCACCCAGAGGGAGCTCTGGCCTGCTCTAGGCAGACACCCCGCCTGGGATGCTCCCAGGATGCTCCTAGTGTCCAAAAGATGCAGAATGAGGAAGCCAGGATCAGTGGGTTGTAAAAGGTTTGTTTAATGTCCCAACACTCTGAGAAGAAACTCCAGCCAGCGGAGCAAAGGGGCGGAACCGCCCTGCCCCATCCCCGAGTTCCAGCCGCCGAGCTCCCACACCAACCAACCCGCCCCCGCAGCCAGGACCAGGACTGGCTGACAGCAGGAAGGGAGCCCCCCTGCTCCCTGACTCCAGGTCCTGGGAAGGTTTGGGCACGATGAGGGGACAGCAAGAACCGAGCCCACACTAGGACCCGAGCTGCTGAGGTCACTCAACTGACCACGGAGGACACTGTCACTGGGCTCCATGGCCAGGATTTCATGGCAAAAGTTAGAAGAGCCCCCGCCTGCCCGCCCCTAACGCTGGCAGCGCCACGAGGAGGACCCAGCTGACCAGGAGCCAGAGCAGGGACACCTCACACTTCCGACTCCAAGCTGTTGATGCGCCTCCAGGTGCAAGGTCCCAGGAAGCCCTGCGTCCCACAGGCCGCCCTGCTGACCTCTCCCGGCCCCCCACTGTCCCTGTAGCCTGTCCTCAGCCCCAGGGTCCTGCTCCTGTGCCCCGGAGGCCCCCGGGCCCCAGCAAGCCAGGGGCCACGGCTGGCACAGGGCGGGAGGTGAGGGCAGACAGC
>NW_006284343.1:3852226-3852555 GCF_000327345.1 Myotis davidii
AGGCGTCGGGGCTGGGCGGCCGCGCGGGGCTGGCCGGGCTCTGCACCCCGCCGAAGCAGCTGTAGATGCCCTGGGCGGGGGCGCGAGACCCGCTGTGAGCGCGCCCTCCTCTCCGGGGCCCCTCCCTGTCTAGGCACCAGCCAGGCACCTCTAAGTCCTAGGTAGCAACTAACACTTGTTACGCGCCCCCCTGTGCCGGGCCCTGGGCGGCTGTGAGATTGCCCAGGACTCTCTGCGGCTCCGAGAAGTTGACCCCTTTGAAAGCCGCGCGGGGAGTAAGGCAGGGAGGGTCCCCCAAACTCCCAAAAGAAGTATGAAAAAAATTAGTA
>NW_006284343.1:3852574-3855890 GCF_000327345.1 Myotis davidii
ACTGGGGGACCCTCCGTTTTTTACATCTGTGAGCAGGGCCATGGCTACCTCTGACTTATCTGCGTCGGGGCTGGCGCTGCCTAGGGCGGGGCGGTACCCACCCTGCTGAAGGCCAGCAGGAGGTCCAGCCGGGACGTGCTGGGCACCGAGTGGCGCAGCTTCCAGTAGACCAGGTGCTCCCACGCGAAGACCAGCAAGGCCAGCCCCATGGCCACGAGCAGCATGTAGAAGACGCCCGCCATGTTGTCGATGTCCAGCTTGCTGCTCATCACCTCGTTCTTCTCGTTCTGGCAGATCCCCGAGAGCCACACCGTCTCCAGCTTCTGGGTCTCCCCTGGGCGGGGGGCACACCTAGCTCAGGAAGGACCCTCCCAATGCTCACCCACGCCTTGAGCAAGAAGGGTCTGGAGCCAGGGTGCCAGCCCTCGGAGGACCACATGGATAGGGCCAGGCAGGGACAGGATTCGGGGTCGGGGCATCAACAAGCAGGAAGAAAGGACAGCACAGTGGGGCTGAGTGGGCAGTGCCAGCCTTTGACATCCCCGCCCCCCTCATGCCTAATAAAACCTTGCTGGCTGGGTACATATTATCAATCATTTATTCATCAAACACTTATTGGCCCCTACATGCCAGGCATGGAGCTGGGCACACAGACACCAGGCCTGGGCCCCCGAGGAAACCACAAACACCCCTGTGGTTCTTTCTCTCGCCGCTCTCCGGTCCAGATGGAGAATCAGACCATTATTATCGAATAGGATTGGACTCTCAACTCAAAGCTCTCTCTGGGTTTGGGGGCAGGTTCAGCTGGACTCCTCACACATGGGAGCCCTGGTGCCAAGGCCAGCTGGGTCTCGACTCTGGGACTAGGCAGGCCCTTGGCACTACCCAGGTCATCTCATGATGGAAAAAGAAAGTTCAGCCACCCCCAACCCCACTGTGGCCTGAGCTCCTTCCTGTCTTCCTGCCCTCGAGGGACTCCCCAACCCTATTTCTCACTCCCTCCCTGCAAAGCCATCTCTTCCCCAGGTCTCCATCCAGTCCCTCCAAACCCCCCCTCCCCCCCCACACACACACTGCCCTAATCTCTCACCCCGGAGCCCTCTCCCTGGGGGCTCGAGAACGGTGGTGATGCTGACCAGCCATTGAACAGCCGTCCCACCCAGGCTCAGTGGCCCACCCTAGACCCCCCCCCCACAAGTCCCCACCACCAACAGCAGGGGACCCTGAGTACTAAGTCTGTGCAAGCCTCGGTGTCTCTCAAAGCTAGATGTTTAGTCCCCAGCCAACAGTACCCACCATCCCCCAGGAACTGCAGGAGTGCCAGGTCGATGGCTCGCTTCCAGTGGGACTCCTTCTGCATGGCGATGCCGTAGCCGGTGGTGGCAAAGACCTTGCCGGAGCCAATGGTGACCAGCTTGCAGCCCTCATCCTTGCCTGCCATGTAGTTGAGGACAGCGGCATCATAGATGAAGGCGTCCAGCTTCCTAGGGACAGGCGGAGCCCTCAGGGCAGGGATCGTCTGGGGGCCAGCACCCAGAAGGGATGGATGGCCACAGCCCCACAGCTCGGGGACCCCACCTACCCTCCTCCTCAGGGAGGCCAGGGGACTCTCTACCCCCAGAGGACACACCCTCTCTGGGCAGCCCTTCCTGTCCCTAAAACCCTAAAAAGGTCACAACCTCCACCTCAGGGCCAGGCCGCACCCTGGCCGGCACCACAGTGGCACATCTGGACCACCTGAGAGCGTCCGTTTTTGTTTCCGCCTCACTCTGCCCTAAGACCTCCTCACCGCCCGCCCCCAGGAGTCCTACAGGACAGCCCAGCCTCCCTGTCCCCAGCGCGGGTCGCTCAGGCAGGGACGGAGCTGGCCACTGGGGAGACGTGAGGAGAGACAGAGGTGAGTGCAGGGCTGAGGACCCACCCCATCTTGAGGCTGGTGAGCGCGTCCTCCACGGAGCGCTGGTTGAACTTGACCATGTGGGTGTGCATGTCCCGGTAGTTGCTGCGAATATTGCGCTCCGTGCTGCCGTTGGGCACCGTGCCGAAGCGAAAGGGTGGGTACTGATCCTGAGGCCGCTGAAACTGCGGGCAGAGGGCGGCCGCCATCCGTGACCCTCCCCCGAACTTTCCAGGCACCACCTCCCCCACCCCCCAGTCCCAGCCCCATAGTCCACACTTGAGCAGAACGGTCTTAGATTCTGCTCAGGCCACTCCTGTGGGGAAACTGAGGCCAGGATAGAGAGAGACTTGCCCAAGGCCACTTTGTCAGTGGACCTGAGCCATCTCTCCCCTGCCCCCACCCCACCCCACCTCACCAGGCTCCCCAGCTCCTTCCTGCTCTGGCCTCCAGGTCACATTCTACCCACTCTGTCCCGTGTCCCACCCAAGGCCTGCTCCTGCTCCGGGCCTCCCCCCGCCCCTACTGGCCGTGGCCCAGAACCTTCTTATCACTGAGGCCGGACACGGTGTCGATGTATTGCTCCTGGATCATGAAGGCAGCCAGGTTGGCGGTGTAGCTGGCCAGGAAGATGACGGCAAAAAAAGCCCAGACCAGGACCATGATCTTGCTGGTGGTGCCCCGGGGGTTCTCGATGGGCACTGAGTTGTTGAAGACCAGTGCCCACAGCAGCCACACGGACTTGCCAATGGTGAAGGATGGGCCCCCAGACTCTGGGGGTGAGAGGGTGGGCACTGGGGCTCTTCTTGCCCAGCACAGAGGGGCCAGGTCTCGGCCCACCCGACTCCTCCGCTCTGTCCCCACTCTATTTTGGGTGGGGACCCCCTCTCTGGCCAGCCCCACCCCAGGGCAAGTCCGCCCACCCCTCTGAGGTGCTCCGGCCCTGCCCCCTCCTCCAGGCCCGCGTGGGAGCTTACTCTTGCCGCTGGTGAGGTCCCGGTTGTAGCTGACGGGGCTGAAGTACTCGAACATGAAAACAGTGAGGGCCACCACGGTGAGGCACATGACGAACATCATCACCCACACCGAGGGGCTGTAGGGCTCTGGGAACCGAGGGAGGCGGCTCAGCGGCCTGGGCCTGCCCCTCCCCCCACAGCCCAGAGCACGGGGTGGACAAGTGGGTCCCCATGGTCCAGGCAGGTTCCGTCAGCCCCAGGACTGAGCAGAGCCCCAGGAGAGACCCCACCCCCCAAGGGAGGTCAGACTCCTGCCTTCTTGGTCTCCCATCCCAGCTGCCCTGGAACAGGGTCCCATCAGCCTCCTCCCAGGACACCTCCCTTTGACTTCACACGGCCCCTGGCTCTCATCCCCTCACTTCCCCCCACTTCCTTTCAGGAAAAGCCGGTCTATTCCCACGCT
>NW_006284343.1:3856355-3856700 GCF_000327345.1 Myotis davidii
GCGGCCCCAGCGCGTCCCCTCCCCCCACAGCCCAGAGCACGGGGTGGACAAGTGGGTCCCCATGGTCCAGGCAGGTTCCGTCAGCCCCAGGACTGAGCAGAGCCCCAGGAGAGACCCCACCCCCCAAGGGAGGTCAGACTCCTGCCTTCTTGGTCTCCCATCCCAGCTGCCCTGGAACAGGGTCCCATCAGCCTCCTCCCAGGACACCTCCCTTTGACTTCACACGGCCCCTGGCTCTCATCCCCTCACTTCCCCCCACTTCCTTTCAGGAAAAGACGGTCTATTCCCACGCTCCTTCCCGTCCCCTTCGCATCCCCCTGCCTGCACCTGCCTTCACCTGTACCC
>NW_006284343.1:3856744-3858065 GCF_000327345.1 Myotis davidii
CAGCAAACCCAAGGAACTGCTCTGTCCTCCTCGCCACCCTCTGCGCCAGCCCCGCTGCCCACACTCCTGCCCTGGAGCTCCCTCCCTGGCCCCACGGGGATGAGCTGGCTGTGCTCCCTGGGCCTCGGAGGTCATGTCTCACTCCTCCTGACACAGAAGCCAAGGCCCGAGGAGCTGGGAGGCCGAGCTGAGGTCTCTGACACATCCTTTCAGGCCCCCCGAGTAGAAGCCATCGCTGCCATGATGCCTCTCTATGAAGTGGCAAAGGAACCCCGCTCAGAGAGGTTCAGCAACTTGCCCAAGGCCACACAGCAGGAAGGGGCAGAGCTGGGGTTCCCTCCTCTACTCCTGGCCGAGAGGCTCCCCTGTCCTCACGGCTCTCTGTAACCCCACACTGCAAGTCCCAGCTGACCTCCCGGCGGGGCGCTCTGGGGAGGCCGGGACTGTCGCTGTGTCCCAGTGCCCAGCTGGCACCTGGCACAGGGGCTGCCCTGCAAATGCCGATTTCCTAGTCAAGTCAGAAACGAGCACCACTTCCCACGCTCAGAGGTTTCTCCAGTGCCCCCAGGAGCTTCTCCCTTGTTCTGCTGTCCCAGCCGACTAGGCGTGTCCTGAGGCCAGCTGCCTCCTGGCTTTCTGTCCCTCACCTGGGGCCACCCTCTATCCCACTCCCCTCCCGCCCCCACCCGTGCACCACACTCAGGCTCAGAGGCACCCAGGCTGCTGTGCTTGCCCCGGAGGGCCCACCCCACACTCCTCATCTTACTCCTCATCTCCCCCGAGCTCCGCACAGCCCCCGTGTAGGCCCCTCTGCCCAGAGCCACCCCTAGCCGAGCCGCACCCAGGAAGGCCGACGGGGACACGGTGCCATTGCTTCGCGCCACCATCACGCTGATGCCCGTCTCCACGAAGGGCACCGAGAAGTCCACGATCTCAGAGCGCTCCTCGTTGATGGTGAGGGAGCCGATGGCCATGTCCGCCCGCTTGTAGTACACCTGGGGCCATGGGGGCGGGGCTCCCACACTGGAGCTCTCTCCCCGCCTCCCCCCCTCCAGCACCACCAGCTGAGTCAGTTCCCCCCTGGGGCCCTCAGAGCTCCACTCACAGGGCTCACCACCCCAGGGGGCTTCATGGGTGACAGCCCGGTCCCCCCTGCCAGCTGGGAGACCCTCAGGAGCTGGGCCGGGGCCTCCCCTCGAGGATCCCCAGCCCAGGAAGAACCCCCCTAGGACAGCTGGGGTGGCTGAGGGGGGGAATGGGGGGGCCCGGGCAGCAGGGCTGGCGGGCGGCTCAGGTGGACCCCGGGGCAGGCCTCCCTCAC
>NW_006284343.1:3858161-3858381 GCF_000327345.1 Myotis davidii
AGGTACAGGTCGTAGGAGAACTTGACCACCTTGGCCAGCTTCTTGAGGATGTCGATGCAGAAGCCCTTGCAGCAGAGCTTGGTGTAGGGGGCTGTGTCCCCGCTGCTGCCCCCGAGAGCGCCAGGAGTCAGCTGGCAGCTCCTCCCGGCCCGGCTCAGCGCACGCTCCCCCCCTCCCGCCAGTCCCTCCGACCTGAAGGTGTGGTTGCTCTGCCTTCGGC
>NW_006284343.1:3858416-3859654 GCF_000327345.1 Myotis davidii
CTGCAGGGACGCACTGTAGCGAGGCCACACCGGGTACTTCATGTGGAGGACGCCGTGGTCCCAGCGCCCCACCTGCAAGGGTGACGGGCCTGAGCCCAGGACCTCCAGCCCTAGGACTCCCACCCTCTGTGAGGCCTGGGGGGGGGGGCGCCAGGACCTGAGTCCCAGTCCCACACTGGAGATGCTTGGAGCAGGACAGAGCAGGGCCTGGGGCAGGACATTTGCTCAACAGAAGGGGCTGGGCAAGGGGCTGGGCATGGGCCCCAGGGAGGATCCCTGCAGCCTCCTCCCACTCCAGCACCTGCCTAGAGCTCACCCCTGAGTCTGTCACTAATTTTCCACACTCACTTTCCTGACCTCAGTATAAAGTCCTTAACCCAGAACCCCACTCTTCTTCCTCAGTCTCCACACCACCAAACACATCACTTACAGACGCCCCACACCCTCCTGCTCCTGTGTCTACACCAGGTTAGTATCCCTTCCTGGTGGGCTCCTACTCACCCCTCCGCAGCCCAGCCCCAATGTCCCAACTGCTGTGATGCCTTCCCCAGTTTCCTCCTTTAAAAGCAGAACTAAGTCCTGCCTCTCTTCTCTACTCCCATAATGCTTTGCACGCATCTCTACTCAAGCCCCCATCTCCCCAAATTCTATTTGTTTACATGTCAGCCTGGCCAGCACAGCTGTGGGTTACTCCTCCCACAGGGGCAGGACTATGTGATAAGGTAAGTTCTGCAGGGGAGGGGGGTCGGGGTGTGTGGGGGAGCCCAGAGCTGAGGGGCCTCACCCAACCTGGGGACCCAGAAGGTTTCCCCGTGGAGATGTTTCAGCTGAGACCCTGGGATGAGGGGCTGGATGAGGGACAGAAGGGACTCTCTGCTCAGCTGTGGGCACAAGAGGAGGCGGGGACACGGTGAGAGGAAGCGGAGGGCCCCAGGCTCACCCCCTTCTCACCATCTCCCAGAGGCGGTGCCGGTTGAGGGCGATCACCACCATGGTGGGCTGGACCAGGTACCCGCCGGGGCTGAAGGAGAAGTCCCGGCCCTCCCAGGTGACGTTCAGTAGGTGCCTGTAGGCGGGAGAGAAGCTGGGCATTCCCTTAGCCCTGCCTGCAGCGCCCCCGCCCCCCAACCTGCCTCACCACCTGCCAACAGGGAGCATTTATGGTGTCTTCTGTTTCCCTGTATTGACGGCCACCATTCTCGCCGCACCCTCACAACCCCTATCTTTTTTTTTTTTTT
>NW_006284343.1:3860255-3862538 GCF_000327345.1 Myotis davidii
ACCGCCCTCCCGCCCCAGACGTGGTTCCGTGGTTCCCAGCCGCTGCTGCCCGTTAGGTCACCTGGAGGGTTTTCCACACGCTCCTGCCCGGCCCGCCCTGGAGCAGAGTCAGCGTCACCTGGGAGCTGGGGGAAATGCAAATTCCGGGGCGCCTCGCCCACCTGCGGGATCAGAACCTCTGGGGGGTGGCGCCCGGGAATCTGTATTTCAACAAGCTCTGCGGGTGACTCTCGAGCGCCCTGCTTTGGGAAGCGCTGTTCCAGAGCAACCGAATCGCAGTCTCGGAGTTGGGGCGCTGGCTGTCGGGTCTTTCGGAAGAACTGAGGGTGGAGAACCACCGGCTGAGAGCTGACATCGGGCCAAGGTCACGGGGCAAGGGCCAGCCTCCACGGAGCCCTGAGAGGAGAACGTTCCTCCCCCTCCACCTCCTCCACCCCCAGTGCCCAGGGCACCGCCAGCTCCAGCCCGGCCCCTGCAAACCACTGCTCTAAGGCTGCCAGCCACTCCCCTAACGGAGGGCTCCCTGCGGCCACCGCGGCCCCTGCAAGATTTCACCGAATTCCGACTGTCCCAATCTTTAAAAAGAAAAGAAAGAAAACAAAATTTGGGAAAACTCTACAGAGCCGGTAACCCAGTTCTTTCAACAAACAAATGTCAAGGGAAAAAGAGAGAGATGGAGGAGGAGCCTAGAGAGACTCTGAAGTCACATCAACCAGTTCCACATGGGAACCTAAGTTGGCTCCTGACTCAAGCAAACAAACAGAAATGAGCTTCCCTGGTGTTTCTGAGACAATGGGGGGGATCTGAACAATGGCTGGCTGTTGGATGATGTTTAGGAATTTTTATTATTTTTAGGTGTGATAATAGATGGTGGTTTCTTTTAAAGCCCTTATCTAGCGGAGATACACACGTAAAGATTTATGGATGGAATAATAGGGTGTCTGGGCTTTGTTTTAATAACAGCAGGGGCGGCCTGGGTGGGAGTAAGGATGGGCAGGGTCGGTCAGGGGTAGATGGGGGCACATCCGGTCGCTATACTCTTCTACCTGTATGTGTGCTCAAGACTCTCCGTAATAAAAATAATCATAAAGAAAGGCAACTCAGATCAGCCTCCCCTGAATACATTCCTTGGCTCCCCACTTAGGGCAAAACCCAAATGTCCTCCCACGTGGTCGGACTCCACCTCCCTTTTCAGGCTTCTCTCTGTTCTTCACCTCGGGGTGCTCCCGCCGCCTGCCTCTGCCTGGGACACTCCCTCCCATCCGCCACACCCTCACCGCATGCCCCCTCCCCTCCGCCTCCAGGCCTTGGCTTCCATATCTTTTCTTAAGAGCAACCCCCTTCTCTGAGCAACCCCCTACCCAGACGGGCCCGCTGGCTCCCCTGTGGTGTCCTGTGTTTTTCCTCCAGAACAGTGGACTGTTGTCTAGAACTTTCTCCCCACAGGATGGGAGCTCTTTGCAGGCATGCCTCCCCCATGCTTCAGACAGTGACGGCCTCTGGGTGCTCTCTCCTGCAGGCACATCTCCTGGGTCCCATGCCCAGCCTGGCCCTCCACCCCCGAGCCTAGAGCCTGACCAGGGAAGGCCAGAGAAGCAGAGAGAAGGTGGCACAGCCGGGGCTGCCAGCACAGCCAGAGGTAGGCTTGCCACCTGCGCACCTCTCATCCAGACAACAACACGTGAGAGCAGCCCAGAATGGTGATCTTCTAGAACAGCGGTTCTCAACCTGGGCTGCACATTAGAATCACCTGGGAATCTTTTTAAAATCTTGATTTCTGGGCTTCATCCTCCGGAAATTCTGTTTCTTTGTTACTAATGTTGTGGCCTCACCCCATAACAAAGAAACAGAATTTCTGGAGGATGAAGCCCAGAAATCAGGATTTTAAAAAGATTCCCAGGTGATTCTAATGTGCAGCCAAGGTTGAGAACTACTGTTCTAGAACATCATTCCCACAGCCTTCTCCTCCCTCCCTCTCCTCCCTGGGTCTCCACCTCCCTGTCCATCCCACCCTCTTCCAACTTCCCAAGGCCTGAGTCTCCCCCTGGCTCAGACTCAGCCCTGCTCCCCCAGCCCCAGCCTGGCTCCAGGCCCAAGGGACGAGGGGAATGAGTTTGAACGGGCACCTTGGGGGTGAGGACCACAGCGGAGCCCCCACTGATGCTGAGGATGGGCACGTGAGTCTGGGAGGAGATGAAGTCGAGGATCTGGGCCACGGCCTCGGTACCCACGTTGTCCTCAAAGACGATGCCATGGACGCGAGCCGCACCCAGGAGCGCGCAG
>NW_006284343.1:3862825-3863262 GCF_000327345.1 Myotis davidii
CCTGGTCCCCAGCCGCTGCTGCCCGTTAGGTCACCTGGAGGGTTTTCCACACGCTCCTGCCCGGCCCGCCCTGGAGCAGAGTCAGCGTCACCTGGGAGCTGGGGGAAATGCAAATTCCGGGGCGCCTCGCCCACCTGCGGGATCAGAACCTCTGGGGGGTGGCGCCCGGGAATCTGTATTTCAACAAGCTCTGCGGGTGACTCTCGAGCGCCCTGCTTTGGGAAGCGCTGTTCCAGAGCAACCGAATCGCAGTCTCGGAGTTGGGGCGCTGGCTGTCGGGTCTTTCGGAAGAACTGAGGGTGGAGAACCACCGGCTGAGAGCTGACATCGGGCCCAAGGTCACGGGGCAAGGGCCAGCCTCCACGGGGCCCTGGGAGGAGAACGTTCCTCCCCCTCCACCTCCGCCACCCCCAGTGCCCAGGGCACCGCCAGCTCCA
>NW_006284343.1:3864107-3867843 GCF_000327345.1 Myotis davidii
TGGAGAGGAGAGTAAAGTGGAAAAAATGGGCAAAAGCAGTGGCTCTCAACCTTGGCTGCACATTAGAATCACCTGGGAATCCCTTTAAAGTCCTGATTTCTGGGCTTCATCCTCCGGAAATTCTGTTTCTTTGTTACTAATGTTGTGGCCTCACCCCATAACAAAGAAACAGAATTTCTGGAGGATGAAGCCCAGAAATCAGGATTTTAAAAAGATTCCCAGGTGATTCTAATGTGCAGCCAAGGTTGAGAACTACTGTTCTAGAACATCATTCCCACAGCCTTCTCCTCCCTCCCTCTCCTCCCTGGGTCTCCACCTCCCTGTCCATCCCACCCTCTTCCAACTTCCCAAGGCCTGAGTCTCCCCCTGGCTCAGACTCAGCCCTGCTCCCCCAGCCCCAGCCTGGCTCCAGGCCCAAGGGACGAGGGGAATGAGTTTGAACGGGCACCTTGGGGGTGAGGACCACAGCGGAGCCCCCACTGATGCTGAGGATGGGCACGTGAGTCTGGGAGGAGATGAAGTCGAGGATCTGGGCCACGGCCTCGGTACCCACGTTGTCCTCAAAGACGATGCCATGGACGCGAGCCGCACCCAGGAGCGCGCAGATCTGGGTGAGGAGGCTGCTGGGGTTGGTGTTGTTGACCCCCACGGTGAGTGGCTGGATCTCCAAGGGCAGGTCCAGGAAGCTCTGGGGGGTGAGGCGGGTCCGGGTCTGGGCCTGGGCCTGGGGCGGCCCCGAGCTGCCAAACACTACGGCCACCGTCACAGCCTGCTCGCCCGGCCCCGCGCCCAGCCCTGCCCAGGCACCGAGGAGTGAGGTGAGCAGCAGGGCTGGCCCCAGGGCCCCACCCATATCCACGGGCGTGTCCTGCAGAGAGATGAGGAGAGGCACAGGGAGGGAGAGGAGGCACAGAACAACAAGATGGACAGACAGACAGGAGGTGACGGCAGAACCAAAGGGACACACATCCAGAGGATAGAAGAGAAGAGGGGAAACCCCCCCACAGAGAGGCAGAGAGAGGCAGACAGACAGACACAGACAGACAAAGAGAAAGAGGGAGAGGTTAGCTGAGTCTCCCCAGGGCAGCGCCGAAGGGCAGGGGCTGGGAAGGGCGCGAGCCGGGTGCGTGCTCGTTAACCCCGTTCACCTGTTGAACAGCACGCTTGGCTAGAAAGCCAGACCTTTGGGAACCTGTCCAGCTGGGTTCTGCCCAAGGAAGGTTTGGTGTCCAAGTGCATGGATTTGAGTCGAACAGACCCGAGTTCAAGTCCCACTTCTGCCGCTTACTAGCTGGGTGATCTTGGGGAAGTTGCTCACCCTCTCTGAGCTAGGTTCTATTGCCTACAACAATCACAGGATCTACTTACAGCAGTGTGAGGGCCACCCACTGTGATCAGCATCCTTATCCTATAGGTGACAGCCCTCAGCGGGGTAAGAAAGATAGCTCTGTGACACTCCCCTCCCCTCCACCCCACCCCCACTCTCCATCCCCTGCTACATTCTCCATTATAAACTGAATCTAACATCCCCAGGGGCCTTGCTCTGCGAGGCCGGCCTGGCACAGAGCCCCCTCCTCCTGCATGGACATCCCTCCCCTCCCCGACGGCCGCAGTCAGCACCAGCTCTTGCACAGCGAGTGGGACACACCGACCTGTGCAGGGCGTGGGTCGGTGTCTGACACACGAGCTGCTTCCCAGGCCACCACTGCTGTGTGTGACCTTTTAAACCGACCCCAGAGCCTGCCGTGTGCACCTGCTACATGAATGTCATTGCTTTGGGTTGGGACCAAGAGCCACGCCAGTGAGCGGTGCCCACTGACATAGCTCTCCCTTCCAGCTGGCCACCAGCCATAGCTTTGCAGCCCTCTCCCTCTTCATCTCTTCCCCAGCAGAACTTCTGAACAGGGGAACACCAAAGGGTGACCAGGGTGGGCCTGCTTGCATCTCCGAGAAGAGGATTTGGGGCTCATTTCGGTGCCCTTGAGACCTCCCCCGTGTATGGTTTCCTAGGACACTGGCAGGATGTCAGCCTAGAGACACGGTGAGTCGGGGAAGGGTACCTAAGCGTGCCATGCCACACCACACTCAGCCACCACCCATCAGGGATTGCAGGTTACACCTGCAAAGGACCCGGTCATGCTCACCTGCGCCCACACTGCCAGTCCCCGCAGGCTGCCCGCCCTCTGGGAAGCCCCCAGCTCTGCGCCCCTCCACACCCCCCCGCCTTCCAGCTCTGAGCTCAGAGACGTGCTGACCAGTACAGCAGCCACCTCCCCTGGGACTTGGGCACTAGAAATGCGGCTTGTCCCCACGGAGGTGCCACAAATGCGAAATGCACACTGGAGACTGAAGACGTAGTAAGAAAAAAGAAAGTAAAACATCTCCCTAAGCATTTTATGTTGCATTACATTAGTAACATTTTAGATGCATTGAGTTAAATAAAATAGACTATTCAAATCAAGCTCGCCTGTTTCTTACTTTTTCTAAGGCGACTTTCTGGAAATTTTTAAATTACACATGCAGCTCTCATGTTCTCTCCTGTGGACAGCACGCCCCAGGCTCTCAGCTCCCGGGCCGGCCCAGGGACGCTCTCTGATGGGAATGTGCCCTCTGGGAGCGGAGCGGAGGAGCAGAGGAAGTTGAGGCAGGGCGAGCCTCTCACCAGGAGCGATCACAGACACCCCTGGGAGGAGGGGCCCATGCAGGCCAGTCTCGGAGCTTCAAATAGCAATGGGGAGATTCCAGGAGATTGTCACCACGCGGCACCCCGCCAGTGCAGGACAGGAGGGTCAGGCCCCAGCCCTGGCCATTCCCACCTCCCACTCACCTTCCCCTGCCTCTCACCTCTCCACCCCCTTCCACCCACCCTGCCGGCCGCACTGGCCACAACACTCCTCAAACGGCACAGTGGCTTCCTAATGTCCACAGATGAAGTCCAGACATCTGGGTCCCATGGTCAGGTCTCCATACACCCTGACCACTTGGTCCTCCCCTCCTTGGACCCCACTCTCCTGCCAGCCTGTGGCCAGACAGCCCCCCGGCCTCATCTCCAGGCCTTGCCTGCTGCTCCCACAGGCTGTTCTCCACGACAGAATTCCAGAGCCCAACCTCGGTCCCTCTCCCACTTGGCACCGGCATTAGTCCATCCAGGCTCTGGACCCGGGTCAGGGGTAAGAAGACCTAGGGCCTGGGCGGGGCTCTAGGCCGGGTACTCTGCCTCCCACCCCTCCCCACCACTCAGGAGCATCCAGGCTCTGAGATGGCTCCTGTCATTTGCCCCTGGCAGGGATTTGCGCCTCAGTATTGCCCCAGCCCCACAGAGGACTGTTGTCTTAGAGAGCTCTGCCCACCCACTTGCGGTCCATTCCTTTCACAGACGCGTAAGTTAATGTTTGATGAGCATGGACCCCCTAAAGGGTCCGGGGGAGGGTGGCAATGGTCAGTCCTCAGGGACACTCAGATCCCCTTGACTGGCCTGGGCACCTGCTTAGGACTCTTTCGCTCACCCCTACCCCAGCTCCCCCAACCTCAGCTGCGCTGCTCCCGGAGCGGAGGGACCTCAGCTACTGGAGATCCACTGCCCTTCCCGCGAGCGGCCTCTGCTCTGCCGTCGGGTTTCCCTCCCTCCCTTTTGCGGAGCCCGAACCCCAACCCGAGCCCAGGCGGCAGGGGAGAAGGCGGCCCCTCGGGCCGGCCCCCACCGGTTCCCGCACGGGGGTCTTCCCCCTCCAAGACC
>NW_006284343.1:3868122-3868606 GCF_000327345.1 Myotis davidii
ACCGCGGGCGTCCGGGGTCCCAGGCCCCCACTCCCCCTGCCACTGCCCCAAGCGGAGTGGTCGCCCGCAACCCGCTGGCGGTGCGGGGCTCGGAGCTGCCCTGCGGGCGGGGCCGGGGGCGGGGTACAGCTGGGCCTGCCCCGGACCTGGAGGAAACCCTTGAGCCGTTTCCGGCCTACCCGTCCCCTTCAAGTTCTATTCAAATGCCTAGAAGGGAGTTCAGAGACAGACAGGGAACTGACTGGCATCGCTAGACGCTAGACGGGCTCCGAGGCAGAACAGACCGACCTAGAGCAGGTTCCTTCTCTCGATCTCCCCCGGCCCAGCGTTGGGGACCCAGCCAAGGGGGTGCCACCGTCCGAGGGCTGGGGGATGGAGCCAGAAGTCCCATCGGGCTAGCAGGGGTGGGAACCAGCGTGGACACGCGGCGAGCACAGGGCCCGGCGGAATTCCCGCTCCACTCACCCCGCAGGACCTTCGGATG
>NW_006284343.1:3869799-3873874 GCF_000327345.1 Myotis davidii
GACCGAGGCTGGAGACCAAGGCGGCCTCGGAGAAAACACCGGCCCGGAGCCCTGAGTTCGAGCCCGCAGCTCATGAGCTGTGTGACCTTGGGCCAGCTAATTTCGAGGGTCCCTCAGTCTGCAAAGCGAGGCCAGTGTCCTGGGGACTGGCATGTAGGCGGTGAACGTGCTGTGTGAACTGCGAAGCGCTGCGGAGATGTTAGTGCTGTCGGCCTGGGGGCCTGGCTGGAAACGGACAGGGCAGGGGAGGCACTGGGCACGGAGTAGGGGACCCACCCGCACTAGACGGGTGGGCAGGCTGCTGCCCAGTCCCCTCACTCCCACTTTTTCTCTTTTCTTGTTTTGGTTGTACCAGTGAGACCAGCAGGCCGGCCCGGGTGCCAGGGTGCCTGGAGTGTGGGCAGAAGGCAGGCAGGCCACAGCAGCAGGGCCAAGGAGAGAGACGGGAGGGTTCCGGCCAGGCCTGGCTACCAAACCCACCTCCAGCCCCCGGAGGCCCCAGAGCAGGGAACTGGCTCTGCAGCGCCACCTGGGGGCTGGAGGGGAGCTGCGGCTGGAAGGTGACCCCAGGCCCCAGAAGAAATCACGGGCACATCAACCTTTGGCTGTCCGTGCGGCTGTTTTATTTTCAGCATATTCTGGACCTGGTGACCCTCCACAGTCCAGCAGGAGGGGGGGGGGTCAGCCTGCACCTGCACCAGCCCTAACTGAGGTCATCTCCTCGCCGAGAGTGAAACCCAGGCTGGCAAGGGTGACCTTCTGGCAGGAGGGAGTGCTCATTGGTCCCTAGAAAAGAGGCAGCCAAGGCCCTGGGCCAGGGCGGGCAGGGGGTGCAGCTGTGTGCAGAGCCCTGCTCAGACTGGCCAGCCCCGGCCCCTCTCCTCCGCACAGCGCTCCCCTCCCTGCTGGGCTGGTTTCCGGGCTCAGCGCCCCAGCAGCCGAAGCATCTCCTGAGGATCCAACAGCTTTTCCCGGGGCTTCCCAGCGCCCTGGCCCCGGGACACCTCCTTGGCATCCAGCTTCTCCCAGTCCGAGAAGGAGATGGGCTGGACCCCTGAGGCAGAGGGAAGGGAGTCACTGCCCTGCCTCTTCCTCCAGCCCAGCCCAGAGCACCCCCTCCCATGGACCGGCCCAGGGAGCCCACCCCCCTCCCAGGAGTCACCCGGGGCCCAGACCTCGGCGGCTGAGCAGGGCCTTGATGGCCGCAGAGCCAGGCCTGGGGCCCGACGGCAGCAGCCCGGCCTTCAGGTCCTGCAGCAGGGTCTGGCTGGTGAAGAAGCTGTCGGTCATGGTGGTGGCGATGACGCCCGTGGGCCCCCGCTTTACCCAGCCGCTGCAGTAGAGGCCTGGGGGGGGCGGTAACGAAGGGGTAAAGGAAGGGCAGGGAGCTGGACAGTCGTGTGCCCATATGTCCAACATCCCAAGTCCTCCCAGCAGCCCCAGCAGGTGGCCCGCTGTGGCCACAGGCCCATCTCCCCGACTCTGCCGGGCCTGCTTACCATACCCTCTCCCCTTACGCCTGTTTCCCTGGAGACCAGGAGCGCCCTGGGGGTAGGAGCTGGGTCTTGCCCGCCTCCAGTTTCAGAAGGCCCTTCGTAAACTTCTACTGAAGGGACAGACAGGAGTGTGGATAATTAATCCGACTGCAAGCCCCTGGACGGGCTGCTTTTTAGTCTCCAAACCCAGCACTGAGTGCAGGGCCTCGTACGTGGAACAACTTAGGAGCATACATGGGGGGCATCCTAGACTGGGAATGTCCCCCAGGGCCAGGAGGAGGAGGGGCTCGGCTCAGAGCAGTTCCCCAGGGCGTGTCCCTGGATGAATGAATGAATGTGAACGGCCCAGGAGACAGCAGCCTCCCTGTCCCCCAGCACAGTGTGGTGCCTAGCCTTCTTGCACCCTCTCACCTGGCACATCCACAACCCGGCCCTCCGTATTGGGGATGACCCCAAGTTTGGGGTCAAAGGGCACACTGGGGTCAATGGGGCGGCTCTTATACCCAACGCTGCTCAGCACCAGCCCACAAGGGAGGTCCTCCGTGTCGCCAGTGGGCACGGCCCAGGCGGTCTCACCGACACCCTGTTGGGGAGAGTGTGGGCAACACCCGGCCGAGGTGAGGAGACTTGAGACCAAAAGTGTCTTTGGGTAACAGGAAACTCACCTCCAGTCTGGTGACCGCCAGGCGGATGCCTGCCACCCGCTGCCTGTCTGGTGAGGGCAGCACCTGCTGGGGGCTCCGGAAAAAACGGAGACCCCAGGCTCGGGCGGCCACTGCCCGGCGGGCAGCCTCCTCCCCCTCTGGCTTCTCCGTGGCTGTTCGAAGCAGCAGCTCCGTCAGCCGCTTCCTCGGGCGGGGCATCTCTGCCAGCAACACAGAGCACCTCAGGGCTGTCCCTGGGGTAGATGCCCTCCCCAAGCCCTCGCTGACCTAGACCATCCCCTCCCTAGTGAGCTGGGGGGTCAGGCCAGGGCCCTCACCCTTCATTCTGTCCTGGAGGCCCAAGAAATCTGCAGGATCCAAAATGGGCCGGGTTCCTGGCAACTGAATCATCTCTCGAAGCTCCTTGGGGGTGGGGGTGGGGGTGGGAAGGGTGAGGAGGTCAGGCCCAGAGCACTATCCACTCCTGAGCACACCCCAGAGCCCAGGCCAGGTAGGGGACACCCCCCCCACACCCCGTCTGGCTCCCCTCTTCGACCCTGGGCAGCCGCATTCCAAAGGCTCTGTCCTGCTTGCCCTCCCAAGGGAAGAGCACCTTCTTGGGGCCCAGACCCCCTCTCTCCGGCCCCAGCACCTTAATGGTAAAAGCCACTTGCAGGGGTCCGCGTCGGCCCACTATCCACACCGTCTTCACCCGGCTCTGCCTCAGTGTCCCCAGGGAAGCCTCCGTGATGTCCGTTTTCTGGCACAAAAGGAGGACCTTAACGTCATCCCACACTAAGCCTCTCCATTTGGTCATGTCCCTACCCAGAGCCTGCGCGAGGAGACAGCTGGAAAGTGGAAAGTGTGCCTCTGCCCCCACCTGGTGGCCATAGGGAGCACTGCCGCCAATTCTGCAAACGCTCAAGCCAGTAGCAAACTGGCGCATGCTCTCACTCAACAAGTTTCCCACGTGCAGGGAGGGCACCGTGCCAGGGGCAGGGGGAGGGAGGTGCTGATGGTGCACAAAAGAGGCCCGGCGCCGGCCCTCACACAGCGTCTGAGCTCATGGAGGAAGAGATACTCATCAAATACTCACTGATGATAAATGTAAAATGAAAGTGGTCACCACATGCTTTGAAACAGTGGACAAGTCTGTGACAGGGAGGCATAAGGCTTCCTGAAGGGACAACTGAGCTAAGAACGAAAAGATTAACCAGCAGGAGGTGAGCTGAGAGGGTTCCTAGGGCGGCAGTGGTATGTGCACACCGAATGCTTTTTTTTAGGCCCATGTAGCCAGCGTGCGGGAAGTAAAGGGGAGCTGTATGAGTGGAAGCTCCTGGCTGCCTTCCAGGAGGCGCTGGCCTGACACCAGGGAAGGAGGCACTGAGCTGGCGGAGGGATGAGTCCTGAGCCCAAAGCAGGGGCTCCCTCTCCCCAGTGTGGCCTCCGCCCCACCCCCCCCTCCCCTCCTGGGCTCCCCCACACTGGAGAAATCCTACCATCTGAGCCTCCACTCAGGCCCCCCACACCTGACTCCACCCCTCTCTTCCACAGCGTCCACAGCTGACCTCCCACCTCACCAGCCTGACGTCTCTCCTCTCAGCTCCCCGGGAGCCTTCCAGTCCGACCATGGCTCCTTCTTCCCCCAGCTCCGGCAATCTAAGAGCGCCCCCACCCTGGCCGAGAGGTGGGGAGGAAGCGGCCACAGGAGGGCTCCCCAAACTCACCTCCCGGTTCTCAGGGAGCCCGTTGTACCAGCCCACGAAGGCCCGGGCCGAGAACACGCCAGGCAGCGCCTCGCCGGGGATTTCCAGGGCCCGGTGGTCCTCTGCTCCGTAGCTCTGAGGAAAGACCCAGGGCCCTCAGCGCCAGCCACGGGGCAGACAGCCCACCAGGCCCCTGGCTTCCACCCTGACCCCCGCCCAGGGCCTCACC
>NW_006284343.1:3878616-3879201 GCF_000327345.1 Myotis davidii
GCTGCTCAGGTGGGGTCAGCAGGATCCGGGCCACGTCCAGAGCCACGTTCCCCTGCCCCAGAATCACGGCCGTGTCACAGCTCAGGTCCGGTGCCAGCTGGAGGGGAGAGGTCTGGATAGGGTGTCCCTAGCCTTGGCTCTAGCTGGGCTCCCCCACACTGGAGAAATCCTACCATCTGAGCCTCCACTCAGGCCCCCCACACCTGACTCCACCCCTCTCTTCCACAGCGTCCACAGCTGACCTCCCACCTCACCAGCCTGACGTCTCTCCTCTCAGCTCCCCGGGAGCCTTCCAGTCCGACCATGGCTCCTTCTTCCCCCAGCTCCGGCATCTAAGAGCTGCCCCCACCCTGGCCGAGAGGTGGGGAGGAAGCGGCCACAGGAGGGCTCCCCAAACTCACCTCCCGGTTCTCAGGGAGCCCGTTGTACCAGCCCACGAAGGCCCGGGCCGAGAACACGCCAGGCAGCGCCTCGCCGGGGATTTCCAGGGCCCGGTGGTCCTTTGCTCCGTAGCTCTGAGGAAAGCCCCAGGGCCCTCAGCGCCAGCCACGGGGCAGACAGCCCACCAGGCCCCTGGCTTCCACC
>NW_006284343.1:3879215-3883699 GCF_000327345.1 Myotis davidii
CAGGCCCCCCCGCCAGCCACGGGGCAGACAGCCCACCAGGCCCCTGTCTTCCACCCTGACCCCCGCCCAGGGCCTCACCCTCTGCCTTCCATCCCTCAGCCTCCGCCTCCTGCTGCTGCCCTGGCCCCGGCCCCCCTCCCCCGCACTCACCAGCACCACGGCGTGGTAGGCCTCCCGCAGCTCCGGCACGGTCACGTCCCGGCCCACGACCACGTTGCCGAGGAAGGCACAGCGCTCAGAGAGGGCCGTCTGGGTGAAGGTGTGGATGACATTCTGCCAGGCCCGGAGAGGGAGGGGTTAGAGGATGGGGCAGCTCCAGGGACCATGCTTGTGCCACCCTCGCCCCACAATGTCCCCAGGATGGAGTCTCGGGGGCATCGACAGGGTCTGGGGTCATCCATGCGGCCAGGGAGCTTCCCTTCCCTCCTCGCCTTGGCCAAAGCCTCCAAACCTGCCCTCCGCGCCCAGAGAGACCCACCTTCACCTCGGGGTGGTCGGGCGCCACGCCAAAGCGCACCAGGCCGAAGGGCACAAGCTGCTTTTCATAGATGTCCACGTGGGCCTGGGCGTGGTGCTGCGGGAGGGCAGCAGGTGGTGAGTGCAGGGAGGGCTGGGCCCCTCGGGTCCCCCTTCCCAGGCAGAGCAGTGGGCAGAGGACGCAAGGAGGCCCTGACTCCCCATCTGCCTAGAGAGCCAGGCAAGAGGGATGGGGCCGCGGAGGTCAGCCCTCCAGGCCTGCCAGCCAAGGACAGACGGAGAACTCGGCCACAGGAAGGTGGCGAGCGGTCCCTCCGCGGCAGGGGACAGGGGACAGGGGAGCTGCCTCGGCTCCGTGGTCAGAGGTTCCACGGGCCCCGCCTTAGAGCCTCGGCGCCCCGAGACATGCCCGGTCAGGCTGGAGGCCTGAGAACCACCCTTTGCAAGTCACGCCTGCCTTCGCTCTGGTCTCCAAGGCCATCCTGTCGGACAGGGGACCGAGCTGGGGCCGTGGGGGCTGAGGGAGACAAAAGTGGCCCCCCTCGGGCTTGGGGCACCTAGAGGGGCCGGGGGAGGGCACAGTGTGGGGGGCAGCCACCCACCAGCCCCGTGAACTGGGACAGATGCACCCCTGTCAGGGTGGCTGGGAAGCACCCCGGAGGTCAGGGCAGTGCGGGGCTCTGGGCCTTAAGTAGGCTCGAAGTCAAGGCGTGTCCCAGGACACACTGCCCTGCCTCGCACCCCATCCTGGCTCCTGCTGTAACGCTCCCGACTCAACGGGACTCAGGCCAAAGGGGTTCCTGCCGCCAGGCACCCTCATCCCGACAAAGGCTCGTGCTCACCCCCTCAGGTTTGGCCAAGTCCCCCTTTCCCGCCACCCCATTGCCTGCACCAAGCCCAGGCCGCCCACCACCCACCGCCCGTCCGTGATTCCTGACTCTCCCCGTCCCACCGCTTCAAACCCCGCTGATGTGGCCCAGGTAGAGCTGGCTTTGGGGTCCAGAGCCACAGCGACCCCACCCCTCTTTGGCTCTCCACCTTCTCTGTACAACAGGACATGGCTCAGGCGTGAGGCAAGGCCTGACACACTCAGCCCAGGGCTTGACCGCGGTGAGTGTGCAACCGGCCAAAGCTAGCATTACTATTACTGTTGTTGTTGTTGCAAGTCACGGCCTCGCCCATGAACCTTCCCTGGCTGCCCACTGCCACAGGTCAAAGTTCAAACTGCTGAGCCTGGCGGACACCTTACACAACTCGACTTTATCTTCTATTCTTCCTGCTGTGGATCCTTCCCTCTAGGTCACACCGCTCTCTTCAAGGCCACCCCCATAAGGCTAAACCCACTGGATGCGTTAGCCTGCACGGCCGACCTCGACTCCCAGGGAGCCCTCTCCTCCCTAACCTGGAAGTTCCCTCCTCTCCCTCCAGCTGCTCTTTTTCAATCCCCTCTTCCTCTGCCCCCCCTTCTTCTTCTTTTTTTAAATATATTTTTATTGATTTCAGAGAGGAAGGGAGAGGGAACGATAGAAACATCAATGATGAGAGAGAATCCATTGATCAGCTGCCTCCTGCATGCCCCCTACTAGGGATCGAGCCCACAACCCAGGCATGTGCCCTTGACCGGAACAGAACCTGGGACCCTTCAGTCCACAGGCCGATGCTCCATCCACTGAGCTACACCAGCCAGGGCCTCCCCCTTCTTCCTTTTTATTTTTATCTAATCTGTCCCCTTCTAACAGAAACTTTCTCTGAGGCTCTTCTAATCTGGGACCCCCAGTCCCTTCTAGGCACACATCCCCTGGGGAAGGTTCATCGGCTCCCACCTGTGACCTCAAATCCCCATGGATTTGATGATATTCCACTCTCCCTCTTGCCCAGAGCCCCCCACAAGCTCCAAATCTGCGAGCCCTGGACTCACCCCAGACACCTCAAACCCATACGATCCCAACCCACTCCCTTTCCCCCAAACTGCTCCTCCCTGCTCCTGTACTCCCTTCCATGCACCCACCCGGAGCCCAGACCTGGGGCTCCCCCACTCTCCCCTCCTCCTCCCCACTGCTGCACAGCAGTCCCCCATCCTCCCAGCCACCAGCCCTGCCTCCCCACCCACTGTCTGCCCTGCAGGCAGAGAGAGTTCCAAATACAAAACGGGGTGCTGGCCGTCCCTCCCCTAAAACCCTTCAGTGAAGGAACCACCTGTGGCAGTGGACACCGGTTTGCCTGGGGGGTTCAAAATCGTGGACTCCTGGGCTCCAGCCACAGTTTGATTAGGCCTGGGCTGGGCCCTGGAATGTTCATTTTAATAAGTCCCCACGGGACTGTGGAGGGAGAGGGGTGGGCAGCACCAAGATAAGCAGTCTTGAGTCCAAGCCTGGCTGGTGGCTTCCGAGCCCCAGGATCTGGGCCCCCCGGCCTCAGGCCTCAGGCCTCACTATGGCTCCCCCTCCCTCCCTCCCACCAAGGTCCAAGGTCTGGCAAAGTCTCAAGGGTAATTCGTAATCTTGGGGCCCTGCTCACCAAGGCCAATACTGTCAGCCTTGAGACCCTGGCCTTTGGGGGAGGGGAGGGGGTGCAGAGAAGGCTGAAAGAACAGCATGGCGTGGGGAGACTGGGGTCAAGGGTGAGGAGAGCACAAGGAAGTGGAAAAAGTTCCAGAAAACCCTGAGAAGAGGGGGCAGAGCCTCGAGATGCAGGATACTGGGGGCAGAGTGGAGACAGAGAAGGAAGGGAGGACGAGTGAGGGGCAGGACCGAGTCATCCTGCAGGTCTGCATCAGCTCCCTGGAGGGCTTGGCCAAGGAGGCACAGTGCACCTTCTGCCCTGACCATCGACCATCACTCATGAGGCACAAACGCTTCTCTCACAGCTGAGGACCTAGAGTGGGAGCCCCCGACGCAGGTGACAAAGTATGTAGAAAGTGTCCTGTCTAGATGAGCTGGGCGCCCCTTCCCCATCAGGGACCCAGAAGTGCTTTTAAAACCCAAAGGGGTGGGCTTACCCCAAGATTGGAGCAGCAAGTGACTGGGTGAGGGACCAGAGGCCCATGGCTTACCTTGAGCAGGTGTTGGGCAGTGTAGAAGCCAGCAGGGCCACTGCCCACCACACAGATCTGGGGGGTTTGTTCCTGCGTGGAGAACTGCTGGCGGGAGCCTGGGGGTGGGGGAGGGGAGGGGGGTCAGAACACACTCCCAAACCAACCTCAGTGTTAATCACGAGGTGGGGCCCCCCTCCTTTCTGTCCAAGCTCTGCTGTTTGCAGGGTTCCTTATTTCATCTGAACCCAAAGGCCGTGTCTTCACTCAGAACCCCACAGTTCACCCATGAGCTTACTATGTCGCAGAAGATGACCTACTCAACAAGCCCCCCGACCCCCCACCCCTGAGGTTGCGCTGCACAGTACTTCACTTTTCTTACGGGGTTTCCTACCCACCCAGCTAGGACAGCACATCCAGCGGACCCCGCATCACCCCAATCTCTCCCCGTGGACCTGCCCACGGTGCTCCAATTACCTCCAACCCTTCCCTCCATGGAACCTACATTCCCCAATAGACCCGCCTCATTCCTATCGACCGCTGGTTCCCCTGACTTCTCTCTTGCCCTATAGACCTCCATACACCCTCATTCACCCCTTCTCCCACCTGTGGAATCATGGTCTCCCCCTTTCACCTTTGTTGATCCTCATCTCACCCTAGGCACCTCACCCCCCAGGCTCCCATCCGGCCCCGTACCCCACCCCATCTTGTCCCTGTGAGTGGACGCCTCCAGTCTGGCCCCCGTCTCCTCTCTCGACCCCCTCCAGCTCTGCCCCAGTCGGACTCCAACCCCTCCATTCGGTGCTCGCAGGCCTTCCTCCCCGCGTTCCCATCCAGTCCCAGGGGTGCCCAGCTCCTACTCGGGGTGCTCCCGGCGGGAGGCGGCCGGGTCCGAGGCCATGCCAACCAGGGCCACCAGCGCCAGCA
The DNA here is from genome assembly GCF_000327345.1 of Myotis davidii. Lineage (NCBI taxonomy): Eukaryota > Metazoa > Chordata > Mammalia > Chiroptera > Vespertilionidae > Myotis > Myotis davidii. The sequence continues at coordinate 3,883,651 of NW_006284343.1, forward strand.
GCGGGGAGCCATGGCTGGGACTTGCACTCAGCCTGCGGAACTGGAGCTG
>NW_006284343.1:3883839-3889200 GCF_000327345.1 Myotis davidii
CGCCCCAAACCCCGCCTCCCGCGCGCTGGGGAAGCACAGCGCTGCTGCTCCACCCCCAAGCCGGAAAGAATCCCGCCCCCAGAGGAGAAGCCCGCCCTTGGATCCACCCGCTTCTGCTGAAGGCCCGCCCCCAAGACTTCCGGTCCCTGCCTGACTTAATAAACTGCTCCCCAATCTTCACCCTCTCTCCCGTTATCTGAAGTCCGGAGTTAAAAAAGAGCAAATCCCCATCGCTGTTTCAACCCCTCTTGAAGAAGGGAGCCAATCAGAGAGGAGTTTACTTAGCCTCTCGTCGCTGGCTGATGACGCAAGCGCCTTTCCCTTTTGATAGGTAGTTCCTGCCTGGCTGGTTTCCTGCTAGCCAATCACCAGTGAGTTCAAGCAAACCCGGAAGTCCCTTAAAAAGGGGCTCCCCCTGGAACTCGGCGGCCCTTTTCACTTATCAGGGTGCTATACAGGCGTGACCCCGCCAAGATGCCCACATAAGAAATGCCTAAACCTGTAGAGAATTTTTATAAAAATGTGTTTGAGCCAAAACTGATGACAGTTTGCCAGGAAGCAAGATCTCAGATGCTCCCGAGAGTAAGTTTTGCAGTTTCTTTTATGCATTTGAAATTAAGAAGGGAGATTATATGAAGGTGGGAGAAGGCAAGGTAGGGTTTGGACTACAGGATGGTTAACTAGGTAGTGTGCTCTCTTGAGGGCGCTTACCTCTTTGAGAGGTATTACTTGTGGTATTTCAAAAATGTGTTCACCTATATGCACAAAAGCAATGGACAGGGCTGGCTTAAAAGCCTTTTGCTGAAGAAGTTATAGGCCTGGGGCATGACTACCCACATAGACCTGCCCATTTAGGAATCTATGATCGAAACACCCTGCGAGGTTACCTTCTGTAGAACCCCTTTTTCATCCACGGAGACCTTGTCCTGCCGGGTCCCTTCCCTTTCCGTAGGTGAGGAAGTGGAAGGAGCGATTTGCCCCAGGTGCTGTGGACGGAGATCCTGACCCTGACCAAGGGCTGGAATCGTGTGCGGTGAGGGAGGCACTGGCCTCCAGTGCAAAACTGAAGCCAAAAGCCACAGTGATCAACATAAATAATAATTTAATGCAGCATTTTAAAAGAGCAAAATTAATGCAAAAAACAAAACACACACCCACGATGAGCAAAGTATATTTTTGAATGACAGGATCCGTGGTCCCATCTGACCCAGCAAGCCTAACACCAGCTCCGGCTTCCTTTTCTCCCGAGGGCCCTCTGTCAAACCCTTCCTCGGAGAAGCCTTCCCTGACCCATCCTCTCCCAAGCTGGTGTCGGGCCCCTTCTTGTCTTCTAACACTCGACCCCGTTTACCTATTATGTTGTCTTATTATTTTTAATTGAAGTATAACAGAAAAGTGTACAAACCAGAGGTGTACTGTTTGATCAATTATCACAAGATGTTATCATGTAGCCACGGCCCAGGTCAAGAATTAGAACATGGCGGGCACCCCCAGAGCCCCTGTGCCCCTTCTCATCACTTCCCCTCCCTCCTAATGTTCCGATTTCTGATAAGCCGTTGCATTTTGTGCCTGTCCCCTAGACAGAAGTGGGCAAACCATGGCTTGCAAGCCAAACCCTACCCAACACCTGTTTTTGTACTATCCACAAGCTGATGGCTTTTACACTCTTTTTTTTTTTAATCCTCACCTAAGGATATTTTCTTCTCATTGATTTTTTTAGAGAGAGTGGAAGGGAAGGGGGGAAGAGAATGAGAGGGAGAGAATGAAACATCGATGTGAAAGAAATACATCAATTGGCTGCCTCCTGCACAAGTCCCAGCGATCGAACCTGCCCTTGAGTGCAAGTGCAACACTCTAACCACTGATCCACACCGGCCAGGGCAGGTTTTTACATTCTTAAGTGTTGGGTTTTTTTTAATGGTAAGAGTAATATTTTGTGACATGTAAAACTTACACAAGTTCAAAAATTTTTATTAGAACATACTCATGCTCATTTCTTTCCATATGTCTATAGCTGTTTCACACTTTAATGGCACAAAATATTTTGAGTTTATGTGACAGGGACCGCATGGTCCACAAAGCCCAAAATATTTACTATCTGGTCCTTTCCAAAGAGTTTGTTAACTCCCGCTCTAGCCTGTAAGCTCCTGGGGGTTGGGGCCCAATCTCATTCACTCTTATAGCCCCAGGGCTGCGCACAGTGCCTGGCACATAAAAGATGTTCACAAAGAGTTTGTCTTTTATTATTATTATTATTATTATTATTATTAATCCTCACCTGAGGATGTTTTCCATTGATTTTTAGAGAGACTGGAAGGGAAGGGGAGAGACAGAGAGAAACATCGATGTGAGAGAGACATCAATTGGTTATTATTCTTTCCATGGGAGGAAAAGAAGGAGATTCAGGGTCAGATATCCCAGAAAGCCCTGCACGGCTCCCCTCCCAGAGGCACTGTGTTTGGTAGTTCAGAGCAGGGAGCCTGGAGTTGGACACAGGGGCTCGAATCCTTCTCCCACCATTTACCGGCTGTATGACACTCAGAAATCTAATCCCGCCACGACTTATCTTCACAACATGTCGCGTTAGGAAAAATAGAATCGAGTGCTTGTAAAGATTAAAATTAAACGGAGTAGGTAAAAAATGTGCCTTAAGATACCATCGAGGCCTCAGTGGTAGTTCAGCTCCAGGCCCAGAGAGGCAGCAAAACCAGCATGGCTGACCTCAGGCGCAGCTGCACTAACGACCCTGTGCCCTGGTGCCCGCCAGTCAATCAGTGGAGCCCACAACCTGAAAGGACACACCTGGGAAGCTGCTGGATGTTCCATTATGATCCTCCCCTGGGACCGCCCCTAAAATCTCCGCCCTTAGAACCCTCAGGATGGAGGACCCCATGCCTCTCCCTCCAGGGAGCAAGCCTGTGCCTTTCCCCTGCCCCTCCCCTCCAGCCACGCCCCAGGCACCTCACCATTAGCCTCCTCACTCCCAAGCTCCCAGGGCCCTTCCTTTACCTCTGGAACTTGTTTCCTAAGCCCCTTTCTTCGGGGAATTACTTTTTCTACCTCCAGGATTTACCAAACTGTTCTCTTCCAAAAAAAAGCAAGAAAAGGGACTGACCTGGAGGTGAGGGTCTCATTCCAGGATTTCAGGGTGTTAGCAACGGCCTTCTGGTTTCGGGGTATGATCTCCCCAAAAGCTACCCAGTCAATGGTTTTTAGAGCAAGTTTTCGCCCAGCCATCTTGAGATCCTGGAAAATAAAACCGGTCAGATCAACACTGGGCTCTTGGAGAGAATCCTACAGAGGCCACCTTGGCAACATTTAAGTCTTTCAGAAACGGATCCGCGTCCTCCGAGTGCTTGGAGGACGTACTTATAAAGAAATCAGGATGACTGAATCAGAAAAGGACAGCGTAGCTCTTCAAATTCAAGGTGTGCAACCTGACATGTAAATATATTCTCCTCCCCCTAAATGCTCCTCCCATTATTCTCCAACTCCTAACTCTCCCTGAAAACCCCAGTTCTCCAGTGTTTGTTTTTCACATACCTTTGGAAATATTGAAGTCATACTTATGCCTTGCATTAAAGTTAAAAATGTAATTTAAATGCATTTCCACTCAAACTGTGTTTTATTCACTGGCTCTCCAGTGCACAGAGCTGACAAATACCCAAGTTCCCACAAAGGCTTCCACAGAGCAGGCTCTAGACCAGAATTCCCCACCTGGAAAGTGAGGGCGTCATCAGCCCTGCATACCTCAGAAAGCTGTTGCAAGTATCAAGTGAAATCGTGCACATCAACTTGCTCTACATTTTTCTACAAACTTAAGAGGCTCTCTATGCCCTCCCTATCAGATCGGCAATGTCTGCCCTCTTACTCCTGTCTGATGTGTCCCCTGCAACACCAGCACACACTCTTGAGTATACTGGCAACACCCTAAATATATATATATATATATATGAATGTGAGACAAGAAGGAAAATGATTACAGCCTTTTTGTTTTCAATAATTCTTTATTGTCGAAAGTATTACGTATGTCTCCCTTTTCCCCCCACTGGCCCCCTCCAGCCTGGTTGTCTGTGGCCATGGGCCATGCATATACGCACACAAGGTTCTTGGTTGATTACTGCGCACCCACCACCGCCATTTTTTAAATAATAAGCCAGAATAGAGTAAAATAGCCCACTTAAACGAAATAAGATCAGTGTCAGACATCAGGAGACTGACTGAAATGTCCAAGGTCTACCAGCGGTTCTCAACCTGTGGGTCGCGACCCCTGAACATACATCCTGCATATTAGATATTTACATTACGATTCATAACAGTAGCAAAATTATAGTTATGAAGTAGCAATGAAAATAATTTTCGAAGGACCCTTTCACAGGGGTCGCCTAAGACCATCCTGCATATCAGATATTTACATTGCGATTCATAACAGCAGCAACATGACAGTTATGAAGTAGCAACGAAAATAGTTTTATGGTTGGGTGACAACATGAAGGACTGTATTTAAAGGGCCAGAAGGTGGAGAACCACTGGATGGGGTGGAGCACAGGGAGGGATGGGGTGGTCGTCAATCTGCCCCAGGATCTTAAAAAGAAACGTGCCCAACACCTGCCGCTTCCTTTCCTTCCCACTCAGGACAGCCTGCTTCCTGGAATGGAGGCGAGGGCAGGGGATTTTGAAGATGCCAGAGGAACAGCTTCCTTAAAGAGACCTTTCCCAGCACCCGGAGCAGGGAGGCTCCGTAAGTGAAGGGGGTTTTGTCTTTGACTTATTGGGGAACCCCCAGCGCCTAGAACCGATCGTGCACAGGAGGTGCTCCGTGAGGATCTGCTGAGGGGCTCTGACCCGCCCGCAGCTCGAAAGCCGGAACCCTCGGGAGGCAGGGGCGGATGCACCGAGCTGCATTACTATCTTCAGGAGACGCTGCTCCAGCCCCCAAACCGGACCTCTACGGTCAGCCGCCCCGGGGCGCACGGGACGCGAGCGGGGCTGTGGAAGCGCCTAAAGGTGACCAGGTCCCCGCCAGGCCCCTGCGACCTCTCGCGCGAGCAGAGCGGCACCAGCTCCACCCGGCCACTCTTCCAGCGAGGCACCCGCGGCGCCTGGCGTCCTGGGCAGGATTGCGACAAGGGCCGGCGCGAGGTTTGCAGGCGAAAGAGCAGAGGAACCCCCTGGGGTCGGACCCAACGTCCCAACCCTACTCACCTTCACCGACCCCGGCGGCCCCGGTCCACAGCGCAAGTAACGGAAATGGGTCACCGGAAAAGCTTCCCTCAGCCAACCACTCACCCAAAGGGGCGGGCCTTGCCGCACAGGTTAGCCAATAGAGAGTAAGGTTCCTTCCGGAAGTCCCGCCCACAG
>NW_006284343.1:3889845-3893026 GCF_000327345.1 Myotis davidii
CCGGCTCCGTGTTCCTCTCCACACCCCATCCCAGCCCCTCGGGTCCGCCTGAGCTTTCCCCTGGCTCCTCGTCAGCCCCTCACTGCCTGTGCCAGATCCATCCAGAACTGGGTCAGGGCGAGCCAAGGCACCTTTGTAGCTTTCTCAGACTTCCTCTCGGACCCGCTGCCAAGTTGGGTGAAAGCCTGGGTTAGAGGGTGGCTTGACAGCTGCCATCACACTGCTTTCCCGGGGTCATGGTCCCTGAGCTGGGCGCTGGGAGCAGTCACTGTGTCAGGTCCATCCTTGAGATCAGATCCATTCCTTGGAAGGAGGTTACCATTTCCAGTGCCAACCTAAGACCCCTGGTTAAGATCCAGGGGAAATGAAGACAGGAATGCTGTTGGGCAAGATGCATAGCTGCTAACCAGAGGCTTGAGACGACCCAAGAGACTTAACCCATTTCCAGTTTGAACTGTTGTTTGAATTTTTTTTTAACTTTACACGTTCATCTTTCAGTTCCCAACGTAAAGCAATTGATCATTGCTTATATGCTTGTAGCCCATATAACATGCAGCCTGTTACCTTGAAACAGACTTGGGGTTGGGTAAACATGAGTCGGTTTCATTTTTACCACAGGCAATAGTAAATCTCAGATTGATAGAAACCTGTCCTGCCCTAAGTGGAGATTCCGAAACCCTGGCTTATAAAGGAGTTGTTTTTATCTACCCTAAGCCTCCCTTCTTGCAGTTTATTCTTGTTTCTTTTACTGTAAAGATGAGTAGGATTAAAACTGCTCAGAGCCAAGCCTGGCAGCAACAAGCTTCCTCTGGGCACAGGGCTGGGGTGTGCAAGGTGCAGCTGGCACTGCAGACGGCCACCGACGTTGGCCTTGAGCGCGGGAGCCTTGCCAACTAAACAGGTTTTCTTAGAATTCGGAATATGATTCAGGGACAGTAGGGAGTTCAGAATGTCCATCTCAAGCAGAGATTTAACCACAACTATGGTGTTTTCTTCCTCCCTTTCTTAAAAAAAAAATAGCCAGAGAAATTGGTCATTGTGTCCAAGTAAATATTTTAGAAGTTGAAGTAAACGCCTAGATGATATGACTGTACATCCGGAACACCTCACCTTAAATTATGTTAAAGTACCAGATACATAAAACTAGCCTTCCTGCCCGTAGTTTGTGATTAGCAAACGTCTAGCAAAACTTGCCCTCTCACTAATGGTTTGTGACCAGGTTTGGCACCCTGTCCTGACTTGGTCTGAAAGCGCCACGGTGACACCCTTGTGTTTGGTTGGCAGGATGAGACGGGGGCCTATCTGATTGACAGAGACCCCACCTACTTCGGTCCTATCCTGAACTACCTCCGCCACGGGAAACTCATCATCACGAAGGAGCTGGCAGAAGAAGGTAAGAGCAGCGTTCGAACCAGGCATTTTCAGAATTCAGCTTTGACTTTTGAGACTTTCGTCGCACTCGTGTGCAGGTATAGTAAAGGTTTATGAAGGTGAGCAGGGAGCCTCAGTTACTGAGTGACGTCTGAGGGAGTCTTGTTTAAGGGAGCCTCGTCGTGTTCTGTTCATCCACCTTAATGAGAAGGGAAAGATGTAGCTTGGGGAGTTTTTTTCAAACCTGCAGAATTTTCAGGATCCCTTTTTACAGTTGCTTATATGCTAGCAGTGAATGTCCACAGCCTGAAGCAACACATCTCTGATATTTAGTTATTTCTATTTTTTGTTTTAGTTTGAACTTGCAGCTGCAAAGAAATAATAAAGGCTTGGCCTCATTTCTTTTAAGACTGATCTCATGCCTCCTTGTCAATTTTTGCAGCTGACCTAATTCATTCTCCAATCCATTGTCAGGTACCTCATCAGTGGCCTCATCTTTTTGGTTTTTAGGCCATTTAGACTAAGTGGGCCTAGATGTCTTTCTAAAAGACTTGGTCTCATCGAAGGCCTTCGGTTGAAGATTGGGGCCTGTCCCTGAGTCCAGGGCACCCTGATCGGGAATGTTCGCTGAGTAAGGAAGCTGTAATGGCTGTGCTGGTTAATTAAGCAGCTGCAAAACACCTCTGTTTCTACCAGTGAAAAGAGAACATGCTCTCTTTTTGTAAATGCCCTCTTTACAAAACATTTCAAATGCATACAGAAGTAACGGGCCTGACACAGTAAATTCCATGCACCCACCATCCATCCATCCAGCTTCAACAATTGCCAACTCATGGAAAAAAGAGGACTCTTAATGCAGTTCTTTTCTAATGCCTTTTCAAAAACTTTTATTTTAAAATAATTTCAAACTAGGAGAAAAGGGCAAGAATAGTACAAAGAATTCCCTTTATCCAGACTCACCAATTTTTAACATTTTTTGGTCATATTTGCATTATCATTCATTTATCCTCTCTCCTCCTCCTGCCTCTCTATCCTCCACCCCTCCCACAGGGTTATTTCTGAACTATTTGAGAATATATTCTAGACTTCTCCCCTTAATACTTCAATGGCTATTTCCAAAGAACGAATCTATTCTCTTACATAACCACAGTATAGTGATCAAATTGAGGGAATTTAATATTGATGAACACTTTTATCTGTAGCTTATTTTCCAATTTTGTCTACTATTCCAATGATGGCCTTTATAGTCCATTTTTCTCCTGGTACAGGATCACATATCCCGTGTAGTTGTCCTGTCTGAAGTCTTTGACTTTACGTAGCATGGGATTCTTCCCTTGATTGCCTTTTATATTGTTCAAATGATAAGCATTGTGTTAAATTGGGTCCACATATATTTACACACACAACCCACCCCGGTCATTTTTAGGACAAACTGCAACTCGGGTAAAAATTGCAAGCTCAGGAGTTGTCTAACTTGACTAGTTCCGGGAACTAAGTGATATACGGTCAAGGTGTCCTGCAGCCAATGGCAGGCACAGGGAGAGCCAGGGAAGGTGCCGGTAGGAAAGTAAAGGTGAAAGGGGGTGGATTTGCCAAAACCGGTTTGGCTCAGTGGATAGAGCGTCAGCCTGCGGACTGAAAGGTCCCAGGTTCGATTCCGGTCAAGGGCATGTACCTGGGTTGCGGGCACATCCCCAGTGGGAGATGTGCAGGAGGCAGCTGATCGATGCTCTCTCTCATCGATGTTTCTAACTCTCTATCTCTCTCCCTTCCTCTCTGTAAAAAATCAACAAAATATATTTTTAAAAAG
>NW_006284343.1:3893384-3910442 GCF_000327345.1 Myotis davidii
TGGATAGAGCGTCAGCCTGCGGACTGAAAGGTCCCAGGTTCGATTCCGGTCAAGGGCATGTACCTGGGTTGCGGGCACATCCCCAGTGGGAGATGTGCAGGAGGCAGCTGATCGATGCTCTCTCTCATCGATGTTTCTAACTCTCTATCTCTCTCCCTTCCTCTCTGTAAAAAATCAACAAAATATATTTTTAAAAAGGGGGGGTGGGTGGACAGGCCAGACCCTTCTGCTGACTCCCTTCTGTTGGGCAAAGGTGACGGGTATGCCCTAAACAGCAACGAAGCATTTCCAGGCTGAGGGAGAGAGGCCAGGCTTGCATTTGAAAACAGCTTTTGGCAAACGTGCACTCCAGACACAAAGGCCAGCCTTTCCTGCTCTTCTCGGGGAGTTCGCACATCTCTAACTACAGTTTGGTCCTTGTTCTAGGTGTGCTGGAAGAGGCAGAGTTTTACAACATCGCTTCTCTTGTGCGGCTGGTTAAGGAAAGGATACGGGACAACGAGAACAGAACTTCCCAAGTAATGGATTTCGAATTTTTAAGGGGAAACTACCTCGAGTGGCTGTCTGTCCATGTGTCTGGGTGTAGTTAGGAAAGGATGACTTGCCCTCAGAGCCTGAGGTCTGTGTGGAAAACTGTCTGTCTGCCAGGCCGGCAGCATGTACTCCACCAGACTTGTTCAGAACAAAAAACAGAGAAGAAATAACAAAGAAGACAAAACAGCCTCATGTCCCTGTAGAAGAATGGGGAGGCTGCAGCTGCTCACCATATGGCAGTGGGAGGCCCCAAACCTGCTCTCGCGGAGGGAGCATCTGTCTCCCTCCACGTGAAGACCAGGCCGGGTCCCGCTTGCACCTGGTGGCTGCTCTTTGTTAGGACAGGCCTTCAGTGTGTGGCCACATCACAGCCGGCTCCACCAGCCACCTGAAACCAGTCTCATGGTGTAGACTTTAGAACAGCGGTTCTCAACCTGTGGGTCGCGACCCCTTTGGGGTTCGAACGACCTTTTCACAGGGGTCGCCTAAGACCATCGGAAAACATATATAATTACATATTGTTTTTGTCATTAATCACTATGCTTTCATTATATTCAATTTGTAACAATGAAAATACATCCTGCACGTCAGATATTTACATGACGATTTATAACAACAAAATTACAGTTATGAAGTGGCAACGAAAATGATTTTATGGTTGGGGGTCACCACAACATGAGGAACACTATTAAAGGGTCGCAGCATTAGGAAGGTTGAGAACCACTGCTTTAGAAGTTGCTTGTTTATTGTGCTCCTGAGGAAATAATACCAAGCTTCTCATTTTATTATGAAGTCTAGATTTTGGTATTAACTCAGTAGATAATAGTAACAAAAGTGAAACACAGTTTCCCACCCGGTTTGGGAAGGGAAGACATAGAGCTTATTCGGCCTATTTTATGTCACATCACCCATCCATGTGTCTTAAGAGGCCACAGTAGCTTCGATTAGGCCGTTGGGACTCTGTGACCACTCGAAGTCCCATGCCCTCATGAAGCTGGAAGTCTAGCAGGAAACACAGACACCCCCGTTCCTATATGAGGCTCTACTTTAAGTACAACTGCGGTTACAGGCAGGGTCAGACCTCCCTGACCGTCTGGCCTGCAGCGTGACGTGCCTCCTGCCCGAGCAGATGCCGGTGGTGGAGGCTTCTTGAGAGCTGATCTGCTGCAAGGTAGAATTTTCCTGTGGTTAAGAAGGAAGCAGTACATTTCTTTCCACAGTAAAAAATAGTTCCTTGCTCCTTGTGTGTTTGACTTGATAGATCCATTTTCTGGCTCTGAATGGAATAACCGACACCTGTGACAAAAAATGAACTCTCATCACGCTGTCTCCTGCAGTTTGCAGAGGTGGGAAGGAGGGCTTGTTCGCCGGGTTTCCATCCAGCTGCGGGCTGAAAGGCTGCTTTAATATCCAAGATGAATTTCCAGTTGGTTAGCGGATTACCAGTGAAATAGGATCGAGTGTCACCAAGCTTTTGCACCTCATATTATATTCACAGGGCACCTTTCCCTATTGTGGAGCTTTAAGAGCTGAGATATTGTGAGAATTCTAACCCCTCATCATACTTGGTGTCTGGTGACCGGCCATTAGCCTATGAAAGACACTTATCACTCAGGAGTTTCCAAGGGTTTATTTTTTATTCCTCGGTCTGTAGCAGAATGTCACGTCTTCCGCTGCGACACTTTCACTGTCCGGTAGCATGGCAGAGGGTAAAGGTCGCTGGAACATGTATGTGTATGTGATGGGTTCCTATTTCATATGTTACTCCCATAATAAGGTGTCACTGCCAATAAACCAAAATATAATAATCTACATTGTCCACGTGGATGTTAGACACGAGCAGCTTAGAAGAACATGTGGCTTTCTTGTCCAGAGTAAGTTTACTCTGTTTAGGAAAATAGAGGAAATCTGAGAACACAACTCATCCCTCTCCACTTGAGAATGATTTTCCCCACTGATTCATATCCCTGGACCCTTTGGTTTTTGGATACATTGTTATTGAAAAGCTACAGCGCTGCTTGTAAAGGGTTAGAGGTTGGCTGCCAAGAAAATATTCCAAGCAAACTCCTTTTCAGTGTTTGTTCTTTTAGCCTCACTGTTCGTGGTTGTCGCAGGGCCCAGTGAAGCACGTGTACCGAGTCCTGCAGTGCCAAGAAGAGGAGCTGACCCAGATGGTCTCCACTATGTCTGATGGCTGGAAATTCGAGCAGGTATGTTTCTGAAGCAGTACAGCCCCAGTGTCTCCCTGGGAGTCCACACTCCAAACACGGACCTCCATGGCCAGCTAACAACCTGGGAGTTCGGCAGGGCCCCATGTGATCCTGCTCCAAAGCATGGGAATAGAGAGCTACTCAGCGTGGATCATTTATAACCAAGGTTCCAACGTGATGGTGCTAGAGGGAGTCAGCCAGCGTGTTTGGGCTTGAAATGCCTCTCTCTCTCCCTTTTTTTTTGTAATAGTTCATTGCGTTTTAGAGAGAGTGGAAGGCAGAAGAGAGAAACATCAGTGTGAGAGTGCAACATCGATGGCTGCCTCACGCCTGCCCCCACTTGGCATGTGCCCCAACTGGGAATCGCACCAGCAACCCTTTGGTGCACAAGACAGTGTCCAGCCAACTGAGCCCCACTGGCCAGCACTCTCTTTTTTTTCTCCCCCAGAGGGATTTTTTTCAGAAATGCATGTGGATGCATTCTAGAATAATTACCTAAAGAAGACTAGGATTCACCAATAGCCCTTCCTTCGCTTGCCCCAGGGTCAGAACTTTATCATCCTGGGTAGAAGTGTAATCGGCAGAGAACGTGGTGAGCTGCAGTAATAAAAAAGGAATCAAGCACACGGTTACTATCCCTGGGCTCTGGATTCCGTCCTTGTAGCTTTTGCCATTAGATGGCAGAATTGTTCTGTTCATCTACTTTCTTCAAAACACGGGTGCTGAGCATGAACAGAATGAATATATTGTCATTTTATTTGGATCGTGCCAATTTCCATGTAGAGTTTAAGAGGCCAGTTGAACTGTCACCATAACTTACCTTCTCAGAAGTTCCTTTTTGTGTCTCTGTCTTCAGAACTGATACTGGGTTTTTCCTCCCACAGACCTCCCACTGCAGAATCCGCTCTGCCTGTGTATCCTTCTAGTCCTTGTCAGGTGTGGGTTGCAAAATGGTGCCATACTTCCACTCCAGAAGTGTTTCCCTGATTAAAGTCTTAAGCAGAGGATGTTATAAATACGTTTTTAAAGTATTCTTTTTTTAAAAAAAATATTTTTGTTGATTTCAGAGCAGGAGGGAAGGGGAGAGAGAAATAGAAACATCAATCATGAGAAAGAGTCATTGATTGGCTGCCTCCTGCACACCCCCTACTGGGGATTCAGCTTGAAACCTGGGCACATGCCCTTGACTGGAATCGAACCTGGGACCCTTCAGTCCATAGGCCGACGCGCTATCCACTGAGCCAAAGCAGCCAGGGCTAAAGTATTCATGTCCTGTAGGAAGACTTAGTGTGCTCTCAGTGACTCCGTTATATGGGTGAGGAAGTTAAGGCACAAAGGGGCTGAGGCGTCTGCCACCCGGCCATACAGCATGTCAGTCATGGTCCCCTGACTTGCGGCCCCAGGGGCTCGCCAAGAAGACCTCACCCGTGGGCTCAGCTTCTTCTGCAGGTGTATTTTCTACTTTGAATTAAAGCCCGGATTCAGGTCTCAAAAAAGATAGAAGCTGCCAGCGGCATGTGGCTTGTGGTAGTGCTTCGGTGATTGGCCTGCTTTCCCCGGCCTTCCGGGCGCCAGGCTCCCGTCTCGCCCTCTGTCCAGATGAGCCACTGTGTGTAGTGTTCTGGCTGAAGCAGTGTCCATTTTTATTCACAGAAACATTCTGTTTCATTGTGTTTGCTGGAAGGAATGTGGTCATGTGATCCAGCTGCTGCCTTTGGGTGTCAGCTGCTCGGGTGAGGGAGATGATGGCAGAACTCAGACTTTTTTCCTCTGGGGCAGCCTCGCTGACAACGCCCTGATGAGTGACCGAGACCCGGTGACTGGGGCCTTGAGGGTCCCAGAGCCGCAGCGGTCACTCGGCAGGCTTGGTTCTGTGGCACTGAGCGGTGTCAGGTCCCGTGTGTTCACCAGGTCCTTGTTTTATCAGCTCATCAACATCGGGTCTTCCTATAACTACGGGAATGAGGACCAGGCGGAATTCCTCTGTGTCGTCTCCAGAGAACTAAATAACTCCACCAACGGCATCGTCATCGAGCCCAGTGAAAAGGCAAAGGTAAGAGGCCTTTACCAGAACCCGCGTGGGACTCGTTCGCCCCCCAGGGGCCCTGTCTCATTTCTCCCGGCCCTTCTCAAGGCAGCTTCGCGGTTCCCCTTCATTTGGGTCTTCTGATTGTTGTAATTTAAATCAAGATTTATGAGCAGTGAGAGGGGTTTTCGTTAGAAAACAGGACGGAAAAGGGCAGGCTGTTCCCAGGCTCTGACGAATCAGTGAAAAAGAAGGGTTTACCCCCAATCCCCCCAAGGTCGGCATTCTGAACCTCAGCGTTGGGAAGTACTGACTATTGCTTTTATTATTTGAAACTGTTCTTTTTCCTGCCTCAAGAAAAAAGGTATTAGGTTACCTTGGTGGCTACTTAAGTTACTGGAAAAGTGTTGTACACAGTTACCTTTTCCCCCAGTGGGGCCTCCTGAAACACAGACACACTCTTGTAAGTCGCCCCCATATGCCTGACCCGTTCTCTGGAGCAGGGAGAAGTGGTCCCACAGCACCGCTGGCCCCGCCACCGTCAGCTAGTCTCCAACCGGAGTGCTTTAGGGAGGGGTGGGCTCCCGTCCTGCTCGCTTCCTGGGTAACGGATTGCGGTGCGGCTCGCCGGGGCCAGTGGGAAGCGGTGGGTCTCCTTGCTTTCTTCAGGCGTCTGCTTAGCAGCTGAGCCTAAAGCAGTCTGCATCCAGAGTCTAAGCCTCAGCCCTCTCCCCACCTTCCACTTCCAGATTCTTCAGGAGCGAGGATCTCGGATGTAAACGCCAGAATCCTAGACATGGAGAGAGCGCCCCGGCAGAGCACCTCTTGAAGTTCAGTCTCACTCCTGTACAGTAACAGCTGCAAAGCAAAGCTGAGCCTGGCCCCCGTGGAGTGTGTTCTGGTCAAACCAAAGGACCCCCACCCCAGCCACAGGAACTGAACGCAGATGGAGCTTCGGCTGCAGCGCACCTTCTCAGAACCCTGCTCTGTGTTCCTCGCCAGTGTTACAGCAGCCTTACGGCCGCATCTGGGCTGGGTTTCCAGTTGGGACCTGGGCCGGGGAGGGGAGAGGAAGGCCTGCTCTTGGCCGGGCCTGTGCTTCCGGGAAGCCAGAGCAGTGAGCAGACTGTCCCTGAGCTGTGCCGGGCTTTCACCTGCGTGTGCCGAGGTGGGCGCTGGCACCGGCCGCTCTGTAACACTATCCTCCCTTCCTTCGATGCACCGCATACTAATGTAGCAGACGCAGAGGAGTCTAGCTCCCATTTGTCGAACTGAATTGAGGGTTTTGATGAAGGAGAGAGTACCCCACATTCCTATGAACTAAGCCTCTTTGAGGAAAGGGAGGATGAGGCGTCCTTGCTTGTGGTTGGAGGCTGGGGAGTGCTGCTCGGGGTTTGGGCCGTTCAGCTGCTGCCACAGTCAGCTTTGCCCCATTTGTCTCCAGGGCCGTCCAGGCGGCTTGCTTTCTTGCCAAGGGAGAGGGTGGAGCAGGCAGCATTCTGCACTGAATGGGACAGGCAGATGGGAGCTGGAGGTAGTTGGTGTCACTGCTTCTGCAGCCTTCTCTTACCCTTGGTCCCTCTTCCTTCCTGGACTTTTTAAACTGGGCTAAAGGGACTTTGGACCCCCCTGGTGGCTTGAGCGGGGATGGCTGTTTCTTTAAGAGTTGCCAAATGTGTCCTGTTACGGTGTCCAAAGTGTTATTTCTGTGATTGTCTCCTGGAAATGCCTTGACTGAACATGTAATATTTGTTTGTGTCTCTCTTGGTCTCTCACTTTGGCAGCCCTGTCCGTGACCCACACCTTCCCGCTAGTGTGTATGCGTTTGCTGGGCCGTCTGAGGGCTCTCCCTGTCCCTGACCCGCCCGCACCGTCACTGCTTTCTATGGAGGGCCATGCCCTTGACCAAACGCTTGTTTGCCCTGGGGGAGCAGAGCTGTGGCCGCAGAGCTGGTACCGGACCTTCTCTCAGCTTTGAGTCTGAGAGCAGCTGTGAATGCATGGGGGCCGGGAAGCCTCGTCTTTCCCGATGGCTCCCAGAGTGTGGCAGGTGGGCCAGAGAAGGGGAAGGCGCCTCGCGAACACGCCATCTGTAAGCCACCTCCAGCCCGTCGCTTCCGGTTCTTCAGAGCTGAGGGTCCCTCCGCTCCGCAGCTCACCTGCTTGCTAGGGGGCCTGGGGTCGTAATTTTTGGATGTGAGTATAGACTGTGCCAAGTGTCTTTTGAGCTTGTGACCTGCGCATGCCCAGAATTCTCACTTTGACCTTATTTCTCTGTGTAAAGTAGGATAGACATGTGTCTGCCAACAGACAAGGCTGCACGCCAGCCTGAGGTGCACATTGGCACCTCAGAAGCCTGGCAGGTGCCCAGGATTTTTACAGCTGTGACATGTCGAGGAACTTCTGCCTACAGTAAAAGCCGTCACCTTTCAGAAAGGTTGTAGGCATCCATCCTGTCATCTGTCGGGAGGGGGGAAAAAAAGGTTTAAATGTGTCAGGGAAAAGCGGCTCTGACAGGACAGAGGACTGGAGGAGGTGCTGTTTGGACAACTGGCATAAGGAACCTCAAATGGACGCGCCCAAGGAGACGTGCTTTCCTGGGCACTGGGCACGCTGATGACCAGCCTGGTCCCAGGCCACGAGGATGAGGAGGCGGGAGGCAGGCACGGCGAGCCCTCGGGATGCATTTCTCCTCGCACAAACCCACAGCGGGGCTGTAAGAGGACTGCCGAGCCCCTGCTCTGCTCTGAGACGCAGGCCTAAGTGGTATCTCTTATCTCCTGGAGGGCTGGCTTTCACCCAGCGTTCCTCCTGGCGGCCCAGGGACCCTCTAATGGTTCCAGTGCTCCAGAAATCTCAGATGATTTGTATCGTAAGGTTTCTGAAAAGTATTGAACCCAAACCCTTTATGAGCCAAGGAGTATTTTTCTTAAAAGCCTCCCCCCGGTAGAGTCTGGCTAATTCAGAGAGAGAGCTGGCCTTTGGCTTGGGGGTGTCACATGACCAGTGACGCATCCTCTCCAGCTTCCCAGTGCTGCCGAGCGGGGAGCGTCTGCCTGCTTCATTCTCCGCCCAGGTCTGTGGCCGCAGGCCATGCAGGTCAGGCCCAGGGGGCAGCCGGCGTCCGAATGACAGTCGTGGGCTTGTCGTGGCCTCAGAACCTGCTGTGTACCTTGGCAGTGAAGTGGGCCAGTCCCTCCAGAATGACTTCGTTCCTGCAGTCGCGGCTGATCTCAGGGGCGTCGGGAGGAAGGGACAGCTGCTGAGGGGGTAGGGCTGAGAGGACACCCGCACCCTGCAGCGTGGCCTTCCATCCAGACGTTAGGGACCATGCCCGTCACCTGTGGGTGCCCTTTATGACTGAGTGTTTGAAGAGTCCGAAATGGTGTGACCTCGTTTTTTCTTTTGGTCAATAAACACATGAAATGAACTGCTGAATCTCGAGACCTTGGGTGTGTTTTCCGGTATTGCCAGCTCCTTGTGTCCACTCACCATTCGTGCTTCCCCAAGGCCTCCCTGGAGGTGAACGGCACCGTTCCCAGCAGGGCCGCCCGCAAAGGCCTGGTTTCTCCTGCTGCCAAACTGCCCGCGGGGGTGTTGGGCCTCCTCCCTCCCACTTTCGTTTTCCTGAATCTGAAAGGACTCAGTGCGGAGAACCAGAAGGTGGGACAGATGGGCTATCCACGGGGCTGGAAAGAGATGGGGGGAGGAGTAAGAGGTGTTTTTGTGGGTTTTCTTTTCATTTGTTTTTATTTCAGAGAGAAGAAGGGAGAGGGAGAGAGAGAAACATCAATGAGAGGGAAACATTGACCAGCTGCCTCCTGCACACCCCCTACTGGGGGTGGAGCCTGCAACCCAGGCATGTGCCCTGAGATCGAACTGTGACCTCTTGGTTCATGGGGATGACGCTCAAGCAAATGACCACACCGGCCGGGTGAGATGCTTAAGGGAAAAACAGCCCTCCTGGAAGACAATAAGTGACTAGGTTGCCCATTTTCTCTGCAAAGTAGAGGGTGAGAAATGTGAGATGAACACCCAGTCACCAAGTGAAGGACCCCTCACTTGAGGCATCAGGCAGGGTGTGGGATCCTCAAAAAGCCTTTGTCTCCCTTCCCACCCCCACCCCACCCCCACCCCCGTGCACCCAATAGGGAGACAACTGTACACAAAGGTCAAGAACAAGGCACAAGGTTGTATCAGCCAGGGTCTCATGAGATGGAGACCCCAGTGGTTAACAGGTTGTGGGGAAAGGTTGTAGGGATTACAAGACGCTCCCAGGGCCCAGGAGCAAAGGGGAGACGTTAGGATTATGAAGAGGAGGCTCAGGAAAGCTGGGTCTAACTAGGAAAACAGAGCACACTGCTGGGAGCAGCTACGCCTGCCCTGCCGGAGAAGCTGCAGTGCTGTGGTTGCTCGGCTGGTTGGAGCATCATCCCAGGCACCAAAAGTTTGAGGGTTAGGGCACATACCTAGGTTGTGGGTTCGATCCCTGGTTGGGGCAAGTACGGGAGGCAAACCGATCGATGTTTCTCACATCCATGGTTCTGTCTCCCTTCCTCTCTCTAAAATCAATAAACATATTCTCCAGTGAGGATAAAAAAATATATAAATAATAAAGATCCTTTCCTCTCCCCGGCAGGAGGCAGCACAGTGCCAACAGTCATTGTTCCAGGGCCTGAAAGAGTCACACTTATTCCTGAGCAATGTTAATTACTCCTCCAATGGCTGAAGGGGTGAGAGAACACCCTGTTTGTGATGGGCAGTTCAGGCCCTGTGGTCACTTGATGTCCATGGTTAGGTTGCAGGAGCTGCATCTCAAAAGGAGAAGAGTTCATCTGCAAGAGAAGGTGAACCCTGGCGTTCGGCCTGCTGATGCTCCAGGGAGGGCTTGCCGGCGGCTGCAGGCAGCGCTAGCGCCTGGAACAGATCACTGAGTGTGGCCGGACCTGCTCAGTCACAAAGCCCAGGTGGCAGCCTCCAGCTAAACTTTCAGTAAGAATCACACCACACATTTTCATCAGGAAAGCTTTCCACTGGAGGGAACTGTTACTCCATTAAGCCAGTTTAATTCCTTGATCGGTTTTCTATGCAGTGCGATTAAGTTGTTTCCAAGTTTCTATTTTCTTGTTATTGATTTCAGAGAGGAAGGGAGAGGAAGACAGAGATAGAAACATCAATGATGAGAGGGAATCATTGATAGGCTGCCTCCTGCAGGTTGGACCAAGCCCACAACCCAGGCATGCGCCCCCGACCGAATCGAACTCGGGACCCTTTGGTCCGCAGGCTGACACTCTATCCACTGAGCCAAACAAGCTAGGGCCCAAGTTTTCTATTTTCATTTTACTTAAAAATATTTTAATTAAGGCCCAGCCAGTTTAGCTCAGTTATTGAGCATCAACCTATGAACCTATTCCTGGTCAGGGCTCATGCCCAGGTAGCCAGCTCTATCTCCAGTGCTGGGTGTGCAGGAGGCAGACAATCAGATTCTCATCATTGATGTTTCTATCTCTCTCTCTCTCTCTTCCTCTCTGAAATCAAAAATACATTAAAAAAAATGAAAGCAGTAAAACATTTTAAAAAATTCCAATGACAATTTTAAAAAAATTTTTTCATTAAGATTGTTTCCCATGTTGATTTTATGGTGGAACTTGAATGATAGCTTTTGCCCTTGTGAGCCTTCTTTTGAGGCCATTATTTCCTCCAAGTCAAATCTGGCAGCTCAAAATCTAAGTTTCATAACTTTTTGAAGAAAGTGGCATATTGCAAACGTCTCAGGACATTTGTCCCGTTGGATAGGGAAGAATAAGAAACAGAAAGACTAACAAGAATCCCTTAGTGCTGAAACCGGTTTGGCTCAGTGGATAGAGCGTCGGCCCGCGGACGGAAGGGTCCCGGGTTCGATTCCGGTCAAGGGCATGTGCCTGGGTTGCAGGCACATCTCCCGTGGGAGATGTGCAGGAGGCAGCTGATTGATGTTTCTCATCGATGTTTCTAACTATCTCTCTCTTTTCCTCTCTGTAAAAAATCAATAAAATATATTTTAAAAAAAAAAGAAGCCCTTAGAGTGATGAGGGTCTCTTCAGTTTTGCTCGTCCCTTTTTTCCTCCTGAGGGTCAGGACCAGAGTGGGAAGCAACAATCTTTAGGATCACCCATCAGCTCATGTTCGGATCAATCCACTTTAGACCAAGAGGGGGCCTTGAAATGCTATCTCCTACCGCCACCCTGTTGATTCATAAGAGAAAAACCATGGTCCAGAGAGATTTAACGAACTGCCCAAGATCCTTCTGCCACTGAGTTGCCGTTTTCCCTCTCAGGCTCGTAAGGAGTCCCTTAAGTCCACTGCAAGTGGCCCCAGGTGCATAGCGGCTCTGCCTCCTGGGACGCAGGCTCCGGAAGGAGGAATAGCCTGTCACAGGCGGCCTGCATCAGCGCCGCAGCAGGCCCAGCGGTACACCTTTCCCTGCTGACGTCACAAGCAGGGTGCTGGGGCTGGTCCCACTTGAATTGTGACGTCAGGAAGCAAAACTGCAGGCAGTTTTTCAGGGGGCGGGGCAGGGGGGCAACTTGATAGGGAGACTGCAAAACACAGCCGAAGGGAAAGGTGAGATGGTGCTTATCAGACCCAGAGAGCTTAAAGGGTGGGAACCCACTAGACCAGTGGTTCTCAACCTTCCTCATGCCGCGACCCTTTAATACAGTTCCTCATGTTGTGGTGACCCCCAACCATAAAATTATTTTCGTTGCTACTTCATAACTGTAATGTTGCTACTGTTATGAATCGTCATGTAAATATCTGATATGAAGGATGTATTTTCATTGTTACAAATTGAACATCATGAAAGCATAGTGATTCATTACAAAAACAATATGTAATTATATATGTGTTTTCCGATGGTCTTAGGCGAGACTAATGGGGACCCTCCCAGCAGCTGGTGAAATGGGACCAGGGCACTCATGCCCACGGGTTCTCTTCCCTCCCGACAGGGCCGCCACGCCTCTGGCCTTCCCTGACATGCAGAGAGTTTCACGTAAGTACCTGTGCTTCCCACCTGCCTGCTGATGGGCCAAAGAAGTGGTTCCTTTCCCCTGTCACGTGCCTGCTGTCTGCCATCCGCCCTCTGTCCAGGACTTGTTCCAGGAATTGGGGCTGGGACAAGGAGAACACAAGCCCCAACTTCTGTCCCCGCTTCGGCTGACTGATGGCACAGTCCCCGTCCCCCAGGGGCAGGAGTGTCGTACCCCTGTAAGGCCCCCTCGGCTCCTGCCTGGGCTTCCGCACGGCTTTGCTCCGTCTCCCTAGAGCCCGTCCAGGACCATGTCCCAGGGGCGCAGCCCCCGGCCCAGCCCTCCAGACCCCCGCCCGGCCAGCGCCCGCAGAGGACCAGCCGCAGCCTCTGCAAGTTTGAGGACCAAGTCCTCTGTCCCATCTGCCTGGAGGTGTTCCGCAGCCCGGTCACCACCGCCTGCGGCCACAACTTCTGCATGACCTGCCTCCAGGGGTTCTGGGACCACCAGGCGGCCGAGGGCGAGACGCTCTACTGCCCCCAGTGCCGGGAGAGCTTCGCCTCCAGGCCGCGCCTCTGCAAGAACGTCACCCTGGAGGAGATGGTGAACTGCTTCACCCAGGCCAAGAGCCCGGCCGCGGCGTCCTCCTGGAAGCTGGCCGGGCCCCGCGACGTGCCCTGTGACTTCTGCGGCCCCCAGAAGCGCCGGGCCGTCAAGTCCTGCCTGCAGTGCATGGCCTCCCTGTGCGAGAACCACCTGCGCAGCCACGCGGAGGACCAGGTGTTCCGGGACCACCAGCTCCTGGAGCCCCTGTGGGACTTCAAGAGCTGCCTGTGCCGCAAGCACCGCAAGCTGCGGGGGCTGTACTGCCGCACAGAAGGCTGCTGTGTGTGCGGGACCTGCCTGCTGGAGGAGCACCTAAACCATGACACCGTCCCCCTGCAGGAGGAGCGCGCCCGCCGGGAGGTGAGGCTGGGGTGGCGGCTGGAGCAGGGCGGGAGCCAGGGGCCTGGGGTTCTGAGTCTTCCGCTGAAGATGAAAGTCTTTCTCAAGTTCCTCCCCTCACCCCTGCACCCCGGGCACCTCCACACACCTTTCCTCGGAGGACAGTTCTGCAGCCCTTAGAGTGATGGCCAAGAGGGTCAGGCCATGACAGGAAACAGTGCCGGCCGGTCAGGTGATTACGGATCCAACATGGTCTGGATGAATCCTATGATCAGTGGGTTTTGGGGTGTGTTTCTTTGTGCTCAGAACAAAAGGAAAGGCTGAAAGAACAGATATAAAACTACAAACATGAGGTCCTTCTACGTGAGGACATTCTATCACGTACATCCTAGAACAGCGCTATTCCAACAGCCACCGTTCATGGTCCGTGGCAAGGAGCTCGGCCGGACGCGAGCCAATGCCTCACTGTTGTGTGATGAGCTGACACCCTCTCCCTGGCAAGCCCTTCTCGGCGAGAGAGCAGGGCGTTGATTTACCGTCTGGCACGAGCTCCTCATTTGCTGCGGGTCAGCAGCAGTTCCTGGACAGGCACTTGGACGAGTGCGGTTCTGTCTGTAATACATCATAAGACGGACACGCCCGTCCGGGCAGGGGAGACTAAAGGCGTATGTAGAAGGACTGGCCTGGCAGTGCTGCCCCGGGAGCCCAGGGCTCCCTACCTGATGTGCCCTTTTTCGACCCACTGCCTCCCAGGCCTCTCAAGCCACTGACCCCTTCTTGTGACCTGAAACCCGAAGGTCATTCCTGTCAGGGGCAGAGAACCTGACTCCTAAACACGGGGAGAGACCTACAGCAGGGGGGTGGGCCCTCGGCCGGCACCCCTTCAGCTCTGCTCTTTCTCATCCTCATCCTCATCCTCATCTCCTTGAAACCTCTTTGGAATGTGAGAGGAATGAATATCTCTTCTGGGCTCGAACATGGGGCAGCTTGCAGAAGGCTTCTCCTGGGCGCCCCTCCATCAGGGGCCCTCTCCTCCACCCACCCTGTCACCCAGGTGGAGCTGCGGCAGGTCCAGGCCAACGTGGAGAACCAGATGCTGATGATCACCTCCGACAGCCAGAAGCACCGCGAACAGGTGGCCTTCCTGCTGGTAAGGAGCCCACCCGCCCCAGGCCCAGGCCGAGGGGACTCAGGGCTTGGAGGGGCTGGGGTGGGGCCAGGCGGACAGAGACGGGGTGCCTAGGTGGGCTGGGGACCATGACAAGGCAGGGATCAGGGTGGAGCTCAGAGATGCCTCGCTAGGCACCCTCCCACCTCCACCCCCAGAAAATGATCCAGACAATGCGAGATGAGGTGCACTCCTGCTTCTCGGGGATCATCCAGGAAGTCAAACAGCTGCAGACGAAGGTCTTGGATTTTGTGGAGAAAGAGGAGGCCGCCGCCCTGGAGAAGCTGGGCAGCTCCATCCAGCAGAGCCACACCTGGCTCCTGAAGCTGGAGGCGGACAGCATCTGGCTGCGCACCCTGCTCACCAACCCGAGTGACCAGCAGTTTCTGCAGGCAAGACCCACCCACCTCCGCGCCTGGCCCTGCCACAACCTCCACTCCTCCACCCACAGACACGCCTCAGCGTTTGGGGCGCCTCACTGGTCCACTCCCCTGCCTCCCAGGTCATCTGTCCTGAGCTTACACCCACCCCCTGGCTTCCTCCACCTCAGCACCCAGCCTGGCCCTAACGCTCCTGCCTTCTTGTCCCTGGAACGGATGGGATGTACCCTAGGGTTCTGGGCATCTGACTGCTAAGTTTCTCCACATGCCCCCAGGCAGGGCTGGAAGTGAGACAGAACAACCTATGAGCCCGGATTAAAATCCCATTTCTTTCCCCAGCCCTGGCCTGGCACCACAGCCTGGTTGGGTGCTGCTGCAGGGGGGTACCAGGCAGGGTAGCTGGTGGGGTCAGGTGAAGGCTGGGGGAGAGCCTTCTCTCTGGGCGGGGCCGGGGGCTGCCCCAGACCTGTGCTTGGAACTCCTAGCACAGCTCCCCTTCCTTCAGTGGCCATCGCACCCCCGAGCAGACTTCGAGGGCTGTTCCTCCCCTGTCGTCGTCCCCCCCCACCCGCCACCAGGAAGCGTTGGCAAGGTTTTTCCTAAGCAATTAGAGGCTGGAAGAAGTCCTGCCAACACTGTTTTCTAAAAATCACTGTGTAATGCACTAGGCCAGGCCTTTGGCAAAGCCCTAAGCTACGATGTCCAAACGCTAGGAGCTGGGGAGGGAGAGGCCCAGGTTTGAGAGCAGCAGTTTCTCCACCTGCCCCACGCTCTGGGCACCACCAAGCCCCTGCATAGGCGGGAACACCTGGCACCTGCTGGGGCCCTGGTGAAAGGTGGCACCACTCTCGCCCCTCCCCACACGCAGGAGTTCCCCAGGCTAAAGAGCTTCCAAGACTGCATGGAACCCCTAATGGGCACCAGCTGGGAGGAGGAGCAGAGCTTCCTGCAGCTACCCCAGACCCTGGCGGAGCTCCGGAGCCGGCTGGTGGGCACGGGGCTCAGCTTCATCAACCAGCTCCTCCTGCAGGGTCAGTACCTGCGGCCTGGGCCACTGGACGCTCCCTGTCATTCTGGGGCAGGGACAGCCCTGCAGGGCAGTGGCTGGGGTGGTTTCCGGGCATCGTAGAGGGCTCTGCCGGCCAGTGTGCCCCTTCCCCAGGTGACGCCTCCTCCTGGAAGCCCACGCCTCTCTGCGGAAGGATGCTGGGCTGGGCGTGTCCTCAGCAGAGCCCTCCATCTCCACAGGCATTAAAATGAACTCCTACGAGGTGCTGCCCCCCACCGTGGACAGGAATGCACTTCTCAAGTGTGAGTCCTTAGTCCTGGGGTCCCACCGCAGGGGGGGAGGAAGGGAACAGGGCCCCCAGGTGCCTCAACTTCCCCAGCTCCACCTCCACTCGGGCCAGGGCTCCAGAGAGATGCCAGCTCTCTCTTGCCTGGGACTGGAGGCCTCAGAGGGACTGGCCTGTGACTCCGAGGCCCTGATAGGAAAGAAAAGACTCTACCCTGTCCTACCCCACGGGTGGGCAAGGCCTCACCTACTGCCCAGAGGCCCTTCAGCCTTCCCTGGCCCGTGTCGCACCACCCTGTCCTCCGCTGGGTGCCTGACCACCTCCCTGAGCTTTAGCCAAGCCAGTCGGCAGACCCCGTCCATTTCCGCCTCCGTCTCCCTTCCCGCTTGACGTTCCCACAGCCCTCCCTCGCCCAGGCTGGGCTGGGGGGCCCAGGCCCAAGGACTTCCCTGCAACCTCCAGGGTTAGGGATGCACTGCCCTTGGTGACCCCTCCCTCTGAGTGACCTCCTCCGGGAGCCCTTGACTCCCCCTCAGTTCCCCTCTATCTTGCATCCTGAATGAATAAAAGGGAGGTTGTGTGAGGGTCTGTGAGGGCACAGAGGGCGCCTCAGCGCTCAACGCTTCTAGAAAGGTGGGCCTTGGGCCCTGGCCAGTGTGGGCTCAGTTGGGTGGGCATCATCCAGTGCACCAGGAGGCTGACAGTCAAGGGCACATGGCCAGGTTGCAGGTTTGATCCCCGGCTGGTGGGGAGCATGCAAGAGACCAATGAATGCACTCTCACATTGATGTTTCTCTCTCTCCCTCTCCCTTCTTCTTTCTCTAAATATCAATAAACTATTCTTTTAAAAATAATACATATATATATATATATAGAGAGAGAGAGAGAGAGAGAGAAACGGTGGGCCTTGGGACAACACCCATCTCATCCTCTAAACCAGTGGTTCTCACCCTGGGCTGCACATGAGAACCACCTGGGAATCTTTTTAAAATCCTGATTTCTGGGCCTCATCCTCCGGAAATTCTGTTTCTTTGTTACTAATGTTGCGGCCCCACCCCATCACAAAGAAACAGAATTTCCGGAGGACGAGGCCCAGAAATCAGGATTTTAAAAAGATCCCCAGGTGGTTCTAATGCGCAGCCCAGGCTGAGAACCACTGCTCTAAACTGTTTGGGCACATCCCCACCACCACCCGTTGGGGACTTAAACGGGGGTGCGGGGGGCACTCCTAGGAGCTGGGGGAAGCTCTGGCGTCCTGGCCGGTGCCCTGGGACCCTGAGCGGCTCCTGTCCGCCCCCTCCCCGCCCCCAGGCTACTGCAACCTGAAATTCGACCCCGCCTGGGCCAGCGAGGAGCTCTTCCTGTTCAAGGAGACGCACTCGGTGCTGAACCTGGGCGTCCTCCTGGAGCCGTTCCCCGCCGGCGGCCCGCTGCCCGGCTTCAAGCAGTGGCCGCAGGTGCTGTGCTCGCGCGGCCTGGCCGAGGGCCGCCCC
>NW_006284343.1:3910641-3917912 GCF_000327345.1 Myotis davidii
GCCTCCTTCCTGGAGCCGCTCTACCCCGCCGTCATGGTCAGCAGCGGCGCCTTGGTCACGCTCAAGCAGGTGTAGGTGGGGGCGAATAAAGCTGGACTCCAGCGCTGGCTGGCCCCGCGGGGTCCCCTGGCTCCGGGGTGAGGGTGGGCAGCGAACCTGTCACCCAGCAGAGGTGAGTAGCAGTGACAGAGACCCACTGGCTTGCAAAACCTAACAGCTACCGTTTGGCCCTTTATAGACAAAGTGTGCCAACTCCTGCTTGAAATCAATGGAAACACACAATACCGGGAAGGACCAAGAGGAGGGGTAGATGTGCCTGGAGGAGGAAGAACTGGAGAACCAGCCATGTGGGGAAATCAGGGCAGGCTTCCTGGAGGAAGTGATATTTGAGCTGCTATCTGAGATGACGGGTTATCCAGGGAAACAGGGCCTGGGAATCCCAGAAAACAGGCAGACCTATATGTCCCCAGAGCCACAGGAGAAGGGCTCTGAACCAGGCTGGACTGTCCCTGGGACTCGGGCCTTGGTTCTCCAGGCTGGTCCTGGCCACTCGCACCAGGTACCTGTCCCTAAAGGCCTTCGGCCTGAGAGTGGGTGGGGCTTGGGCCGGGTGGCCAGACTGAGAGGTGGCATTGGGGGAGGGGGGTGTTCTGTCTGGGTTACTGGCTTCATTGCAGGCTAGAGATCAAGGCGAGGAACCCAGGCCCATCTCAGACCCCAAAGGCAGAGACAGGCTGCTGACCCTCCTGCCCAGAGCTGAGCATCTCACACAGCTGGTGTTGCATCATCCAGGGAGGCTGTGGACCTGAGGCCACCCTGGGTGGGCAAACCTTAAACCATCTGCGCCCTCCTCGGTGCTCCCGCGGCTGCCTGCCTGCCCCAGCCACAGGCCCGCCCCTCAGAGCTCCTCAGCTAGGCCTCTGCCTTCCCACCTGCCCAGCAGGGGGTGTGCAGCCATCGAGGCTGGACCCCGGCCGGGCCACTGCCCTGAGACCCTGGCAGGAGCGGACTGGGGACTTGGCCCCTCTGCGTTTCCAGCCTCAACCAGCCGCTTGTTCCCATGGCCTCTCAAGTGGGGGCTCTCGGGGGGTTAATGATTGGCTCTGAAGAGGACATGAGGCAAGTCGCAGGAGAAACTCCTTCGGGCCCACCGGGCTGTGCCAGAACTCCACCCTGGGGCTGTTCTCTGTTCTCGGACAAGTAAGTGACCCCCACTTCTCGGTAGGTAGGAGCCGGCTGGAGCAGGCTGCGGGGCCTACCCTGTGGTCTGGCAGGGGTGGGCGCCCTCCGGCTCCTCTGAGCAACCTTGGCTGGGCTTGCGCTGACCCGCCTCCCTCCACCAGTTCCAATCACTTTCCCCAGGGGCCGCTGCCTGGTGATGGGTAGGAATGAAATCTACACCTTCCCCGATATTCAGGAAAAACCTTTCATACCAAAATGCCTAAATCTCGCCTCTCCACCCCCAAATCTTCACGGTCCCTGCTTCAAGGGCCTGCAGGCCTCTGCATCATGGGGTGGAGGTAGTGAATGCTAAGAAGGTGAATGTGTGGCCCTAGGGGACAGGGCCTGCTCTTGCTGGCTGCATGGTCTCAGAGTCCTTCCCCAGGACAGGGCCGTACCCTCACCTTCTGGCTCTGAGGGACGTGTAGTCCCAGGATGGGGGGTGTGTGTGTGTGTGATGCTGGCACCATGACACCCTGGACACGGGCTGAAACCACATCCGGTATAAGAGGGATGTCGTTGCCTTTCTCATTTGGGGTTCCTCGGCCCATAGGCGTCCACAGTGATAGAAATCATTTTGAAATAATTTCTAGTATTTCAAAAAGCCGAGTGGGAAGCAGGCGAGGCTGGCCAGCAAGGCAAAAGGCCAGCGTCCTCTGCTCATGACTCAGCATGTGTCTCATGGGGGCCCCTATAGAGGGGCACCTTCGGGTGCAAGATCAGCCAGTAGCCTTGGATAATCCACACCAGGGAACCCTATCCCTCCCCTTCCCCCTGCTGTGGGGAGACCAGGGTGGGGCCTGACCCTGGAACGCCCCCCGCACTTCTGCCTTCCTGCTCCTGCCTTGGCTTGCAAAGACTATTTTATTTAATGTGAATCCAAACAGGCTGTAAACTAATCTGTCTCCAAGGGTTATTTCACTAAACAATGTTCCGTGTTATTCTTACAAAAGGATTGGGTAATGTTTTGCATTTCCGTTTTTTATTTTTAGTTTATTTTTATTGATTTTTTTTTTTTAAGAGAGAGAAACATCATTTGGCTGCCTCCGGCATGAGCCCCAACCGGGGATTGAACCCAAAATCTGGGTCTGTGCCCTGACTGGGAATTAAACCCGCCACCTTTGGTGTACGGGACAACGCTCCAACCAACTGAGCCGCACTGGCCAAGGCTGTGTTTTTGCATTTTTCTCTAACAGTAATTTTAATGCACATTTTACAAAATCAAATGAATGCAAATGTCACGATGGACAGAATAACAAAATTATAAAGGTCAGACCGGACTGGGCACTTGCATCACCTGCCCCAGACCCCTTGCTCTGACAATGGCCCTGATTCCAACAGAATGTCATTGGCAAACAGGTGGCCAGTCCACTGGCCATGGTTTGTTGATCTCATTTCGTTAAAGGTTGCGTTGTGTCTCTTGATTACTGAGTGTTGTTGGCATCTCTGTAAATTTTGAGCCCCAGCCGGTCGGCATGGGTCAGTGGTTGACCATTGACCTATGAACCCGTTCAATTCCCAGTCAGGGCACGTGGCCAGATTGCGGGCTTGATCCCCAGTGTGGGGTGTGCAGGAGGCGGCCGATCAGTGGTTCTCTCTCATCATTGATGTTTCCATCTCTCTCACCCTCTCCCTTCCTCTCTGAAATCAATATAAACATTTTTACAAAAAAATGTTGAGCCCCAGGCAGTTGCCTCACTCGCCTCCTCGCTGAGGGTGTCACAAGTCTGGAGGGCACTGGTGGGATTTAGTAGCTGAGCCAGGGGGAGGGGCCAGGGACCCCAAATGTCCTGCAAAGCTCAGAGCAGCCGTGCCGCTAACGTCCCTGCGGTCAGTGTGGGCACGCACACCCACACTTGAAGCGAAACGTGAGTAACATCCTCAGGCCGCTCCCCTTTGCCAAAACAAGCCACAGTCAAAGTGCCGGAAGCCCAAGGGCACCCGTTTAGAGGCTGTGGCTCCTCGCCACGTGCTCCTGGACACTGAACCTTCCTCCCTGACCGGATCCTGCCGGCCTGGAGGACGCGTGTTCTTGCTGCTTTAGTATTTCATGCACATTGGAGAGGACGGGATGGTTGGATTTCTGCTCAGCTTGCTCCGATGGTCCACAAAGGCCCCCTGAGTAGCTCTGTGGGCCAGGCACAGGGCTCCCCATGGAGGATGTGGTGAGAAGCAAGATAGTAGCTTGGTGGGTGAGGGAACACTTCCAGCCACACATGAGATAAAGCCCGTTCAGGGAAGAGATGACAAAGGAGCCATCCCACACCAGACGTGGATCGGGGCAGAGCAGATGGTGGGCGATGAGAGCCCGGAAGGAATGGGACCTGATTCTGGAGGCCCTCAGGGGGGTGGCTGACCCAGTGTGTGTTAGGACAGCGGGAGGGCACGAGGGCGGCTGGAGTGGGGAGGACCATATGTGGCCTGGGAGCCAGGGTCAGCCAGAGTGAGAGGGAGGTGCTGGAGGGGAGGCGAAGGCACGAGGCGGAGGTGAGGGCGTGAACGCACGTGGGGTGATGGCGGGTGGGGAGATGAGTCCTATGCGTGGGCTGTCGGGCACATGGGCTGAAGGAACGGGGAAGTGGGAAGTGGGTGTGCAGACCAGAGCCCCACCCAGGCACGAGCAGCCCCCGAAAAGCAGAAGCTTTTGGAGGATGAGTCTGGCGGTCCCGGCAGGAGGCTGAGCCGGGAGATCCTATCGGGCTCAGCGTCCAGGCCACGTGGGCCCGACGCGGCCCAGCATCAGGAAGAGATAAGACAGGAGCACGGGGAAGAGTGGGCGATAAGCTGGAGAGGAAGATGAGGCCCTTGACTGAGTCAAAGAGTGGAGGTGGGGCCCGGTCCGAAGAGGGTGAGGGTGAGGGGAGTGTGGGGACGGTGAGACGGGGAAAATCTCAAGGAGATGGGCCTGGAGCTCCCGAGGGAGGGAGTGGACCGGGGAGAGAGCCCAGGTAAGAGAGCTGAGAAGGAAGAGGCAGGAGAAGGAAGAGGGGAGCCCCAAAGCCATGAGAGCAGCACCCCAACAACCTCTCCTTAGGCTAGGACAGGGCAAGGGGCCCTTGGAGTGAGGGCTGAGCCCAGGCTGTAGTTCCAGGAGCGTCCACTTGCCTGGATTTATGACCATCGCCCATTCCCGCACCCCTGAGATGGGGCAGGGCTCAGCACAGGAGCAATCCCAAATCAGGGGGCAGGACGTCACCCTATGGTTTCCCGTATCCTGCTCCCCAGCATGAGGTAACCTGCTGCCCCTGACTGGGACAGGTCAGGACATCTCTGTCCACTCCCCCGCCAGGAGGTGGGGGCTGGAGTAGAGTGGAGGTGCAGGAAGTGGGTCCCTCAACATCACAACCAGCATCTATGACCAGTCTTGGGACAGATTGCCCACCAGATCTGAGTTCAGGGGGCCTTGGGGGAAATAGCCAGCTGGTGGCACAGCCTCGGCCTCTGGGCCAACTGACAAGCTTCCACCCGCCTGGGCAAACGGGCAGAGGGGTGACATGGAGGAAGAACAGTGCAGGAGAAAAGCGCCGTGAAGGGGAAGGCGCGGAGGACCCAGCCGCCCCAGCAGACCCGAGAGCAGAAACAGACCTTGTCGCCATTGTGCCAGCAGAGGGCACTCTGGCTATGCCAGGGACACAGGGGCTCACAGCACAGGCCAAGAGCTGGAGAGAGAGGCAGAGGGACCAGGAGCCCATCCCGCAGCTTTCGAGTAATTCAATACTTTAAAGGACCCCAGGCTCTGGGGTTGGGGTGTGAGGACCCAGGAATGGGGGAGCGACTTGGGTGGGCCATCTCCATTCCTTCATTCAGCCAATGAGTCAGTACCTGGACAGCTCCATACATGTCGACCCTCATTATGACAGTTGTCATCAGCCTGTGCCAGGCACCGTGCTAAGTGCTGGGGAAACAGGTCCACGGGGCGAGGAAGCTCCTAAGCCTTGGGGAGCTGGGTGGGGAGACACGCAGCACCCAGCAGGATGAGTGCTCCACTGGGAGGTCCGGGAAAGCTGCCGCCTGCAGGCCGGCCAGGAGCCAACCAGGTAGACGAGCATCCTGGGCACAGGGTGTACCGGGAAGAGAGCACAGCCATGCGCACTCACAGACCAAAGCCGGCAGGGGGCTCCGCTGACCAGCAAGAGAACGAGGTGCCGGTTGTTATCACTGATGTACGGCAGTGGCAGGAGGCAGTTAACCACGAGTGATTGATGATTGATTTCTGATTTTGAGCAAGAGCCTCCCCCTCTCTTCGAGGAGGTAGCCCAGTTCCCCTTTCTATAGGATGACGTCCCCTTCCACTCTGGTCACACTAACAAAACTGGGGGCTAGGCTGTGTGCTGAGACCCCCCTCTTAGGGGACAGAGTCACAGAGGAAGGCTGTGGGGACTGCCTGTGGGAGCCGGAGGCCCTGGCTCAAGGGTCACCAGCATTTCAGGCTCCTTGTCCACACCTCTCTGCTAGAGAAGACAATAGGCGGCTTCCCACAATTTCTCTCTCTCTTGCAGGTGGAAATCTTAGGGGAGGGCTCAGGAGAGGGTCTTAATAGAATATCCATCAGCTTTCCAGCTGTGCTCTTTCAGGGTCATGGTCTCCACTGATTGGTCGGTGCCAGGGCAGGGGGAGTCCTGAGTCAATGCAGCTGGGCCTGAGGCAGCCACAGGGTCACCGGTCTGGTTCTGCTGCTCTTCTGGGCCTGGAACTGAAATACCACTGAGGCCTAGAGGTTATCTTTAGGGAGGAAAAGTCAGGGAGTCTGAACCACATGACCAGCGAGATGCTAGGGCAGAAAGGTCACACTGGGGGCGAGGTCCTTGCTTTCCCAGGTTTGCCCCTGGCTAGGCACCCGGCTTTCCTCCCTGGTGACCTTCTGTTCCTGCTCCATCGTCCTTGCTCTGCTCAGAGCTGGCTAACTGCCCACAACACTCCCAATGTTTATATCCAGACACCTTCAAGTTAAACTGAATACCCTACCGTGTCAGAGCAGCCCCGGCACTGAGACAGTTGGCAAAAAAAAAACACACAAAACCCCACAGGCACGGCGATGACATGTCTGAGACGCGCCTTCCAACTCGACACAAGCATCGCCTCTGTGACACACCCAGACGTGAGGCCATCTTCCTGGTGGCAAATGGTATCTCCTCGTGCGTTTGATTTGCATTTCCCCGATGAATAAGGGTGTGCAGCATCTTCTCATGTGCTTGTTGCCAATTGCACATCTGCTTTGGAGAAATAGCTACTCAGATCCTTGGCCCACCTTTTACTGGGCTTGTCTTTTCATTGCTGAGCTGGAAGCGTTCCCGGGACAAGCCCCTTATCAGATACAAATCGTTGCTCCCGTCCTGAGAGTTACGCTTCCCTGGTGGTGTCCTTTGGTCTCGTGATGACGTCCAATTTCTGTGTTTGTTCCTTGGTCACTTGTGCTTGTGGCGTCACGTCTAGGAATCCATCATTTACGGTTATGAAGATTTGCTCCCATGTTTTCTTCTAAGAGCTTTATAGCTTGAGGCCTCCCATCTCCATCTATGAGTCTTTTTATGTTTTTCTTCACATGGTGCGGTGTCGAAGCCTCATTCTTTCCCACGAGGATACCCGATTGTTCTGGAACCATCTGCTGAAAAGATTCCTCTCCCCACATTGGACCTCAGCACTGGTGTGGAAAATCAACTCTATCCCATCGGTCCCACTGTGCCCGTCCTGATGCCGGTACTACACTGTCTTACTTACTGTAACTTAGTAGCAGTCACACGTTTAACAATGCATATCGAGGGCTGGCTAGTGGGGGGGTGGGGGGGAAGGCGAGGACAAAGGGGCCTGGCAGCGGAAGGACCCCTGGGCAGCTAAAGCCCTCAGAGAAGGGGTCCCCCATCATGGCTTCCCTTCCCCTTCCCGCTGGGAGATGGAGTCTCTTCATCACCCCTTCTCCCTCCCTCTCCCGGGGTCCTGAAGAGTGAGCATATGGTCTATGCAAATGACATGCTAACGACATACAAATGAACCCCGCCCAGCCGGCATCCGCCCGGGCTGCTGGACGGTCCACGCCACTCGGAGGAGGGGAC
>NW_006284343.1:3918304-3922193 GCF_000327345.1 Myotis davidii
CCAGAAAAGCCTTTTTGCCCCGGGTCCTGGGCTTGCCCCAGCCCCCGATGGCTGGGGACCCCTACCCCCGAGGGGTCTCCCCAAAGCGACTGCTTGCCCCCCACGAGCTGGGGAGTGAGGGGACGGGCACCCCCCCAAGCGCTGGCCTGAAATATGCACGCGGGCGCCGCCTGGACGTCCCCAAGCCCCACCCCAAGCAGCTCCGTCCGGCGGAGGGTGGGAAGCGGAGGGGAAACAGGATCCCTGACGGCAGACGGGGCCCAGGATGGCAAGAGGTCACGAATTTCGGTTGCCAACCACCCCCCTTGCAGGCTGTGGCCAGCCGGCGCCTGTGGGACATGTGGGCCACGTTTGGGGCAGAGAAGGGCGAGGGTGACTTGCCCCAGCTGGCCGACCTCTGGAACTGCCTCCTTCCTTCCGGGGGCCCCTGCCAGGTGCAGGGGTTTGAGGGTTCAAGCTGGCTCTTGCAGTTCTCGGGCCCAGGGGAGCCCTCCGGCGGCCTGCCCCATGCCCTGTGCCCTGTGCCCTGTATCCTGACATGTGTGTGGTCTGGTGAGGGAGGGGGTCTCCAGGGTCTGCCCCTCCTCTCGCTGCCCTGGGGCTTGTGACCCCCCCTTTTCCCCTCACCATGAGAAGAGAGGAGGAGGCCCCTCCACTCTACACACCAGCCCAGTAACCCCACAGCCCCTGCATGAGCGCATCTCTCGCCCTTTCCACCATACTTGCAAACCCGGAAGGCAGGGAGAGGATGCTGAGGGCCTAGCCGGGCCTCTGCCATCCAACGGGGAGCCCTAGAAACAGCCTGGGGGGTTGGGAGGGTAATAAATGTCATCTTGGCATTGTCACTTGGGCATGAAGATGGTCTTGGGGTCCGGGAGTCCCTGAACGCTCGGGGCAGCTCCCCTGGAAGGCGGCTCACCTCTAGTCCCAGGAAGTGAGAGTGAGGTCTCTAGCCGCATCTCCCTCCTTGCCCCAACCACACACCAGGCGGTGATGGTGACTCATGGTTCCCAGTACAAAGGAGAGACCACTTCCCCGCTGGGGCAGAGGCGACGCCAGCGCCCCCAGCCCCATCGCGTCTCTGCACCGCTCACGTCTTCTGGAATGGACCTGCCGGCCAGGGAGCCGGGTCAGCCTTGGTCCCCAGCTCGCCTGTCTTCTGCGGAGCACAGGTGGGTCACATCAATAGTGTTTTGGGCTCTGCCGGAGGCTGGATGGGAGCTCGGGAACAGCTCCTTGCTCCTAGTGTGGAAGATGGGGTAGGGGCAGGGGGACAAGATAAAGCGTTGAACCACTCGGATGTGGATGTGGTATGAAAACCACTGCTAAGGGGAGAAAACAGGAAGGGAGGGGGTCTAGCTCAACTAGGGTGGGGGTCAGGGTAGCTTCCTAAGGTGGAATCTTGAAGGACCAATCGGACTTCTCTCTGGCTTAAGATTTGGAGGAACCACCACTGTAGCCAAGTTGGGGGGGGGTGGGGACAGCTTGCTTGGGGAGGGGGCTGAAGGACCAACGGGACATAAAAGCCTGGGAGTTGCTGAGGTGTGAGGGGATGGCTCTCTCTTCTCAAGGAAGACTGGGTCTGTAGGGGAGCTCCCGGAGGGACGCCAGGGGTCCCCAGGCTGGGAGGCAGCAAGTTAAGAGAGGGCAAGGGTGCTGAGTGGTTTCCTAGGCTCTGGTGGTCTCCAGGGAGGAGAAGCGGGGAAGAGCCAGCTCCCCCGGAAGTTTGTGGAGGGAAGGTGGGTGCAGAGTGAAGGGCCCCACTAGAGAAGTGCTGCTAAGAAGGGCACTAAGGAGGCCTCTCCACGGAGGGGCAGGACCAGGATGAACAAGAAGGGACCGTGTCTCTTCTCCCTTCTCCCCTCCCTGCCACCTCTTGTCCGTGACTGTGCTGCTCTGAAGGAAAACGCAGGGCCCTGGAGTTTGGGGGTGCCGGGCGTGGGGCAGCAGCGGAGGGAAGAGCAGGAGGAAGTGGGGA
Source organism: Myotis davidii (assembly GCF_000327345.1). Taxonomy (NCBI): domain Eukaryota; kingdom Metazoa; phylum Chordata; class Mammalia; order Chiroptera; family Vespertilionidae; genus Myotis; species Myotis davidii. The sequence continues at coordinate 3,920,283 of NW_006284343.1, forward strand.
CACAGGGGAAAGCTGAGGGGCTGGGATGTGTCAGGGAGGAGGGGTGAGCTATGGACACGGGTGCGGAGACTTGACATTCAGGTCACCGTGGAGGGGATCAGGTGGCGCTGGTGGCCTTTCCATTTGCTGAGGGAACAGAAATCCTGGAAGGGGCAGAGCCAGCGAGGAGGAGTTGAATCTGAGGTTTGCCCCAGGATCGGGGCCGAGGGGATCTTTAGGGCCAGCGTCCCAGGCAGGAGCCAGGAGGGCAGGAGGTGCCCTTGGCCCATCCGCACGAGGGCTCACCGTCACACACGCTCACACGCACACCCTGAGGCTGGGATGAATGGGGCGATGTTCTTGGCAGGGCTGTACCCTGAGAAGGGAGCTGAGCACTTGAAGCAATCACTTTAGGGTGGGTCCAGCTTAGGGGCCGTTTGCAAGATCCTGGCCTGGGGGAAAGGTGTGGGCTGCTGGGCTTGGCAGGAAGAGGGGGTTTCATGTTTCTGAGCGTTTTCTGAGTCCCCATGGATCTTCCCTGGGCCTGGAGCTAAAAGGAGGGAGGCTGTGGGAACAGGAACTCCTGGGAGGCCAAAGTTGCTCCCACTGCCTGCTGTACCTGGAGCCCCGAGAGCAGGTGAGGTCTGAGGATGGTGGGGAGAGCCAGGATGGAGGGAAGGGTCCGGAAAAGGGCTCTGCATTTGCGGGGGCGGCAAGGGGGGTGGCGGGGACTTGGGGCTTCCAGGTCTGGTTATGGCGGCTTCTGTGATGAGGGGGAGTGGCCTGGTGGTGGCAAGGAACTGAGATAGGACTGAGCCAAAGATGTGAGGGTATGTGTCTGTGGGTCTATGTGTCTGTCCATTTGTTTGCATGCCTCTAGGGTTGCCTGCATGAGTCTATGTCAGTGTGTGTCTACCTGTGTGTATGTATGTGAGCAGGTGTCTTGATTTGTCCGCGTGTGACTGTGTATGTATTTGTGTGTTGGAGGGGTAGTGCACAGAGAAGCCCTTGCAGGTGGTAGATCACTGTTCAGCATGTTGTGGGGCTGGACTCCTGGCCATGGCTCTTTCTAGAAGGAGCCTTGTAGGGCTTTCAGAGGCCGGTGCCCTTGTGAAGTGTTCTGTACACTCCTTGGCTGCACCCGGCACCAGCTTGCTCACCTTGGCCCTCAGCGCGGACAGAAATTCACTGTTGATGTGGGTTGCGAAAGACTGTTTGTGTGCAGGAAACCTGGTGATGAATGGAAATGTATGCGCGTGCCTGTGGGGTCAGTGGGATGGCCCTGGCCCTGGGGCCCTGCCCCATTCTCCAAGCAATTACCCAGTGCTCGCTGCCCCGGAAGTCCCACCTGCTGACTACAAGTGATGTTAGATTAGAAAGAATTCCACTCACCTGCCGGGGCCCACTGATCCCTCACCTGCCAGCTCCTCCTGCCAGGCTGGCTCTGGGAAGTGGGTGAAAGGAGATGCCAAGGCCAACGCGTGGGCCCCTGGCCACCTCCCAGGGGGTGATGCTCCTCTGACACCTGGTGTGGAGGCAAGAGGGACGGTTCCAGCCGCCCAGGAAAGGTGGCCGGGGAGCCGGGGAGGCTGGCACTTCATTCTGTCCCCTCCCTCCCCAGGCAGCCCGGGCACTGGTAGCAGCGGCAGCGAGGCCGTGGCAGCGCTCCCAGCAGAGGATGCCCCAGGCCCTGGAGCGCGCCGAGGGCTGCTGGGCGTGGGTGGTCCTGCTGGCCGCCGTCGTGGCCCAGGGCCTCACCCTGGGCTTCCCCGCGTGCATCGGCATCTTCTTCACTGAGCTGCAGCGCGAGTTCCAGGCCAACAACAGCGAGACCTCCTGGTTCCCCTCCATCCTGACGGCCATGCTCCACGCGGGGGGTAAGCAGCCCGAGGAGGGACCTCGCTGGCCTCGCTGGGATAGCTGTGCCTTTCG
>NW_006284343.1:3922264-3931190 GCF_000327345.1 Myotis davidii
CTGGACGCCCACTCCCTGGGCTGGAATCCCGCTGGGCGAGGCGGGGGCTGGGCTGGGCTGGGCTGGGAAAAGGCTGGGGAGGCACCTAAGATGCGAAGCCAGTCCTCTCAATGGCCACTGCAGGCTGGTTCCAGACTAGAGGAGGTGCGGCCTGGGGTCCAGCTGGGAGATCACCCTGAACCTTAGTCCCTTCCCTGCAACATGGGGTGACACCCGGCGTCCTGCCCACCTCGCACATGGGATTGTAAGGAGATCACGTGAGGGAGGGAAATGTCAGGCGCTCTGAAGACTTGTATCCTGGAGATCGTCATCTGGGCTTCAGACAGGAAGGGGGCTCTTTGAAGACACCAGGAGCAGGATGGGGGCATTGCCAGAGCCCCATGTCTCATCAGGCAGCAGAGGGGAGTTGCAAGGGCTGGGAGATGGAGAAGGCAGCCCCCTCATTTCCTGGGGGGCTCTTCCAGGACTGTGACCACCTCACCCTGACCCCAGCCATTGGGGAAGGTCAGGAGCTGTCCGGGCAGTCTGCATAGCAGCCTCGGGCTCAGGGGCCTGCCCCAGCTTCTGGTTGCTGTGGCCTCCAGGGGCCTCTAGGGAGGCCTGGTCACCTGGAGCGGGGTCTGGTGGGGCCGCAGGGCTCGCCCTGCGTGAGGGTGTGGGGTGCTTGCCTAGCAGACCCCACCTCCCTGCTACCTCCTGCTACTCCCTCCACCTGGCACCAGTAGCCTGCTTGTTCTTCCACTTCCTTCCCTCCAATCGGGAGGGAGGTCAGACTGGGAGGTGCCACCTTTGCTGGGATGACCCTGAACCTGTCACCCCAGGGCATGGGCCAGGCTGAGCCCAGGCCGCATGACCTTTTCACTTGCGGGGTTGGTGCAGAAGCGGGCATCGCAGAGGGCTCCTTCCGTGCAGCCAGATGGGTCTGGGCCAGAGGCTGGGAGCCGGGCACCTAGTGGGACCCCCACTCCCCAGCCAGCTTTCCACTCACTGCCCCCTAGCAGGCTCTCCAGCATCTCAGTCGGCTTGGAACTCCTGTCTGTCTTGTCTGTCTGTCTCTCTCTCACACACACACACCTTTAGCCCATGCTCAGAGATTGATAGACATTTTAAATTGGAAAGTATCGTTGATCCTAACCGCCCCCCCCCCCCCCCCCCCCCACTCCCACACATTTCAGAGATGAGGAAAGCAAGCAAGAGCAAAGTACAAGGCCTGCCCAAGGTTGCAGAGTGAGTTCTGGCTCCTGCCAGAGCCGCCCTGCCTCGCAGCGCCCCACCCCAGCACCCTCAGCTATCTCAGCTCAGCTGGCTCCCGGCCCAGGCCCACCCCCGACTCCATGACTCAGGGCTTTCCCCAATATCACCTTTCCCGAGACGGGTCAAAGTGTGGTGGTGGGGAACCTGTGTGGGCCCGTGGTCATACCCACGGCAAAGCCTCGCCTCTCCCTCTACTGCTGCCTCTGCTTGATTATCTCTGAGGACGGGCTGCTCACTTCCCCTTTCACTCCCAAGCTCATACCGGCTACACGCACACATCCCCTCTTCACCCCAGACACACACCCACAAACCTCGTGCGCACACACACTTTCCCCGAAACTCAGTTCCATGTACTTGGGGGCAGGGCGCTGGGCGAACGGGGCCTTGCAAGGTGCTGAGGAGCAGCTGGCCAGGACTGGTCTGTTTCTACTCCTCTGGGTCTGGGCCCGGAGAAAGCCGCTCAGGATGGGGGAGGGGTGGAGGAAAACAGGCCCCTCTCCAACAGCAGCCACACACTGGGTGCCGGGCTCTGGTGGTGGCTAGAGGTGATGGGGGAGGGGAGAAGGTACCCCACCCAGTTTTCTCCAGAGGCCAGTGCAAAGGGGTGCAGAGTGGCCCAGGGCCCCAGCTGCTCACCCTCGACAGGTGGGAGGCTGGAGGGAGGGCTGTAGCCAGTCTTCTTGAGGATGGGGTAGGAGTAGGGACAGGGATGCTCACTATGATTTAGATACCTGGGGTCCCCCCCCTACCCCCCTGAGACAGACCCCCAGTGAAGAGCGCACCTCAGCCATGAGCCAATCCTGTTTCTTGGCTGGGTCAAACTGGACGTTGGCAGCAGCACCTCACCTCACACCTGGTCACCCTTCCCCCAGCCTGATCCCTCATTCTGTAAGAGAGGAAACTGAGGCAGAGAGAGAGCGAGCCTTGCTGGGGTCCCATGGCCAGTCTGGCAGGGTGGGCATCAGGGTCCAGGACTGCGGGCTCCAGGGCTTATGCCCTTTAAGCCTCCTGGCTAGTTCCTGCTGGAACCCCTTCCCGGCCTCCCCCTCCCCCTCCCTCTGGGACTCCTCAGCTGCTGCCTGGCTTCTCATCTCTGCCCCTCCTGCCTCCACCCACAGGACCCCTGTGCAGCGTGCTGGTGGGACGCTTCGGCTGCCGGGCCACCGTGATGCTGGGGGGCGTGCTGGCCAGCCTGGGCATGGTGGCCAGCTCCTTCTGCCGCACCCTCGGCCAGCTCTACCTCGCAGCAGGCTTCGTCACAGGTGACTGTCATTCCGTTTGGAGAGCTACTGGGCGCCTATTAAACAGTGTCACATGCAAGTGAACAGGGCAGGCAAAGCCCATCACTGGGGCTGCTCACAGGAGGCAGCCCACAAAGGGGAGAGGCCAAGGACAGATAAACGAGGAGCCTATCTGATCGCGCCAAGACAAGTGCGTGAGAAGACAGGACAGCCGATGTGACGGCGTCCTGGCTGAGGGTGGTGGTGAGCAGAGATTAAACAAGGAAACATGTAGAATGTCAAGAACGCCCAGGGTCGAAGGGAGGCTGTTGTTTGCAACAAGCAAGCGGAGGAGGCCTTGAGAGGAAGGGGTGGCTGGGCAGAGAGCTGAAGAAGGGAGTCTGCCCCTAGGTTCTGGGGGGAAGGGCATTCCAGGCAGAGGGAACAGCAAGTGCAAAGGCCCTGGAGTGTCCAGGGGCAGTGCAGTGGCCAGTTGAGTAGAGGGGCATGAATAGGGGTGGAGGCTGGATGGGGGTTCGGTCGTAGTGAAATGGGAAGTCATGTGAGGGGTTCGGGCGGCTGGGTAAGTGACATTCATCTGACCACTATTTGCAAAGCACCTGCCAGCTGGCCGGGGTGTTCAGAAAACACTGCAGGAGGCTACGCACATGCAGTGCAGGGAAGAGTTAAGGGAGACCCAAGAGCAGGAAGGCTGACCCCAGGGCTCTTTGCCCTGAGCTGCTGGAAGAACGAAGCAGCCACTAACCACCCTGGGAAACAGGGGGGGGAAAGAGGGGGGGGGGGGGGGGTTGCAGGAAGACGGGGAGCTCAGATGTGGGACAGGCCCCGAGCTGAGCGAGCTGTTGGGACATTCTGAGAGGGCTGGTATTCAAGTCTTGAGCTGAGGTGTCGTCCTGCTGTTCACGAAGGGAGAGGGAGAGGGAGGACTGAGCCCAGGGCGCTCCCGTGTGTAGTGGTCCAGACGGGAAGAAGTGACAGAAGTGGGAGAACCCAGAGGGTGGGGTTTCTTGAGAGAAAGAATGAAGGATGTTCGAGAGGAAGAGGGAGGGGTTCAGTGTGCCAAGCGGCTGCCAGGTCAGCTCGAGTGGGGCCCAGGCTCTTTGGATTTGGCAATGGAAGGGTTGGTGACCTCGGCGAGAGCAATTCTGGAGCAGAGGTGGGGGTGAAAGTCTGATGGGAACAGTTTCAACAGAGCCCAGGAGGAGGGCAATGGGAGATGGCGGAGCTGATCGAACCTTGCACGGAAATTTCGGTGGAAGGGGAGCAGAGAAATGGGCGGGGACCCAGAAGAGGCTGTGGGATCAAGGGAGGGTTGTGTTTTGTTTTTAATGAGAGAAATAACAATGAGGGAGAATGATCTAGAAAAGAGGAGAAAAACGGGTGATGCAGGAGAGAGGGACATTGCTGGGGGGCTGTGCCTCTGAGTGGACAAGATGCAGGGCAGAAGGAAAGCGCTGGCCTTGACTGGGAGCACAGATGGTCCGCTGTCACTGGCGGGAAGGCGAGGCGGCTGTCAGCTGGGAGCGGAGAGGGGTGAGGTGTGGAGTATGAAGAGGAAGAAAGCCCGGGCGTCATCCAGGAGGAGGGAGAGTAGGTGGACGACAGATCTGGCCGCCCAGGGCCCGCCCGAGGCCAGAGGTCCTGGGTGGCTGTGAGCTTTCTCTCCAGAACGTCCAGCTGTGCGGGGGCGGGCACAGAGTGGGTGGGGAGGCGGCTTCTGAGCTGAGTCAGGAAAGGGAAGTCGGGGGAAGAGTGTCCCAGGCAGAGGGAACCGCAACAGCCATGTCCTGAGGTAGGGAGCAGCGGGGTGTCCGGAGGAAGAGGAAAAAGCTGATGTGGCTGCCGCCTGGTGAGTGGCGGGGAGCGTGGCCGGAGATGGCACCCAAGAGGTGGCGGGAGGCCAGATGGTGCAGAGCCTGCCGGGGCATAGTAAATACTTTGGCTTTTCCCCTCGGTGTGATGGGAAGTCTCTGGAAGGTGTTAAGCAGGGGAGAGACTTACTTTGATTTTAAGTTGTTGTTGTTTTTTAAAAAATTATATATATATATATATATTAGAGAGAGAGAGGAAGAGAGAGGGAAAGACAGAGAGAAACATCGATGTGAGAAAAGAACATTGATTGGTTGCCTCTGCATGTGCTTTAACCAGGGCCTGGCGAGGGCTAAAATATATTTTTTTATTGATTTCAGAGAGGAAGGGAGAGGGAGAGAGAGATAGACACATCAATGATGAGAATCATCGATTGGCTGCCCCCTGCACCCTCCACACTGGGGACCAAGCCCGAAACCCAGTCGGGTGCCCTGATGGGGAATTGAACCATGTCCTCCTGGTTCACAGGTCAACGCTCACTGAGCCACGGCAACCGGGCTAATGTTAAGTTTTTAAGGATCGCCTGGGTACTGTGCCAAGGGGACAGGTGTGCCCCTGGCGGCCTTGGGAGGGCAGATCTGAGGGACGGATGTTTCCAGGGAGGAGAGTAGGCAGGCCGACTCCATCTTAAATCCCTGGGGACCTGGAGGTGGGTTTGGCTGGAAGGGAAGGAGAGCAGACGTGGGACATGACCCTGTGACTCCGCTGTGGGTGGCCCCAGGACGCCCTCGAGCTGGTCTCCCCTCTTCCACACAGGCCTGGGCTTGTGTTTCAGTTTCCAGTCGACCATCACCGTATTGGGCTTCTATTTCACCCGCCGGCGGGCGCTGGCCAACGCTGTGGCTTCGGTGGGCGTCTCCCTGGGCATCACACTCTGGCCGCTGCTGGCCCGCCATCTCCTGGAGGAACTGGGCTGGAGGGGCACCTTCCTGGTCTTCGGCGGGGTTTTCCTCCACTGCTGCGTCTGCGGCGCCATCCTGAGGCCCGTGGCCCCCAGCGTGGCCCCTGCACCCAGAAAAGGCCCACCTGTGCCCTCCAAGACACCAGCGCCCGGCTGCCCGGCAGCATGTGGCCGGGCCCTCCTGCGCCACCTGGCCTTCGACATCCTGTGGCACAACGCAGGCTACCGCGTGTTCACGCTGGGCGTCACATGGATGATCCTCGGTTTCCCGCTGCCACAAGTCTTCCTGGTGCCGTTCGCCATGCGGCACGGGGTCGACGAGCACAAGGCCGCCCTGCTCATCTCCATCATCGGCTTTAGCAACATCTTCCTGCGGCCCATGGCCGGGCTGGTGGCCGGCCGCCAGAACTTCGCCAGATATCGCAAGTACCTCTTCAGCCTCGCGGTTCTGCTCAACGGGCTCACCAACCTGGTGTGCACGGTGTCGGCCAACTTCCGAGTGCTGGTGGGCTACTGCCTGGTGTACAGCGTGTCCATGAGCGTGGTTGGCGCCCTCTTCTTCCAGGTCCTCATGGACGTGGTCCCCATGGATCGGTTCTCCAGGGCCCTGGGCCTCTGCACCATCCTGGAGAGCATCTCCATCCTCATCTCCCCGCCCATGGCTGGTGAGGCCCAAGAGGGAGGGCGTGGCCTGGGAGGGCAGGGTGAGGGGGTGAGGCGGAGGGAACAGTCTGGACAGATTTGGGCCCCGTCCAGCATCCCAGGGGGAGGGACTTGGAATCTGTGATTTTCCCCCAAGCGCCTCAGGGGACTGGCTGCAGCCTGTTCCCCAGCTGGCACTCAATCTGAAGAGTTAAAAGTGGGGGTTTGGGTACCACACTTAGCTGAGTCTGTCATCTTCCTCTCCGTACCTGTTTTCTTATCAACAAAGTGAGGATGAGAATAGAATCTACCTGGTAGGCTTGTTGTGAGGGTCACAGTTATACCGTTAAGCTCTAAGTAGAGAAGATGGCAGAGTAAGTACTATGCACGGATTGGCTGTTGTTGACATCCTGGGTCTGCCACTTCCTGCCCGTGGGACCGACCCCACATCTCATTGACCTTCTCTGAGCCACAGTGTTATCTGCAAAATGCAGAAAAGAGCACCTGCCTCACCCAGGATTGGCCTGTGCCGGTCACGGTGCCCACGGCCAGAGGCAGAGACTTCTGGGGGCGGGGGGGAACGGCAATCAAAGCGAAGAGACGTATTTGGGGGCCCAGTGGCGGTTTGTGCCGGGAGGGAAACGTGCAGGTATAGAAACAGAGCCCCACACGGGAGGTATGACATGCAGAGCAAAAGGGAAGGTTTGTGAAGCCTTTGGTGCCGGGGGACAGTCACACAGACAACACATGGCTGCCGTCATTACAGTTAGATGACGGGGACTCTTCCCCCGAGTGTGGAGCGGGAAGGCCCAGTTTCCACGGGATCCCCGCCCCCTGCCCGCCACGGCAGCAAGTGCAGAGAGCTGGCTGGGAGAGGCCTGGGGGGCCCAGGGCGGGGCCGATCCGATCCGATATCCCGACTCCACTGGCCCTTGTCCTCATAGCTCCCTGCCCCCGGGTGAGCGAGACATGCCCTCAAGTGCTCTTTGGCCCGAGGTCTCTTCCTGCCTGGGCCAGAGGAGGCTTAGTGTTTCCTCTCCCCCCACCTTTACCAACTATTTCCTGAGTGCCTAGACCAGTGATGGCGAACCTTTTGAGCTCGGCGTGTCAGCATTTTGAAAAACCCTAACTTAACTCTGGTGCCGTGTCACATGTAGAAATGTTTTGATATTTGCAACCATAGTAAAACCAAGACTTATATTTTTGAGATTTATTTTATATATTTAAATGCCATTTCACAAAGAAAAATCAACCAAACAAATGAGTTCGTGTGTCACCTCTGACACGCGTGTCATAGGTTCGCCATCACTGGCCTAGTAGGTGCCAACCCCAGTTCCTGGTCCTGGGGTTCGGCAGAGACAAAAGGAAAAGCCCTGCTCTTGCGGAGCGCACAGGGCAGTGGGGGGCTGGCAGCCGGGCCGTGGCCTAACGTGCTCTCTGTCCTTCAGGGTTTGTCCTGGACAACACCGACAGCAACTTCAGCTACGTCTTCTACATGTCAAGCTTCTTCCTCGTCTCCGCCGCCCTCTTCATGGGTGGCGGCTTCTGTGCGATTCAGAAGAAGGAGAGGCAGGGCAGGCCGGCCGAGGCAGAAGCAGCCGTCCCGGAGCCGGCCCCGCTGAGGGCCCTCAGCAGGGAGGACACAGGCAGCTCGGAGAAGCGGCCGTGCACCGAAGAAATCATGTATGTGACCAGCGTCTGAGCCCCAGGATCACATGTGTGACCGGCGTCTGAGCCCCGAGGCCGGTGAGCGAACACTGCCTCCGCCCAGGAACGCGATGTCCTGCAGTTTCACCGGGTGAAGCCTGAACCGAAGGGCAGGCCGGCCCGCCCCGCACGTCGGGACTCAGCCAGGGGCTGGGGCCTTGGAGGCTGGCCTCCGAAGACTCAGGGTTCCTTCCAACGAGCAGAATCCAGGAGCCGGTCCTCCTGACTTTTTTCCCTTTTTTCCTTGGGCACCAGGGTACTTGGGGCCCAAGAAGGTGGGTCTGAGCTCTGCTTGGGTCTCTCATGGCCGACGGGGCTCAGCTGGCTGCCCACTGCCGCTGCTACAACTCAACACGCCGGGCCTTCAGGTCCAGCCTGGATGCTTCATAGGTGACCTCTCTGTCCTTCTCCAGCCTCCAGCTCCAGACAGTTCCAAAAGTTCACCCTAAGTCCCCCTAAGCCCTCCTGCCTCCCTTCCTCCCTGTGGCCCAGCCCTTGCCCTCAGGGCTGCCCCCAGCATGGGTTACTGGGCCTCCCACTGACTGGGACTTGGGAAGAAGGGCCTTGGGAGAGAATTGGTGGTGGCCTGCAGCCGTGGATGGCCGAGCTGCGGATGAGCCTGGATGCAGGGTTCGGATAGATTAAATGCTGGTGGAGCACCTGCCCTGGTGTCTGTGCAGAGAATCGGAGGGGAGCACCTGACTTGGGTCCTTGAATCAGTGAAGTCTGAGGAACCCCTTACACCAGCGGTTCTCAACCTGTGGGTTGCTCAGGCTTTCCCCCTTTGGGGGTCAAACGACCCTTTCACAGGGGTCGCCTAAGACCATCGGAAAACGCATATATAATTACATGTTGTTTTTGTGATTAATCACTTATGTTTTAATTATGTTCAATTTGTAACCATGAAATTGGGGGTCACCACAACACGAGGAACTGTATTTAAGGGTGGCGGCATTAGGAAGGTTGAGAACCACTGCCATACACAGTCAGCAGAGCCCGCTCCAGGGTCTCATTCCTTTGCCCCACCCAGACTTGTGACCAGGAAGATTAATGTGGGGGGTTGGGTGGGGGAAGCCAGACAGTTGACTGAGCAGGGAGGGTCGGATTGCTAGGCAGGGCCCAAGGGCCTCTGTGGAAATAGAGCTGCCCTCGCAACAGAAGCCCTTCTGCTCCCCTCTCCCGCCCTCCTGGTCTCCCTGCTGTGTCCGAGGCCTCAACCCTGGGTGAGTAGCTGGCTGGGCCAGCTGCCAGTCCCCCCTGCTCCCCATGGGCCTGTGTCTGTGGCCTGAGGTCAGAGCTCTCCCCACACACC
>NW_006284343.1:3932510-3934587 GCF_000327345.1 Myotis davidii
GGCTGACCACAGGGACCTGCGCCTGTGTATGCGGGGCCTGCTCCCGAGGGGGCTGTAGCAGGTGGAGTATGGCCCAGGGCCAAAGGCACATGGTCCTTGCCCTCAAGAAGCTCACAGCCCAGGCCCCCTTTACCTTCACATTCAAGCACCGTGGGAGTGCGGTAGGACCACCTCCTAACCGGGTGCTTTATAAACCCAGTGCCTATGAGGTCCCGGTCACACACTCCTTCCTGAGAAGTCCCAAGAAATCATCGGGCCGAAGGGCTTCACCACCAGGGCAGCTCCCCAACCCAGAAAGCGGCCAACACCGTACATTTGGGTGGACAGAGGTTCCTACCACCAGTTGGCGCTGCCCCAGCGCTCCCCGTCCACCTGGCGGGCAAACAGCCTTACCCCGTCCCCCATATTTCAGACCAGAGGTGGAGGGCTCAGCTCGGGGCTGAGGAGCATGGGGTGCCAGGCTCTCGGGGGCTTTTTGGAAAAGGGCCCGTGGGGGGGCGGGGCTCAGGGAGCTGGCGCCCACACTCCAGTGGGGCGTCCTTTGGTCGAGGAGGCTGGCCTGTGCTCCCTCATCAGATGTAAGGGGATCTGGCGGTGGTTCTGCCTCGACAGCCGGCCACCTCTGGGCTCCTAAGGGCCCTAGAGATGTTGTTCCAGCGGTTCTCAACCTATGGGTCGCCACCCCTTTGGGGGTCATGGGCCTGTGTCTGTGGCCTGGAGGTCAGAGCTCTCCCCACACACCCTTTGCTGGTGCCCTTCCTTGAGGTCATCACCGTGGGGGGCGGGCTGTCATCAGCGCAGTCTTGTCCCAGCAGGGTCCCGACCGAGGGAACCAGGGAACCGAGAAAGTTTGTTTGAATTACACACAGAAGTGTTTCCTGCAACCGGCTATAAACCCCGGGAACTAATGAAGCAAGAAAACAGGCCTGGAGAAGTCCTCCTCCCCTTCCAGTCCTCCCAGCTTAGCAGGGGCTGCTCACGCCCAGGGCCTTGTTTGTTGATTCAGGCTCAACCAGGCTCCAACGAGAAAACCTTATCAGGAGGATTGATTTTATTTTCATGATCCGCCTCTAGCCTTCCTCCTCCACTTGTCCAGCCGGCCTGAGTAAGCATCCTTGGGGTTTTCCTGTCCTCTCCAGGACCCTGCCACGAGTGCCCCCTTATGGCCAAAGAAAGTAGTGCAGAGGCGACAAAAAGGCTAGGATAGTAGAGACCCGAGTGTGTGTTTGACTCTGCCTCAATTTACTGTGTGCCTTTGGCAAATTGCTCAGCATCTCTGGGCTTTTAAAAAGGAGGAGGCTGGCCTGGATAAGTTAAGTCTCTTCCAGTTTGAAAAGTCGGATCCTGAAGAGCCCCACTACCTGCCTGCTCCCCACCCCGCCACCACCCACAGTTTGTGAATGGAAGGGGGAAAGCCTGGGCACATTTCACCAAGTCCTATCTCCTCCATCTTCACGGAGTGGAAAAGGAGGGAGTCGGGTTGGTGAGTAGGTAAATGCTTTTGGTGCTAGGAGCTCCCAGGCTTTGAAACGTGCCTCCCCGAATAGGCCCACTTCCTTAAAAGATTTCTTTTAAGGAAAAAAAGATTATCGGTGAACATTCAGCACAAAGAACTCTGACTTCATCTGCCCCGGGCAACAGTAACCATAATCACCAGGCAAATATTTATTAAGCATCTACTGTGTGCCTGGGACTGGACAGATAACCAGTAAGAACTGGTGAATGCCCTCAACACAAAACCAAGGGCTCAGAATATTTCCCCAAGGAGGGAGGGCCCCTGAGGTCTTGGGAGGAAACAAAGGAGGGAGGATGGGTGGCCCATCTGATTCCAGAACCACACTTAGCTGGTCTGGGGCAGTTCCCCAGTAGCACAGGGTGGAGCTCGTTTCCATGGTGTCCACAAGCCTTTGCTGCTCTGTCCCGCCAGAGGCAGAGAAACCCCCTGGACACCTTCGGCTGAGTGAACATCCCCAGATCACATCCGGTCCCCAAAGAAGCAGCCTCGATATCCAAGCACCCAGACTATGGCCATAACTATGCAGGCCCAGGGTGGGGTGGGGGTGGGGGACAGGGGGAG
>NW_006284343.1:3935487-3935735 GCF_000327345.1 Myotis davidii
CCCTCTGGGGTAAGCACGGCTTCCGCCGGAAGTCCGGGCTCCAGCGGGCAACCGTACCCTCCTGCAGTTCCCTCCTCCAGTGCCCGGTGGCTTCCGTGTCTTCCGCGCCCCAGTTTAGATTTTCATGCCCAACTCTTACCCAGTCCTGATCACACCACATCCCAGTGCCAGTGCAAATCACTGCACAGCCCGAAGCTAGGAGAGGAGCCTGTGTCCCGCCCGGGACCGCTCTCGCCCGCCCTTGCCCG
>NW_006284343.1:3935973-3936309 GCF_000327345.1 Myotis davidii
GAGTTTGCAGCGGTTCTCAGCGACCATCGGAAAACACATATAGCACATCAGATATTTACATGACGATTCATAACAGTAGCAAAGTTACAGTTATGAAGTAGCATCGAAAATATTTTATGGTTGGAGGTCACCACAACATGAGGAACTGCATTAAAGGGTCGCGGCATTAGGAAGGTTGAGAACCACTGTCTTGTCCCCTTAAGCATCCACAGTCCTTCGCCTTGGGCCCAGGCGGTGAGGCGTGACATCTACTGCGCACGCGCGCCGAGCTCCACACGGCCCCGCCCCTGGTCCTCCTGGGCCAACCCCGCCCCGCCCTCTGGGGCGGAGCTAAGC
>NW_006284343.1:3936616-3938646 GCF_000327345.1 Myotis davidii
GTGCACCCTCCGCCACCCCGGCCATGGCGCAGAAGCCGAAGGTAGACCCCCACGTCGGACGGCTGGGATACCTGCAGGCGCTGGTCACGGAATTCCAGGAGACGGAGAGCCAAGGTGAGAGCGACAGGATGGGGTTCGGGGGCAGGGCGGGGGTCCGCCCGCGACCCGCGACCCTCGCCCCGGACCTGGCTCCAGTGCCGCTTTTCCGCTGCAGACGCCAAGGAGCAAGTCCTGGCCAACCTCGCCAACTTCGCCTATGACCCCAGCAACTACCAGTATCTGCGACAGCTGCAGGTCCTGGATCTATTCCTCGATTCGCTGTCGGAGGAGAACGAGACCCTGGTGGAGTTTGCTATTGGTAAGGATGGGGAGGTCACGGATGCCTGATGGTGAGATAAGCGAGTCCGAAGTGAGTCGCTGGGGAGAGACCTCGGGCAGTCCCTCACCGCAATGGCAGCCTTCGGGGTGTGCGCACGGTCCGGGTCACAGCTAGCGGGACCCTCTGCATGCTGCCTTCCCACCTGCTTAGAGATGAGATCATAAATGAAGGGATGGATTGAAGCCACTCGGAGAGAAAAATATTTAGAGTGCTCTTTTAAACATCTTTATTTTAATGTTTTCCTATCAAGGAAAGTAGGGGTGACTTAGGATGACTTATGGTCTAAGTCAGTGGTTCTCAACCTTCCTAATGCCACGACCCTTTAATACAGTTCCTCATGTTGTGGTGACCCCCAACCATAACATTATTTTCGTTGCTACTTCATAACTGTAATGTTGCTACTGTTATGAATCGTCATGTGAATATCTGATATGCAGGATGTATTTTCATTGTTACAAATTGAACCTAATTAAAGCATAGTGATTAATCACAAAATCAATATGTAATTATATATGTGTTTTCCGATGGTCTTAGGCGACCCCTGTGAAAGGGTCGTTCGACCCCCAAAGGGGTGGCGACCCACAAGTTGAGAACCGCTGGTCTAAGATCTATTGAATTATTCACTGGACAGGTAATTATGGGGCATGAACTGTGTGAGCAAGGTCCTGTCCTATGTGCTGAAGAGATGGCGAACAAGTCGGGGGAAAGGCCTTTCCCGCAGGGAGAGGGGGAGGCAGATGGTGGGCAAACCAACCAAAAGGCTGAGGCTCTGAAGGACATTCACAGGATAAGACAGGGCAATAGGCAATAGGAGATGGGGCCGCTGCACTTCGGCCATCATGGGCAGGCGGACGTGATGGGTGGGAGCCCCTGAAGCAGGAGGATCCAGAGGAAGGCTGATGTGTCAGGACTCGTGAGGTTACAGAGGTGGCAGCACCAGAGGCGGCTGGGAGGGGCTTAGATCTAGGCTGCAGGAAAGAGTTTGGAGTTTATTCTGAAGGCAAACCAATTATTTTTTCAGCTGCATCTCTAAAAAAATAACATTTTTTGCCCTCTCCGGTTTGGCTCAGTAGATAGAGCGTCAGCCTGCAGACTGAAGGGTCCTAGGTTTGATTGCAGTCAAGGGCACATCCCCTTTAATTTCCTGTAACCTAGAAATTAGAGTGAAAGCCTTGATAGAATCAAGTAACACTCCCCCCGCCCCTGCCAAATATATCATAGGTGAGTGTGATTGAAAATTTTGAAAGACCACCCATGTCTGCCCCTGATGTTTGTGGTATTGTGGCTAGAGTTGAAATGGGAGTCACCCCTGATCTTCTCACCACGACAGGTCTTCACACATGTGTGTGGACATCCCAATTCTGTTCACACGCCCACACACACCTGCCTGTGGCCTCTCCTTGGACTTAGTGTGCACACCAACCGTGGGGTTCACCCTGGGAGTCAGGAATCCAGGAAAGGCCCAGGCGCTGTGGGAGGAGGTTCAGGGCCTGGTGTGGGGAAGGGAGGACTTGGGTAGGTTCTCTGGATTTTTAGCCTGTGGAGCAGGCCAGAGTGAGTCCCGCTAGAGCTGAGCCAGGGGCAGGAGCCCCAGTGGGCTGGGTCTAAGAGAGTGGTGCTAGCAGAGGGGTGGGCAAACTTTTTGTATATA
>NW_006284343.1:3938766-3942975 GCF_000327345.1 Myotis davidii
CGGATCGGGCCCGCGGGCCGTAGTTTGCCCACGGCTGTGCTAGCGTATGTCTCGGCCCCTCGGGAAGATTATTACGCTAAATAAATATCCTGAAGGAGTGCTGCTTGAAGATTTTCGCCAGTGTGAGTCCTCCACCCCCTCCCTTTTTGTAACTCGGCTCGACAGCTTCCAGCATCTGAATGGTGGCTGTGGCCCCTGCAGAAGCTCGTGGCTAACCTCCGCCTGGGAGCGATAGAACTCCTCCCACTCAAGCTTCTGGCTCCGGAGAAGAGTTGCCTAAAAAGAGCAGTCACCCAGGGAAAGCTTCGACAGCATCAGGCACCAAGCAGGAGCACTCTGAGGTCCTGGCCCACGGAGCCGGGAGCTACAGGGAGATGTGGGCCTGCCCTGAGTTCTTGCTCTTCTGGGCAGCTTCCCTGTTTTCTTCTCCTAGCCATCTCTCTCTCTCTCTCTCTCTCTCTCTCTCTCGCTCTCTCCTCTCTCTCTCTCTCTCTCTCCTCTCTCCCTCCTTCCCACCAGAGCGAGGTTCTCAATCTCTAGAGCCGCGGCTTTCTCGGCATTGAATCTCTTCCCCGGATCCCCTGCAGAGTAAATCTCTCTTTTCCTTATTATGGGTGACTTAAAGGAGAGCCAGTGTTACTTAGAAGCGGGTCTTGTTACCGCTGTCATTCTCTCCTCTTAATGTGCCTGGTGCTCGGTGGGAAACACTGTCAGGCGCTTTCTCTGCTGTCGAAAGGCTCTGTGCTGCGCTTTGTCGTTTTGAATCTTTTCTCTTCGGGGGCAGGTCTGACATTGTGATCTCCATGAGGGCAGAGCCCAGCCTTGCTTATCTCCGCTGTTGTCTTTTTTTTTTTTTTTAAATATATTTTATTGATTTTTTACAGAGAGGAAGGTAGAGAGATAGAGAGCCAGAAACACCGATGAGAGAGAAACATCGATCAGCTGCCTCCTGCACATCTCCCACTGGGGATGTGCCTGCAACCCAGGTACATGCCCCTGACCGGAATCGAACCTGGGACCCTTCAGTCCGCAGGCTGACGCTCTATCCACTGAGCCAAACCGGTTTCGGCTCTGCTGTTGTCTTGAATGCTCTGGCCTTGTGGTCTGGAGAAGGTGAGAGAAGGGCCCAGTAGGTGCAGAGACTGGCCACCAATCGCAAGGCGCGTGGTACTGAGCCCTCCGTGCCGGTGATGAAACAGCACCTCAGTGAGGCGAGTCCCATTGCCTGAGGCTCACACTGAGCACTGACTGGAGCCAAATTCTGTGCCAGGGGACCCGGCTGCCGGAGCCAATGCCGGAGTCCATTGTGTCTTCTCCCCTGGTTCCCATGGCACCTGGCCACCTCCAGCATATCCCTGGGATGGTTCTGGTGGCAAGTCGTCCCTGGCCCAGGTTCTAAGTGGGACTATCACCAGGAGATGGTACTGCTCAAGGTAGGACAGGGCGTGGGAAGTGAGTGAATTATGGGAACCAGCTATAAAGCCAGGATCTCAGCAAATACTTGAATGAGTATTCCGAGCTTGTGCCCCACATAAAAACTCTGGCAGCCTTTGGCATTAATGTGGAAATGTTTGCCCAGAGCACCATGGGTTGACTCTCAGGCATCCTATATGCTGCGTGTGCACACCTGCACCATCTTAGATGCCGTTTGGAGACATACAGGGACCAGGAGAGAATCCTCTACTTCTGTGAAAATTGGTTGAAATCTAGGACATCACAGAATACTTGACAGTCTTGTTACTAAAACGGTTCAAATAGGTTGCCTCCCAGAATTCAGGTTAAATCTCTTTCCTGCGCTCTGTTTCCTGTAATACACGTAGCTGCCACTAGATGGTGGTGGTGCTCAGTAAAAGGCAGGTATAAATAAGTCCTCAGGGGCCTCTCTGGAAAACAGTAGTTAGTAAAATTGAAGCTAGGTTACCCCATGACCCAGCAGTTACAGTCATCGGAGTAGGGCACATGCATATCCAGACACATGTGCAAAAATGGCACTAGCAAACTTGTAACAGAAAAACTAGAAACAGTGAACAGTAGAATGGATACAACATTGTGGGATGTTGCTACTATTTAGCAAGGTGAATGGACAGTCAACAGCTACATGCAATAATGTTATACATTTTTTAAAAAATTATTTTTTGTTAATCCTTATTCGAGGATAGTTTGTCATTGATTTTTAAAGAGAGTAGAAGGGAGGGGGAGAGACAAAGAGAGAAATATCCTTGTGAGAGAGACCCATCAATTGGTTGCCTCCAGCACACACCCTGCTCATGGCCAGGGATTGAGCCTGCAACCCTGATACGTGCCCTTGACCAGAATTGAACCCAGAACCCTTCGGTCTGTGGGTTGATGCTCTATCCACTGAGCCAAACGGGCTAGAGCAATAATGTTATAAATGTAATGGTAAGCAAATGGTGCTAGACACAATAATACATACAGTGTGATTCCATTTCTACAAAGTCCCCAAAACAGGCAGAAATGTTTAGGGATGTGTGGAAAAGACAGGAATGGAGGGAGACTTCTTTAAAAACCCTATATTTTAAGTTAAAAAGATAAAAGGTCTGCTTAGTAAAAATTTTGTTATTAAATTATTACAAACCAGGAAAGTGTTTACCTCAGGGAGAGTTTTGGTTCAGGAAGGGACACAGGCTCTGGATTGCTGACAGTGTTCTAGTTCTTGACCTGGGGGCTGGTTCCACAGGCATTTGCTTTATCATTGCCAAACTGACCTGTGTGTCAGCCCTTCGCTGTGTGTGTGGTTTGCAGGTATGGCCCTGTGCCAGCCTCTGGGGCTGTGAACAGGTCCCTTGTTCATCCACATCTGTGCGCCAGGGAGGGGCCTCAATCACATTATTTCATTCTCTCTGCCCATTTTACTGATGAAGAGACCAAGGCTTAGAGACATTGAGTTGCTTGCTCTGGTCACCTAAATCCTCAGTGGCAGAACTGGTTCTAACTGGGTCTGCCCACCACGGAGCCCTTGCTCCGTCCTCATCCTCTGGGCTCCGCCCGTACATCCTTCTCCCACTGATCAGCCAGGCTCCTGTGGTCCTGCAGCTTCTGCTTAAGTTCCTCAGCCATCCACCGGTGGCAGGCTCCCCTTACAGGATGGAGGTGGTGTGGAGGTTCTCACCCACTGCTCCCTTCCTCGCTGGCCCCAGGCTGGCCTCATGGGGACGAGGGCAGCCTCCACCATCGTTCCTGACTTACAGAGACCCGATTCCCCATCTCTTCGTTCTAGGCACAAGTAGTGTGTGAGTGTGTGAGAGAGAGCACATGTGCCTGCATGTATACGTGTGTGTGTGAGTGTTATTAATTTATGTGAATGCATAATTGATTCACATGCTACAAAATTTAAAAGGTATTGAAAGGTAACTCCCTCGCTAGCCTTCTCTGTAGCTCACCACTGTTACTAGTTTCTTAAATATTTTTTGGAATTTACACACATGTATATATCTATATGAATATATTTTTGCATGTTCTGCACATGTGGTAGTATACTATATCTATATTCTGCTTGCCTTTTTTTTTTTTTTTTAACTTAGCAGCATATCTTGACACACCTGCAGTGTCAGTCATTCTGTAAAGCGGCCTGGTGTTTATTCCGTGGTATGGAGGCACTGAGGCTAAGCCACGCTTAGGGATGGATGTTTAGCTGCTTTCCATTTTGCCAACACGATCAGTGTTTCAGTAGATACCTTATTGGAGTTTCATTTCTTACTTGTGGGTCTATATCTGTAGGATAAATGTCTTGAAATTCCTCAGTTTAAGTCAAAACTCTATTACAGGGTTTTAAAGAAGTCTCCCTCCATTCCTGTCTCTCCCACAGCCCTCTCCTCGTGAAGAACCAGCAAATGTGAGCATCTATATTATAAAAGGCCGTGGCCCTATCACCGTAACGGCCACAGACCGGCGTGGGTGGGTGGGGCTGCGCGGTGGGCTTCTAGTGTACATATATTTGTCCCCCACACCTCCCTTCTGCATAAGGGTAGCTTTTTTTAAAAATATATTTTATTGATTTTTTTACAGAGAGGAAGGGAGAGGGATAGAGAGCTAGAAACATCGACAAGAGAGAAACATCGATCAGCTGCCTCCTGCACACTCCCTACTGGGGATATGCCCACAACCAAGGTACATGCCCCTGACCGGAATCGAACCTGGTACCTTTCAGTCCGCAGGCTGATGCTCCATCCACTAAGCCAAACCGGTCAT
>NW_006284343.1:3944600-3947186 GCF_000327345.1 Myotis davidii
GAGGGGCTGCGCGGTGGGCTTCTAGTGTACATATATTTGTACCCCACCCCTCCCTTCTGCATAAGGGTAGCTTTTTTAAAAAAGATATTTTATTGATTTTTTTACAGAGAGGAAGGGAGAGGGATAGAGAGCTAGAAACATCGACAATAAAAAATATATTTTATTGATTTTTTTACAGAGAGGAAGGGAGAGGGATAGAGAGCTAGAAACATCGACAAGAGAGAAACATCGATCAGCTGCCTCCTGCACACTCCCTACTGGGGATATGCCCACAACCCAGGTGCATGCCCTTGACCGGAATCGAACCTGGGACCCCTCAGTCCGCAGGCCGACGCTCTATCTACTGAGCCACACCGGTTTGGGCTGCTTTTTTAATACACTGTTCTGTTCCCCAAATTTGAGATTTCAGAAAGAACCATTTTCAAGATGCTAAAGTAAAACCCAAGAACAAATAGTCCCAAGAACAAAAACCCCAAGAACAAATGAAGATTTTTGACTTGGGACGGACTGTGGCCAGCCCAGGGCAGGCGGGTCCTCAGAGGTAGTAATGTCTTGGGCCGTCTCTCCAAGGCCTCGCCTCGCCTCCAGGCACCAGGTGCTGGCTAAGCATGTGTCAGCATGACCTCATTTAATCCCTGGGACAATCCTGGCTCTCCCAGCAACAGGCCTACTTGCTGTGTGACCCAGAGTCACCTACCTGACCTCTGAGAGCCTCCAGCTTTCTCATCCTGGGCCACGTTTGGGGGTTTCTCTTTTGCCTCTCCCAGGGGTTTCTGTGGTTCCCTGTGTCTAGAAGGGCCCTTCTTTTGCCTCTTGTCTTCTTTCCTTTTTCTCTCCCGTCTGGTTTGTCCAAAACGTCCACCAGCCAGTTGAGACTTGTTCTTGTTTTTGCTTGGTAACCATTTTTAAATTGCAGCCTGGTGAACATACAGTACAATGCACATACCTTAGGTACAGTGGGTGTACGTCAATGTAACCAGGCCTGACCAGGTTTTAGAAAGGTCCCTCGTGCCCTCTCCCAGTTAATGTCTCCCACCCCACGGTAACCACTAACCTAACCTCTATCCCCATGGATTACTTTAGCCTAGTCTTTTTTTTTTAATATATTTTATTGATTTTTTACAGAGAGGAAGGGAGAGGGACAGAGAGCTAGAAACATCGACGAGAGAGAAACATCGATCAGCTGCCTCCTGCACACCTCCCACTGGGGATGTGCCCGCAACCAAGGTACATGCCCTTGACCGGAATCGAACCTGGGACCCTTCAGTCCGCAGGCCGACGCTCTATCCACTGAGCCAAACCAGTCAGGGCACTTTAGCCTATTCTTGAACTTCATATTAGTGGGATCATACAGATGTATACTCTTTAAAAAAATATATTATTATTATTATTATTTTTTTTTACTGATTTTAGAGGGGAAGGAAGAAGGAAAGAGAGGGGAAGGGAGAGGGAGAGAGAGAGAAACATCAATGATGAGGGAGAAGCATCGATCGGTTGCCGCCTGCACACCCCCTACTGAGGACGGAGCCTGCAGCCCCTGCCATATGCCCTGACCCGGAATCAATCCGGTGACTCTTGGTTTGTGGGTCGACGCTCAACCACTGAGCCACGCAGGCTAGTCAGGATGTGAACTCCTGTCTAGTTTCTTTCACTCAACGATGTATCGACCTAAGAAACATCCAAACCTGTAGGGAATTTTTATATTTGAGTCAAACTGACAATTGCTGAGAAGCAAAATCTCAATGGACTGAGAAAATGATCCAGAGAATGACAGTTTTACAGCTTATTTTATACATTAGAATCAAAGGTGGAGATGTAAGGGGCGCTTAACCTGAAATTCACGGGTGGTGGATTAGGGAGGCGGGAGAAAGCCCAGTGGGGAACCTCTGAGAGTGATAAAGAATGAAACGGGACGCTTGTTTACATTGTAAACATTTACAGCACATAGAGGTAGTGTGTGGGCAACAGGTCACAATGAAGGGTTCTGTGGTCCTTGCTCTGGTGCTGCAAAAAATTACAGGAAAAGGTGGTATGTTATCTCAGCTGCAGAAAGACAGCAGGCAGGCCCACTTAAGATGAAGACTGACCTGTGTCAAGGAAGCTCTAGGCCTAGGCTGTGACTGCCGCCATGACCCATTTTTCGTAGGAATTTCTGTATTCAGATCATCCTGTGGTTCCGCCATCTCTGCGTCCGCGGGCCCACAGTGCACATTCAGTATGTGGCCCCCTTTTCTTCCACAAATGTTTTTGACATTCATCCTAATTGTTAGGGTATTTTTTTTTTAATCCTCACCTAAGGATATGCTTTACTGTTTTTAGAGAGACGGGGAGGTGGGGAGAGGGAGAGAGAAACATCATCAGTTGCCTCCCATATGAGCTCCCACCAGGGATAGAACCCACATCCTAGGTATGTGGCCTCACTGGGAATCGAACCCACAACCTTTTGGTGAACGGGACAACGCTCTAACCAACCACCCAGCCAGGGCTAGTTCATGTTTCTGAATGAACGTGCCCGATGTGTTCATCCATTCACCTGTTGTTGGAGATTTGAGTTGTTTCTAGTTTGGAGCCTTTATAAAAGAGCCC
>NW_006284343.1:3947210-3950770 GCF_000327345.1 Myotis davidii
TCTGGCAGGTACCTGATCCATCCTTGGAGGCTCCCAGGCCTGCAACTGGGGCACAGGTGGGGCTGCTCTCCTGAGGCCTCCTGCCCCCACCCTGCCCGGCTTGCCATCTGGTTATCCCCTGGCTTTGGTGGCAGTGTCCCGCCCAGGCACTCCTGGGTGTGATGATGACTCACCAGCCAGAGAGTGATTGGGTCCTCATTGTCTCCTACTTTACAGCGAGATAAGTCCCATCCCCACCCCTGGGTTGCGTCTGCAGGGTGGATAGGAGGCTGGTTCACCCTCTCAGGGCAGGAGAGACGTGCAGGTGTGTCTGAGAAGCCTGAGCCTCCCCAAGCATTTGCCCTTGTCCCTGTTCCTAGTCGAGCCTGGCACCTGCCCACAGCAGTTAGTTGTCCTTGGAGCTTCGGGACACCTTTCCCATGGTTGTGGCAAAGGGCTCCCATCTTCTGGGACTTTGGACGAGTTACTCCACAGCCTTGGCTTCTGCTGAAATGGGGGTGAGGGTAATACTTTGTGGGGTTCATTCGTGTCCCCAGCATGTGTCCAGTGAGTTTCCGCAGCTGTAGGTGCCTGGGATACAGGGGGACACCAGAGAGTGGGGCCCTGCCTTATGGTGCCCAGTGACAAGGACAGGCAGCAGTACGGACACTCAGGGATGGCCCAGTGTGCCAAGTGCGACGCGGGTGAGTGGGCACGGAGGGAGGATTGACAGGAAGGCCTGTGGGTGTCCAGTAGGCAGGGACCTCTCCGTCAGAGCCTTGTCTCCCTCCCCTCCTGACCTCAGGAACGCCGCTCAGCCCCTGGCCTCCCTCAGATGCACTGTCTGGGAGCCACAGTCTGGATCCAGAACTACGGGGGGTCCAAGGTGGGCTGGGTCTCAGGGAGCCATCCCATGCAGCCCCCAACCCTCTGCAGGTCAACCTTTTCTCCCCTCACGGCTTTAAAACCTTCCAACAAGTATTCCCGGAGTGCCCCTTGGGTCAGGCACCGAATAAGACAGCCGAGGCTTGTTTTTTGTTGTCTTTTTTTTAACCAAAGAACGTGGGAGCATTTAATGAACTTCCCTCTATGTGGCTTCAAACTATCAGGACACAGTCCGGCCTGGGGGGCTCAGTGATTGAGCATCGACCTATGAACCAGGAGGTCACGGTTCGATTCCTGGTCAGGGCACATGCCGGGCACATGCGAGCTTGATTCCTGGTAGGCGAGGGGGCGTGCAGGAGGCAGCTGATCAGTGATTCTCTCTCATCATTAATGCTTCTCTCTCTCTCTCTCTCTCCTTTCCTCTCTGAAATCAATAAAAATATCTTTAAAAAAACAACAAAAAACTATCAGGACACACACACACACACACACACACCCCTTAACCTTCTCCTCAGCCCTTCTGCTGAAGAACTTGGCCTCCATGGTGACGGGCTGCTGTGGGAGCCGCCCCTTCCCCAGGACTCTAGCAGGGACCGCACGTCAGTGATAACAGCTCCATCTTCTGCTCACCGACCGCGGTTATCGAGTTGACAGTTGGGCAGAAGCTCTGGGTCTCTTTACGTGCTCACGCCTCAGTTTTCCCACAGGAGCCCAGGCGGTAACCCTGGGAGTTGGGCCTGTGATGACGCAAGGCACCCGCAGTCCCTCGGCCTCCGGGTGCTTCCTGTGCTGGCCAATGTGGCCGTGGCTCACACGGCCCCCAGCTTTCCGGGTCTTCCTCCGTCTGGGTGGCAAGTCGTTGGGTGGCTGGGATGCAAGAGGAAGCTGAGGTCTTGGTGGCGGACACGCAGCTGCTAGTGGGGCCTGCCAGGCAGTGCCAGGAAAACGGTCCGCAAAGACGCCTTCTCAAGTGTTCTGAGCACATGAGAAAATGGATCGGGGTGGTGAGGAGTCCCCCGGACCCGGCGGGTAGTGGCTAGTGGGGTGCTCCAGGGAACCCTCCCTGGTGAGGGAGCAGTGAATGCTGGTTACCAGCAAGAGGGTGGCAGTTAGTGAAGATCTGGGGCCAGAAGGTCCCAGGGTTGGTGACTGTTTTTTACTTTTTAAAAAAGTATATCAACCATTGAACTGGCTGGACCGGGAGGTCAGTGCCCACTTTCAGGCTGGGCTGTGGCAGGCAGGCCTTCCTGGAAACCAGAATGGGCTTTGGGTCCCTTGTCCCTGGGCCACTTCTCACAGGCCCGGGCCCTTTCCTGAGCCTCAGTGGGCAGAGAGAAGCAGAAAGGGGAGAAGGGAGGAGGCCGGGGCTGAAGCGTCCAGACTTACCTTGCTCTCCCCCAGGAGGCCTCTGCAACCTGTGCTCAGACAGGGCCAACCAGGAGCACATCCTGCAGACAGGGGGCGTCCCGCTCATCATCAACTGCCTGTCCAGCCCCAACGAGGAGACTGTGCTGTCCGCTGTCACCACCATCATGTACCTGAGCTCGCCAGGCCCCGGCTCCCACCCCGAGCTGACCGCCACGCCCGTGGTCCAGTGCATGCTGCGCTTCTCTCTCTCGGCCAACACGCGGCTCCGGAACCTGGCCCAGGTCTTCCTGGAAGACTTCTGCTCCCCGAGCCAGGTGGCCGAAGCCCGCCGCCGGCCGGCTCACTCTGCCCTGGGCATCCCACTGCCAAGGACCGAGGCCCCACAGCAGCCCTGACCCACGGAGACCTCGGGGCCGCGGTTCTCTCACTGCCGGAGACAAGACCGAAATCCTGGTAGGGGCTGGGAAGCAGGAGCCGCTTAGCTCCCACTGAGCACTTCCCCCCGATCGGTGCCTTTTCAGCCATTTTAAAGGCGAGTTTCCTCGGCCTGACAGGCACCGACACAGGATGCAGGCGTTAGGAGATGAATTGAGGAAGACAGACTTTGGGATGTGGAGAAGGAAGTCAAAGGCAGCGCCTCTTCCTAGGCTGTCCTCAACCAAGGGACGGCCCAGGGCCTGCCACTGATCCACCCACTGCCAGGCTCTCCCTCCTGTAAGAAGCAACCTGGGCCCACGGGAAGCTGCCCGCACTTGAGGAGGTAGCCTGATCCCTTCACTGAGGGTCTGCAGTCATTGTGAGGAGCAGGAGTGAGAAGCCTTGTTGTTAACACTGTCTCAAGGCTCTGGGTAGCTGGGCACCGGGCATAGTGGGTGTTGGCCCAGAGAGCTCTGTGGCCCAGGAGTAACCATTTATCCACACAGGCCATTTGCCAGGCGCAATGGGAGGCTTCAAGGATGAAGACGTGGTCCCTGCTCCTATGTGACGCAGCCCAATGTCTGTTAACGTGACCATCAGGCATTAAGACCCAGGCCATGAGGGTGATGACAGGCACAAACCCTTGGAGCTGCGTCTTATCCCCTCCCCCCCATGGTCCTCGCCTGAAAGCCCTGCCATCAGGGTTCAGTGAGGGGGAGCCCTTGCCCCTGGAAACGCGTCTCGGGAGGCTTTGGGGATGCAGGTGGAGTGGTGCGCAGGGAGACAGGACCAGATACTGACCGAAAGTGTGTGGCTTGTCGTCCAGTGTATGCTGGTCAGCACAGGGAAGGAGTGTGGGCACCCATGGGAAGCTGGGGTTCAGGAGTGGCGGGGAGGCAGGGTGACTTTTA
>NW_006284343.1:3951658-3953375 GCF_000327345.1 Myotis davidii
GTGCATCTCATGCATGGCTTCCAAGGCTCCGGGGATGGGCTCCAAGTCCAGGAAAAAGCCTGGGCTTTCATACACGCTGGCGACTTTGTCCTGAAAGATACAGTGTTCCCATCCTGGCTTCTGCCTCCGCAGATCTAGCCCCAGCGGGGCCCTCAAAGTCGTGGGGGGGGGCGCCCCTATCCTGCGGTGAACTGTGTGTTCTGAAGTTAGACAGGAAGCGGGTGATCGGGAAACGGAGCAAAGACCATCCGGCCCCAGCGGCGGGCTCCCCACTGGCAGGTGTCCTGTGGGGTCGGGGTTCCCGCTCCCGAGGATTTTGAGGTCACGGATCCCCGCCGGGCGCCCTCCACCCCCACTCCCTACCAGGCACAAACCCTTGGAGCTGCGTCTTATCCCCTCCCCCCCATGGTCCTCGCCTGAAAGCCCTGCCATCAGGGTTCAGTGAGGGGGAGCCCTTGCCCCTGGAAACGCGTCTCGGGAGGCTTTGGGGATGCAGGTGGAGTGGTGCGCAGGGAGACAGGACCAGATACTGACCGAAAGTGTGTGGCTTGTCGTCCAGTGTATGCTGGTCAGCACAGGGAAGGAGTGTGGGCACCCATGGGAAGCTGGGGTTCAGGAGTGGCGGGGAGGCCTGGTCATCTGTACTCCCTTAAGGTTGACCTCTCACATGACCGAGGGAGGGCAGCTGCGAGAGGAATGGCACCCAGGCGGCAGGGAGGTGGGCAGGTCCTGGGGCCTCTGGGGAGATGGGGAGGCCTCAGCCTTCATGCCAACGGCAGCCCTCGGGCTCCTGCCCTTTCCTTTCCCAAATAAAGAGCCTGAACAGAGCAGTGAGCCAGACTGTTTTATTAACCGGTTCCTGACTGACTGCCCACCGTGTTTCCGTGCCGCCATCTCGGGAGGTGCCAGGTGGCTGGCCTGTGAGAGTAGAGGTTGCTGTGTCCCGCTGCTCCCCAGCGCTGGGTCACCGCACGAGGCTGCCCTGTCACTTAGCTCTGCTGGGCTTCCCTGCCGGCCTGTCTTCCCGTCCTTGAAGCACTGCCCACCGTCCCGGGGCCACGGCCGCCGTGTCCCGCTTGCTCTCTATGATCTCCCTCCAGTCGTCGCTCCAAGAAAGCAGCCGCCTCTTTGCGGGGGGCAGCGCCAGGTGCTGGTTGTGACAGCAGGTGAACAAGATGTGCTCCCAGGCTGGGGTCTCCTCTTGGCCTGGGACGGGCACAGGAGAAAGGCAGCACGCGATCGGTGAACTGGTTGTTTTTTGCGCCCTCTCCCCAGTCCCCGCAGGCCAGATGCCTGGAGGTTCCCGAGGAAAACAGATCCAACCTAGAATGGTGTCCTTGTCATCGATGAGCAGGTCCCCCAAGACCACCGTCTTGTCCCTCGTCAGGATGATGCGCTCCACAAACTGGGGCCCCAGATACTTGTCCACCCAGGAGAACTGTGGAGGGGGCACAGGCCTGTCAGTGGGGCCTCGTGGGCCCCTGAATTCAGGCCAGTGGGGAAGCAGTGTGAGTGGGGTCTGTGGCCTTTGATAGAGGCGGCTCCCCTCTCCCCCCACCCACCTCCTGGGTTTCTGCTGGTTTATTTAGAACCAGGACGTGGAAGGGGAGTTTGTCTCGAGGCGCCGGGGCGGCCGCACCTTCTCACCCACGCAGTGCTCGTACTTCAACAGGGGGCTGGTGCAGATGAAGACCTCGGTGCTGCAGGGAAGGCCGGT
>NW_006284343.1:3954011-3964254 GCF_000327345.1 Myotis davidii
GGGAGCCCGGGGTCCCCGCAGCTGAACCTGCGAAAGCGCTGAGTGAGTCCAGCTCCTGAGAAAGGAACTGGCAAACCCGCTGCTTGGAAACCGGAGCTGCTGCTTCAAACACGCCGTCCCCGGGAAGAGCTTCCGTCCAGCTCAGGGCGTCGGACTGACGCCTGGAGAATCGGCATGAGATTCCCTCTAAAAATGCTGAAATAACGCCCCCTTTTGTAGATTTCATCCTGTTTCCTGACTACACCCAAGCATCGGTCCCCATCTGAGCACCCCAATACTTCCAAGCCACTGCAACAGGCGCAGTCCAAAGGGAGCCTGGCGTCCCATTCATTCTAAGATGACTTGCAAACACGCTTAAGAAAAGAGGAAGCAGTTACTGCACCGGCAGTACACACTGAGAACCTATTTCCCCCTCCTTCACTAAGACACCGCAGTTTACAAACGAGGTAAAAAGTCCAAACTGTCCATTCTAGTCATCATTTTAAGATCACTCTGAAAAATCAGGCAGCGGCCGAAAACCAGGACTACAGGCTTTATTTAGGAGAAGGACCTGCCCGGCTGTCTCGCAAGGGGAGGACAGCAGCGCGTGCAGGGAGGGCACGCCTTTTGAGCGGCGGAACGGGAGGGGGAGGGGCTTAGTGTACTCGGTGCATACTGATGGGTGACTTACTGCATTGTCCATATAGGACAAGGGCTTAGGCAGGGATGGCGAACCTATGACACGCGTGTCAGAGGTGACACGCGAACTCATTTTCTTGGTTGATTTTTCTTTGTTAAATGGCATTTAAATATATAAAATAAATATCAAAAATAAAAGGTTCGCCATCATTGCCTTAGGGTATTTGGCAGGTGTGGATTGGTGGTCCAATGTATGGTCCATATAAGGTACATGGTTAATCACTCAGGTATTTCCGGGCTGCAGGTTACATCATACTCCTCCCATCAGTTGGGGGAAGGGATGATCTAGCAATTCAATTTCGCTTTCTAGACCCTAAACTTTCTAACTGGAATCTTTAACACCTTAGCAAACATGTTTACATGGAATTTTAGGAAATTCTATGTAAATTTTAGGAAATTCCAAGTAATTTTGATAGTAGCAAAATGACAGGCAGAACTGTCCTTCCCTCAGAACACCTTAATTTTGATGAGGCATTTATCTCCGTAGATTATGGAGATAAATCTCCATATCGTAAGTGGTGACACAAATCAGGGACATATCTTTCTGGGAGCCCCACCTTCACTGAGAGAAGGGTGCTGGTTCCCTATCTCCGAAGTCATGAGAGAAACCGTAACTCAGGCTCACATACTTTACACTGTAAGAGAAACTTAACACCCCCACAACCTGTAAACACTCCGGTTGCTCCCAGAGATGCCAGATCCTTCAAATGAGTCTGTGGTTACACTATACTCAGTCATCTCGATCATGGGAGGGGTTTAGAGGTGACCTAGTTCATCAAAAGTGTCACTTATTTTTAAACATTTTTAAGTTGTTTTATTTATTGTTTTGTTGTTGTTAATCCTCACCCCAGGATACCCTTCCATTGATATTTAGAGAGTGGAAGGGAGGGGGAGAGACACATCAATTGGCATGCGCCTCAACCAGGGCCGGGGAGGAGCCTGCAACTGCAGTACATGCCCTTGACCAGAATTGGGTCCCCTCAGTCGGCAGGCCAACGCTCTACCCACTGAGCAAAACCGGCCAGAGCAAATAGTGTCACTTTTTAAGTTAGGAAATGGAGCCCCGAATGACAAGCCGACAGAATACAGCTGGTAGGTGGCACCCGTGGGCCTAAAAGCAAGGTCTAATGATGCCCAATTTAGACGTTCGATACAGCATGTGGGCCTGGAGCTTTCTCCCTAGACCCCAGTGGTCTCCATATCCCTCATGGGGACTCCCCGGACCCCCCACTCACCCCGGTCACCTTCTAATTAACGTGGACCCTTCCTTTCTTTGGAGCTCTTCTCTCTTTGACCGCCCACCATTGCGAAGCACCTTGCAGGTTGGACTCTGTGCTGGGTGTACAGTCCGTTACACCCAGCACAAAGGGTAGGTAGTAGAAGAGTCGGACGGACAGCATATTGGCTAATAATTATTTTAGATATCAGTTCATCTCATTATCCTTGAATTTTATTGCCACAGACATCAGAGGTCATGATCATTTTGAGCTCATGCTATGAATGGGAACCGGCTACCTTAGAGAAGTGTCTTCAGAGGGAAGCCCGCTTGCCTGGCCTTCACGGGTCGTTTTCACTGAGTGACCAATCACTGAGCAGAGGATTTGTAGTAACAAGAAAAAAGCAACGAGGCAGGCAGAACATGGAAACCATCTCAAAAAGATGACACAGGACACGACAGTTCAAAATCGGTACATTTGTTTACTTGAAGCAACAGTCCAGGATTGTGAAGTACAACACAGTTTTTAAGGATGAGACTTCGTTTCATGGTCAACACCAGCATCATGCACACAGCGTCTGGCTGTCAGAGCACTGCCCGCGGGGTCCGTGCTGTGAGCTCACGCCCTCGCTTGCTTCACGGACACTCGGAACCGGCAGCTGGAGTGGACATGGAGCGTCCCCTGCGGGACAGCAGGAGGCTTTGCTCCTGGGCCAGCCCAGCGAGTGCCTGACTTCTTGCTTAAGGTTCAGAAAGAAAAGGCAGTGTCTTTGCTCTGCGGGCAGCAAGGCATGAGGCACAGGCCGCTGTGGTTCCATACGGCACAGGAAGAGCTTTTAGCAAAGGGCAGGGACAAGTTCGGGCGACACCCAGAAGGTTCGGCATAAAGATAGCCCTGGGGGGCGGGGGCGGCATAGGGACGGTGCCTGTGGACTGTTTACTGGCCTGTCCGATCAAGGCTTGGTAAACCCAAGTAAAGCTGACAAGAAAAGGGTTTTAAAAACCTCAGTACAAAAGATCCTCCAATACATCTGGAACCAAATTATTTGTTTTTAAAAACACGGGATGAGGTTCAAAGGCTTTCCCGCCAACCTACTACTGGGAGCTCTCATGCCATGGCCTCCAGACCCGGAGCAGGACAGAGGAAGCACCTGCTCTTCCAAAAGAAAAAGGGGAAAGAAAGACAGCAGTACATAAAGTGCTTCTTTAATGAAACAAATCCAAAAGATGTACAGTCAGGCTCAAGTTGTGCAGTTCACAAGCATGGAGGAAACAGACAAACAGACAGAACGACGCGGCCGACAGGCCCGCTAGCCCAGGACCAGGCTGGACTTGCCGCCGGGGGGGTTTCTCCGCGATGGCACCGGGGCCGGCGCCACCGGGCTGGGCACAGGGGCGGCGGGCACCGGCTTCTCCTCGCTCTGCCCCAGGCTGGCCTGCAAGTCTACGTCCACGTTTTCTATGGAGACAGAATGAAATGAAAGCTAACAGCGATTCCCAGGGAATCGGAAGGATCTCAGTTGTTTGTTTTTTAGGAAGATTCAAAACATACCTAGAGACAGAAAGAAGCGAACGCCGCCGCCAACCATGTCCCCGCCACCCAGCATTTACCTCGGTTTGTGTTTTTGCCATATGTGTCCCCAGGCCTCATTCTGTGTGTGTTCTTTTCTCAATTACACAAACAAGAAAGACATGACTATTGTAAATTAGATCACAGACAAGCTCTAGATCCAACTCCTAACCCACCTCCACGTGGGTCTCCTCGCCCTATCCCCAGAGGGTTTGTTTGGGGCATATTTTACGTGTATTTTATATCCAGCACATGACATATAATATTGTTTTCCGTGTTTAACATAAACAATATCAACTTCCTTTTTTTTTCACTCTTTTGCAAATTTATCCATATTTATACATATGGTCATAATTCACCTTGCTTAATTGAAGTGCTTTATTGTGTGTGTGTGTGTGTGTGTGTTTAATATATCCAGTTTTCTACTGAGCAACTGGCCCAAGCACTGCAAACAAAACTGTAATGGAAACACTACCCAGCACCTTCCCAAGTGGCTGTGCCACGTCCCACCTCATACCCCCCGTCAAAGCAATGTATGCCCACCTGACACCTTTGCATATGCACCGCTTGGTAACCTCCTTGCTTTAATATTTGCCAGACTGACGGGTGGGAAATGTTACTGCGTTCCTGTTGTATGTTACATGTCCATGATAACTGGGTGAGGTTGATGTTAACTACACAGATGGCCAGTTGTACCATCAACATTTATTAACGAGTCCACCTTTCCCCTACTGGCTTGTAATAACACCTCCATTCACCAGGTCACTCCCATCTCTCATGAACTGGGCACTTCCCATATTAAAGTGTTTAGAATTAGTGGAATATTGTCCAAAATCCTGGATATTGCTTGATTGATTCACTGGCTGATTTGTGAAACTCCCAACAAGCATATATTCTTAACCAGGTAGTTTACAAAGTCAGAGACGTCATTGATTCAAAGTCAAGAGTAACTGCAAGAGAAAAAACTCAGAATTTTCTGTGAAAGGAAACTTCTATGAAGGGTTTCATAGTTTTAAGGCATGTTCGGTTTTTAATTTTTAAAGAAAATCCAGGTCTCATTTCATTCAGTGTTAGACCACATTCAGTTGAGTATTCTAATACCTGCCTTAGAATAATCACACACAGAGGCACCTTTAGTAGTAGACATGGGAGAAAAGCTTCCATAAACTTAGAAAAAAGTTTTCCAATCTTCACCTGAGGATATGTTTTCTTGACTTTGGAGAGAGGTGAGAGAGAAACATCAATCAGTTGCCTCCTGTATGCACCCCAACTGGGGATCGTACCCACAACTTATGGATGTGCCCTGACCAGTAACAGAACCCACACCGTTTGGATGTAACGGGATGCTGGTCTAACTAACTGAGCCACCAGCCAGGGCTTAAGGACATGCATTCCCTCCCAGTTTGGGAGTTCCAAACCCTGGAAGCAGTGAAGCCGAAATATTGGATCTGCTATATACTATGTAGGAACTCCATATGGACTCATACTGGACACCAATGAAAAGTTCTAATTTTGAAAAAGTACATAGTTTCTCTAAGTTCTTCAAAGACCAAACATTAAAAGTTCATGTTCCTGAAACCACTTGCACCAAGTTTTTATTTAGCCGACTGAAACTGAGAAGTCCAAGGGAGAAGTGGTCTTAGATCAGAAACACACCAAAATCTCAGACACAAGCTACTGCTGCTAGTCACATGGCATTTGATGAATTTCTGGAACATTCTGCAGAAGTAACATGATATGACACACATAATGTTCTATAGTATTAAACTACAAGTAAAACTCTAATAGGAGGCTTTCCAAGACGACAGCCCTTACGGTTATGAACTGAAGCTGGGGAGAAAGGGCCGGCTACCCTTCGGTTCCTGTTGCTACACTCTTGTTACACAAGCAACAGGATCACATGCATCACCATCAAGTACCCAAGTCCCACAATAAGTGTCCCTTACATAACCTAAGAAAACATGTCTGGCCCTGACCAGTTTGGCTCAGTGGATAGAGCGTCGGCCTGCGGACTGAAGGGTCCCAGGTTCGATTCCGGTCAAGGGCATGTACCTGGGTTGCGGGCACATCCCCAGTGGGAGGTGTGCAGGAGGCAGCTGATCGATGTTTCTCTCTCATCGATGTTTCTAACTCTCTATCTCTCTCCCTTCCTCTCTGTAAAAAATCAATAAAATATATTTTTTTAAAAAACAAAAACAAAACAAAAAACCATGTCTGATGTACTACAAACACAAACAAAACCCCCAAAACCCACATTTTAAAAACAATTCAAAATAGATGAATACAGAGCATGAACTCAGGCTGAGCCAACAGGCGAGCAGTCTCACTCCTGCTGCGAGGACATGGCCTGACCTCCCCGCTACACACATGTACCTGATTCTCCACTGTCTGTCGGGGCCAAGCAGCTAACGGGCACTTCTAAAGGACACAAAATTACCTTGCAGCGCTACCATGGCAATTAATTCCCACACAGTGATTTTTTGCTCAGTCAAGCTCAATTCCACCCATCTTCTTTCATTTATTATTAATGGATCTGTCCTCTTCCACAATGAGGTAACAGCATACAAAAAAAAAAGCGAGGAAGGAAAAACAGCACATATGGAGACTAAAAACAGCAGGCCTTCATGCCTCTCTCTTAGAGATTTCCAAAGTCCTCCCTGTGGCCACTCTGTTTAACTGCCCACAAGACGCAGGCAATTTTCCTTCTATCCAAACAAAATCTGTTTTGTTTAAACAGAGCAGAATAGCTTGGCTTTGAAGTAAACTTGGCGACAGAATTGGGGTTGACCTCTACTCCACCAGATGTGCCTTACATGATCAGGCCCCTTGTTATTTTACGACAAATAAAGTAAAAGTAGCAGCTATCAGGAACACAAAATAATCAGGTGGCAAATGGATGATAACGGGAGAAAAAAAGAGGAAGGTCGTGTCATACTACACAATGCAATGTGCGATTTACCCGAAGAATCTCACACACTCTCCAGGCTCCCCAAATCCCCAATTGTATTTATTGGCCAAAATTAGTGAGTCAGGATTGTGGCTAAATAAGGTCTCACAGTGGAAGTATTTCAGGATTACACAAAGCAGTGGAATCGAAACGCCTAGAAGATATTTTACCTGCAGAACAGTCTTTTCAAATGAAACAAATTGGACATGAACAAAAAACAAACCGATCTTCAGCCCTTGCACAGGGAATGTGTCCAGCGAGCATGCGCCTGGGTTACGCTCACAGACGTTCAGAGCTCACCCCACCCGGAGACGCACCGTGAGCCCAGCCCGCGCGGCTCAGTGGGTGAGCATCGACCTATGGACCAGGAGGTCACGGTTCGATTCCCGGTCAGGGCAGAAGCCCGGGGTGCGGGCTCGATCTTGTGAGAATAAACAAATCATCTTTTCTGCCAAAGAACAGTTTAGACAGCCGCCATGTTGGCCGCATGGCTTGCAGCTCCCCTGGGGGCCGCCATCTTGAAACAGCCAAGGCCAACCCCTCCCTTTGAATTAGCCAATCGTGAAAGACTATGCGCCTGAGCTCCAATCAAGAGCAAGGGACAGGTCACGTGGGTCAGGGATCATAAAGCCGGCAGACCACCTGCCTGGGGTGTGTGCTTCCAGACTGAGCGGGCACCTTTCTGCGGAGAAGTAAAGACACTTGCCTACTGCCTGCCTCCCAGTGTGATTTGTGTTCTACCCGGACCCCTGAATTTGGGGGCTCGCGTTATTTCTAACAATCCCCAGCGTGGGGAGTGCAGGAGGCAGCCGAACCATGATTCTCCCTTATCATTGATGTTTCTCTCTCCCTTCCTCTCTGAAATAAATAAAAATATTGAAAAAAAGAAAAGAAAAGCACCGCTTGAGAGGACAGAAGAGGAACGTGGCTCTTATACATCTGACTCCCCGGAGGCTGCAGCACAGGATGTAATGGCAGGAAGAGGCCGCGAGGAAGCCCCCGCAGGACCGGAGGGCCAGATAGCTGCATTCCACCGAGTCCATTTTTACCCGCTGCCGCCGCCTGGTGTGTGTCAACTCCACATCACACTTGTCAGGACTTCTCTGGCACTTGTTAGGGAAATGCCAATAACTACTTCACAGATTAAAATAATTAAATGGCAACAGCTCATTTCCACAGAGATGAAAATTTACATCTGCCCCCTAAATCACCATTTATAAGATCACCAGGTTTCCATTGTCTCAATAAACAAGCAGCTTAGTATATATATTAAAAAGAGAAAAAAAATCAACCAACCTTTGTAAGCTCAATGCCATGGGCCAACTTGAACTGCCAGAGCCACTTACTAAAAAGCTCTCACTAAGTGTAACAAACACCAGCCTGAATAACGTACATATATTTGTAAAGGACTGGTTTTTGATCCTTTCTCACACACTTCTAGCACTGCTCTCAC
This sequence comes from Myotis davidii, assembly GCF_000327345.1. Lineage (NCBI taxonomy): Eukaryota > Metazoa > Chordata > Mammalia > Chiroptera > Vespertilionidae > Myotis > Myotis davidii. Next base: position 3,961,876 of record NW_006284343.1, read on the forward strand.
TGCTGGCCGTACCGAATGTGGCCATGTTCGCTCACTTCCCTGTTCATTTGTCTTCCCTCCACCCAGAGTATGCTGGCATTCAGGTAAAGCTAGGGTGCAGTCCCCAATCTCTTTCCCAGGACGTGACTTGAATCAAAATTCCAATCTATTCTTTCATTGATTTTAGAGAGAAAGGGAGAGAGAGAAATATCCATCAGTCACCTACAGTACATGCCCCAACCTGGGATGGAACCGCAACCCAGGCATGTGCCCTGACTGGGAATCAACCTTCCACCGTTCAGTGCACAAGACCAACGGAGTCGCTTGGCCAGGGCCCCACTCTATTCTAAAACCATTTACAGAACCAGAAATCTGGGCTTCGGAAGTACTCACCATGAATGTCACCTTCTCCCTGGAAAAGAAAAGAGATTAAAGTTTTACTCCGGATTTTAATTTTGCAACATACAAATAAAGCAGCCACAGTTCAGAGAGATTACTACGTCTTTGAAACCAAGTGTTTTCATTTTGATGCGGTCAAGGGCAGCCTTTATTCAACCAGGGACAATGCTGGACAAATTGCCCCGGTGCCAGTTACACACCCAAAATTTAACAAACCTTAACATCGAACCAATATAAATTTTTTTAAAGATCTTAACATCTACACTGATGACCTCTATCAATTAGCATTTCAGAGGCCCTTCTATCAGAATGGGAAACTAGTGAATCTGTCCTTCCTCTCTTGCTTCTGACCTAGGGGTTGACAGGCACCTAACAATTCCAAAGCCCCTTCCACAGTCTCCCCCACTCAGGTGGCTGACGCCTCCATGTGCCCTGAAATCCCTACTCTGGAGGACACCCTACCAGCTTTCCAGACACACAGCCGGGGACTCTGGGGCGGTGCTACAGTCCTTGAGTTCAGCGCAAAACAACTGGACAACGTTTGCCAACAATTTAAACAGTCCTTGAACTCAGAAATGCCGCCATATCTGAGATACACAGGAAGTGAGTGTGATGTGACTCAGAAGTCCTAAAATCAACGCGGAGGGGTAAAGGCCAATCCTAGGCTGAAGAGACTCAGAACAGCAAGGCCACGTTTATTCACTTTCTGACTGCCCTTTCTTCAGTTGTCAGTCATCCACCAACACTGCCCAGTCCCTTCCCAACAACCTCTATGGAAAACTCCAGTGGAAGAACTGAAGCTCTTAGGACGACAGGGGGGAATCTGATTTCTAAACCGAAATGTCCTCGAAGCCTGTCCTCTTCCCCGATTGTCACACTGACCTTCAGGTCTAGGAAGTCTCCAGAGCTGGCCTCCGAGGAGTTCCTTCTCGGGGGTGCAGACGACTCAGGATCTTCTCTGCCACCACTGGACTTGGCACCTGAATCAAAAGACACTTTCTTGAGGAACATAATAGGAAGACCTAAAGCAAACCGGCTTAGCGAGCGATATTATAAGTTAGTCTTGTATTCCAAAATGAGCAAACAGTGTGAGGGAGGTTAAGTGATGGCTTGAAATGTTGACAGAGGACTGAGTAACCCTGTCCGACGTCACTCCTTATTCTGATCCATCCCATAAACTCTCAGTATTTCCCGAGACTTGGTCCCAGTCTTTCCTCCAATGAGGAGCTTTAACTGCTCTTTATCTCTTTAAGATAAAGTTAGATTTGGCTCACAGCTGTGACAGCTGTGGTTTCGCGCTGGGTCCTCCCCTTGACCAGCAATCAGACAAAAGCCATACCTGCCGACTTGGCCCACGAAGGGGGATTTTCCTCGGGTGTCCCGAAGATGCTAGAGGCCATTTTGTTCTTCCTCACGGGCTGTTCTGTGGGTTCATCAAAGCCTAATGAAAAGTTGGATCCGCCACCTGGAGGCCGCAAAACCCTAGGAAAATGGAAAAAGAGAAACGTCAAACCATACCAACACCTTCCATACCAACCATACCAACACATTCAGGCACCTTTTCCCCCAGCCCATTCATTCCCCTTCCCTCCCATGAAAGAAAGGTGCTAATGGGGACGACGAATTGATTCCCTGGGGTATGAATTCAACGCTGGGTGTTAAGAACAAAAATCCAGCATTATAATATCTCTAGTAAGGTTGTCTATCACACAGGCTGCCGGAAAGTCATCACAAACAATAGCCTGGCGGGCGGCTCCTTTTAGGAAATGGCCAGAGACCTCAGGGACCTTGCCTCCTGGGCTTAGCTGGAAATACAGGGTGTGGCAAAAGTGGGTGTACAGTTGTGAGTATGCAAAACAGTTTATTCTTATATCTGCATTATTACTTATTAATTACTAGAGGCCCGATACACAAATTCATGCTCGGCAGGGGGTGTGTGGGGGGGGTTGGCCGGGCTGGTGGTGGGGAGAAGCTACAGGCAGTTGGCCAGCCGGCCCTGCC
>NW_006284343.1:3964359-3964611 GCF_000327345.1 Myotis davidii
TTGGGGTCCGAATCAGGCCGGTTGGCTGCCACAGTGCATTTCATAGCCACTGGTTGTTCCGTTCTGGTCGCTGGGCTTTTATATATAGAGATTGTATTATTTTCCATACAAACTGTAAACCTACCTGCATTATTACTTATTAATTACTAGAGGCCCGATACACAAATTCATGCTCGGCAGGGGGTGTGTGGGGGGGGTTGGCCGGGCTGGTGGTGGGGAGAAGCTACAGGCAGTTGGCCAGCCGGCCCTGCC
>NW_006284343.1:3964707-3965760 GCF_000327345.1 Myotis davidii
CCAGGGAGGAGGGCCCGATTGGGGTCCGAATCAGGCCGGTTGGCTGCCACAGTGCATTTCATAGCCACTGGTTGTTCCGTTCTGGTCGCTGGGCTTTTATATATAGAGATTGTATTATTTTCCATACAAACTGTAAACCTACTTTTGCCCTACCCTATATGTGCAAAGTTTAGAAACACATCTTGTTACTTTTTTCCATTTTTATTTTCAACGAAATAAAAAAAGGAAGAACATTCATATTAAAAGTTAACTAACCAATTTAGAAGGCCAAGCAAAGGTAATAATAAAGCATCTCTCCGATCTCAACATCACAGGCGAGCCCTGTTTATATACTTGGACCTCACTATTGTCACTGGTAAACGCAAGTGACTAGCCACAGGGAGAAAGTCAACATGAGACATTAAGTGTAAAATTCGCGGCATGTTCTGTACGCATGTACCTGCGGACACCACCTATGGGTTTTTGTTCAACAACGAATATAGTACTTTCACATTTCCCAATCTCCCTGCCACAGGCTGACCCATCTCTCCCCTCCCTGGAAAAACTCAAAAACAGAGAAAATGGAGATGATTTTATGGAAAGATTTTCTAACCACTAATTCAATTCTTCTGTTAGAGATAGGAGAGGTCTGGTTTCTATTTCTTAAGTCAGTTTGAATAAGAAGCAATTTTCTAGGAATATGTTCATTTCATCCAAGTTTACAAATACGGTTGTCATTTGTAAATTAAGCTCCTTATGTTAGAAAATAAAAGAAAAATTAAACACTTAAGGTATAAATTCTCTTCTAAATACCCCACTGAAGGCATTCCCAAGTTTTGATTTTTTTAAACTACTGGTCCAGTCTAAATATTTTGGCATGTCCATTATTTTCTTCTTTGGCCCATAAATTATTTAGAAGTGCATTTGTAAGTTTCCAAGTATAGGGACCTTTATAGCTTATTGGTTTTTAGCTTTCAATTATAACACAGACAACAGTTTTATGACATGAACCCTTTGAAATTTGATGAAATGTGCCTTATGGCTTAATATGTGGTCAATTTTATAAATCTCTCT
>NW_006284343.1:3966113-3967084 GCF_000327345.1 Myotis davidii
CTGAAGGGTCAGGTTCAATTCCAGTCAGAGGCACATGCTGGGGTTGCGGGCTTGAGTAGGGAGCATGCAGGAGGCAGCCAATCAATGATTCTCATCATTGATGTTTCTTTCTCTCCTTCTCCCTTCCTCTCTGAAATCAATAAAACATATATATATATAAACAAAAATACTGGAAGAAAATAAGTACGGATGTGTCCTAGTCTTGAAGAAAAGGGCTTTCTTTCTTAGCACAAGATGAAAGCCAGAAATCATGAGATGGACAGATTAAACTTGGCAAAAATAAGCATGTTTGCCAAAACCGGTTTGGCTCAGTGGATAGAGCGTCGGCTTGCGGACTGAAAGGTCCCAGGTTCGATTCCGGTCAAGGGTATGTAGGTGGGTTGCGGGCACATCCCCAGTAGGAGATGTGCAGGAGGCAGCTGATCGATGTTTCTGGCTCTCTATCTCTCTCCCTTCCTCTCTCTAAAAAATCAATAAAAAGATATATTAAAAAAAAGACCAGATAGCTTGTAATAGCTGTGGACAGGCCATGTGGGTGTTAGTCTGCCCTGGCAGGCCTGCGACAGTCGGAATGAAAACCGGGCAAGTTCAGCCAGCCCTGGCGATGCTGGCACTCAGTTCTCCCAGGACAGTGTCCCCCGTTTATGTTTTGGGGGGAACATTTCAGCTACGAGGCCACAGAGCAGAGGCCCTGATGTTTTATTGCAAGCCCAGCAACAAGTACATTAAAAACAAGGCCTGCTGAATGCTGGCGGCGATGAAATACTTTATCCGAGAACGTAAGGCGTCCGGCCCTTCCTTTCTCTGCAGTATTTCTCTAATGTCCCTTTTGCAAACAAAACAACAAAAAGCACACCAAGATGACAGTTTTGTGAGGTTTTCTGCTTATTAGACTAGTTAAGATGGAAAATAAATGCCAATTCCCAGCATGAATTTGTACAAACTTTCTAAAGAACATTTTGAGATGTGTG
>NW_006284343.1:3980043-3980855 GCF_000327345.1 Myotis davidii
TCCCCCAGGGAGTGGACTTAAGCCAGTAGGTGGACATCCTCTGAGGGGTCCCATGCTGCAAGAGGGCATAGGCCGAGCTGAGGGACCCCCAGAGTTCACAACTTTTTGTGCACTGGGCCTCTAGTACTTTTAATAATAAGGAGAAATTTTAAAAGAAAAGAAAAAAGAAACTCCCCTGGACACATGATAGTGAACTTGTAGTACACTGAATACAGGACTTATGTGGCCCATAAATTATTTAGAAGTGCATTTGTAAGTTTCCAAGTATAGGGACCTTTATAGCTTATTGGTTTTTAGCTTTCAATTATAACACAGACAACAGTTTTATGACATGAACCCTTTGAAATTTGATGAAATGTGCCTTATGGCTTAATATGTGGTCAATTTTATAAATCTCTCTATATATGCTTGAAAAGAGAGTGTATTTGCCACTGTTCTCTATGTCCACTAGATCAAGCTTGTTAAGTGAGTTGTTCAAATCTACTCATTAAATGTTTTATCACTTAATGAGAGAATCTGATCTGGTTTTCCCAGAATTCTGTCAAGATAAAGCATTCTCTCTCAAAAAGACTGCCAGTGGGGAAAACCGCAATGAGTTAACTGGCTAGTCATTTTGATTAAACAAAATATATATATCCCTAACTCACTTCATTTACCAAAAAGTTCCAGCTAAGCCAAATATTTCCATTTAAAGACCAAAACAGCCCTAGCCGGTTTGGTTCAATGGATAGAACGTTGGCCTGCGGACTGAAGGGTCCCAGGTTCAATTCCAGTCATAGGCACATGCTGGGGTTGCGGGCTTGAGTAGGGAG
>NW_006284343.1:3980883-3986249 GCF_000327345.1 Myotis davidii
TCAATAAAGTATATTAAAAAAAAATACGCATGTTTGACAAAGGATAATATCACTAATATAATGCAATGCTCTTAAGAAATTATTTTTAAAATAACAAAAAAAATGACAAACAGTACTAACAGGCAATTAAAATATATGGCTAGCCTCTAAATATTAAAAATTCAACCTCATAAGCAAATAAAATTTAAAACAAGATGATAGTTGGGAGCATTTGAGATCTTGCTCCCCTGCATATCTTGTTAGCTTGGTTCAAATGAACTCTAAAAAACAAAACAAAACAAAACAAAAAGCACACCAAGATGACAGTTTTGTGAGGTTTTCTGCTTATTAGACTAGTTAAGATGGAAAATAAATGCCAATTCCCAGCATGAATTTGTACAAACTTTCTAAAGAACATTTTGATATGTGTATCAATTGTTTAGGTTTACATTTTATATGAATCAGCATTTCTATTTCCAGAAATTATCCTAAGTAGATAACCAGACATATGTACAAGGATACCTCTATAAATAGGTTAATCTGTGAAAAGTTGGAAATACCCTAATTATCCAATAGTAGGAGGTTAGGTATCAAAGTCTGTCCATACAACAGGAAGCTATACACATTACAGTGAGATTTGCCTTTAGTAGATACAAAAAGTTACCCAAAACCCAGTGAATAAAAAAGGTTAGAGAACAAATATAAACCCAATTACATCCTATATAATAAAAGACTAATATGCAAATCGACCGAATGGCAGAACGACCAGTCGCTATGGCGGGCATTGACCACCAGGGGGCAGACGCTCAATGCAGGAGCTGCCCCCTGGTGGTCAGTGCGTTCCCACAGGGGGAGCGCCGCTCAGCCAGAAGCCCTGAGCTGGGCTCCTGCCCGCTTGGCTGTAGACAGCACCTGGGCCTCAGCTCCCTTACACTGGCCCTTCCTGCCCAAGGGGTATGATCTGCCCTGCCCGGTGTCCTTCCCCACCCGGCTCCCCTGTGCGATCTTAGTCCTGCTACCCACAAGCCAGATGCAAGGTCTGGTTAAGCCTGGGCAGAACTGAAGGAAATCAGACAAACTTTTCCAACTGCCAATGTGGCCTCCTCTCGGCACCGCCCTCTTCACCAATCCAGTCAGGCCACTTTCTTCACTGTTCCCCAAACAGTTCTGGCTTCTCTCCACCTCATACTTTCTCCTACCTAGTGCCCTCTCCACCCTTCCCTCAGTGACTCTTTTTAAAAAAAATTGATTTTTAGAGAGAGAGGAGGGAGAGGGATAGAGAGATAGAAACATCTATGGCTGCCTCCTGTAGGCCCCCAACTGAGGATAGAGCCCCCAGCCTGGGCATGTGCCCTGACTGGAATGGAGCCATGACCTCTGGGTTCCTGCGTCTATGCTAACTACTGAACAACACTGGCCAGGCCCCCTCAGTGACTCTTAAACCTTCACCTCCTCCATGATCTCAAAGAGTAGCAGGTGGAACCTGAGGTAAAAACACTAGAGATGCTTTGTGTGAAAGGGCCAGACAGGAGGTATTTTTGGCTTGTGGGTCCTGCAGTCTGGCACAACTATGGAACTCCATCACATGGCACAAAGCAGCCACAGACAACGTGAAAATGAATGAGTGTGGCTGTGTTCCAATAAAACTTCACTTACGGACACAGATTTGATTTTCATGTCATTTTCACAAGTCATGAAATATTCTTCTGGCTTTTTTTTTTTCCAACCACTTATAAATGTCAAGATCTGAGGCCAGCTGGGTTTGGCCCTCGGGTGGTAATTTGCTGGGATCTGACTGCTCTCTCCCAGGGATTTGCAGCTGGTGTCTCAGCAATAATTTTTAAAACATGCAATACCTGACTATTCAGTCAGGGGCCCTGACCTCTTTTCCCTTAGATTGCCAAACAAAAAATGACAACAGCCAACACAACAATAGCCCTCCAGTATGAATGAATCAAAATTATATCTATTATTTTTTGACAGATCGGCAAAAAATATATTTTTTGGTTGCAACAGAATTTCAGTAATTCGTTTATGTGTGCCATGAGATTCAAAAGTATGAAAAATCCCTGTCTATCCAGTTCAACAGCCTCTTTTTTGTGTGCCCTGACCAGGGATCAAACCTGTAACCTAGGCATGTCGTATCGGGACCACACTCCAACGAACTGAGCTACCAGTCAGGGTTCAGCCTCATTTTTAAGGGAGCCAAGCCAGGCGCTGAGAAGTTCCAAATAAATTGCCCAACATTAGTTAGCTGACACAGATATGACCAAAACCCAAATCCCCAGTTCCTGGCATTGATACAGGAGAACCACACAAGGCCATTTTTCTCTTTATACTACAAACCCACATAGTTGGTGCTTTGATTTGTTTTCTTGCTTCCTAATCTTAAATTGTCTTGTATTTCTTATGTCGGTCCTCTAGTGTCCTACCCTGAATCTAATATTTGTGTCTGCCCATAGTAAAATTCAGTACCAAGTTTATACTAAATAAAAATCCTATATAATAAAAGACTAATATGCAAATTGTCCCCTTGGGAGTTTGATGGGGAGATGGGGAGTTTGATCGCCTGCTATGACATGCACTGACCACCAGGGGGCAGGGTGGAACATGGAGGGTGACCAGCAGCAGTGGCTGAGCGTTGAGGGAGCAAAGGAAGGAGGAGGCCGGGGAGCTGGCAATCTGATCGGCCCTGATCGCCAGCCAGGCCTAGGGACCCTACCTGTGCATGAATTTTATGCACCGGACCTCTAGTGTCATTATATTTCCCTTGGGGGGGAGGGGCAGGGAGATCCATTGTGTCTCTTATAACATGTCAAATATTTAAAACCTCACTGGTTTGTGGGTGTTCTTTTTTAATCTCAGATATTAAATATCCACTTAGATTATGTGTGCTCAGGCATACATTTTATAAAGGTGATAATTTTAGGTTGGTATAAATGGTTTAAGTAATAATTAAAGGTATAAATTCTTAATAGGCTTTCTCTCATGTTAAAGTTTGAAGTGACTAGGTTTTCAACATTTGTACCCCAAAAGTTAAATTGCTTCATTGTCTTCCCCCTTCATTCCCTAGACTCTAGGGCCTAGAGATTAATGGCTTTTTTCCCTTACCATCATAATTAAACCCTTATGAATTTTTAGCCAGATGAAAATCTTCAGAACCCTAATGGGCTGGGAAATATTTTTTGGCCTCGGGAGAAAAAAAAAAAGAAACTAGTACCCAAACACCAGCTTAAAAAAAAACAAAACGCAAAGCTTTGACCGTTTCAACTTTTTAAAGGTCCGTGTTCCTGCTCTAACAGCAGGTAGTACCTACTCCGATGACGTCAGTGTTGTGGAGCCCATTTGTAACAGCCAGACATCCCCAAACAAAGGATTTGAATCATAAGACAGAAATTATATCCATTTTACTCTTTCAGGCCCTACTATTCCTTCTGAGCAACACACATGATAACTAAATCAGGATTACATATTTGAAACTCAACACAAATGTCTCCATGTACTGCAGATAGCAATGTTTTAAAAATTACTTTTTCTTTCTTCTCTCTTAAAATCCTAGACTTCCCATATAATCTTTGCAGATCATTTCCTAACAGACTAAATTTATAACACGTTTATGGGGCCAGGAGGATGTTCCCGGAGAAAAGAAGTTTTAGGAGCATTAGCTGAGATTACGGAAGAAGGAAAGGCAGGAAGTAAATGAAAGGACAATGCTACAGTCCCAAGATCACAATACTGGACCGAAATTGATGACAAAAGGTGAATTACAACACTTATTGTGCAGAACCAAAACTCATTTCCGTCTGGCATTTCACATATAGATATCAAAAGCTAGTGTGAGGATTCATTTGACCAGGCTACCGAAATTCTCTATGAAGCACCAAACCGAACTCGACCCCAAAGGCCAAAACCTCAGGTTTTTTACACATGAACATTCCAACCACTACATTCTGACCCGCAGAAAGCTGACCCCGTGGCACAAACGGAAAAACCAAGGTTCAATTCGCTCCAGTGTCCTCTGAAAAAAATGATCTCACTGGAAGGATGACAACAGAAGAGGGAGTGACCCTCTTGAGTATTTTGTGTACTACCCCCGCCCCCCCGCCAGCCTCCCAGGAACCACTAATTTTGTTTTTAAAAATCGTCCCTGTTTTTCCTACATTGCGAAAGGGAAAGGAACGAATTCAAAAGGCATGTCATTTCCAAAGCTCCTCCTCAGACTCAGTGCTGAGGCCTGCTTTTGTCCCCAAGTTCTCCAACCCCTGAGACACAGCTATTTCACGGCTGTCTTCTTAGCCCCACAAAATGGCTCCCTTTTGTGCCACTTGCTCAGGACCCCAGGGCTGGCCACACATGACTGCAGATGCCCATCGATGAAGAATAGATGCCCAGAAAAAGCGGAGGCTAAGCTCCCTCCGAGCCGTGAGCAAGGATCCGGGAGATCCCACCTCAGAGAGCAGCCCAGACAATGTGGGCATGTTCCACCGGATCCAAACCCTTCGGCCAAGTTAGGCAACCGCTTGGAAAAGGGTCCCGGCCCAAACCCGGCACCCAGTGCCCCTTCCCCAAATGCAGTGGCCTAAGTGGCCAGAAAGGCCCCGCTTCCCAAGTGGAAATAGTACACGGAAGAGACAATGGATGTCTCCGGCCCCGCCCAAGAACAGGAAACCTCCTCCTGCAAGGGAACTGGGGCCAGAGATGAACTCATTTAACAAACGTCAAAGAGGTGGGAGGCAAAGACCGAGGTCCGCAGGTTTGAGCACAGAAAACCCACTCGGACTGGCACACGCCCTCTCCCGTTCGCAGGTGGGCGCAGGAGGGGAAGGAGCGGGGGTCTTTCCTTTGTTAGCAGAAGGGAGGCACTTGGCAAGGGCTGGCTGACGGCTGGGTCCTGGAAAGGAAAGAGTTGGGGGTCGCGATGACCACCCTGCCTGCCCACCTATGCCACCTGCCAGACTGGCCCCAGTGGGGAGAAGCCCGCCGGACCCGCTGGCTGCGACCGCGGAATCTGATCGCCACGCAGATCGCACGGCCGCACCTGCCCCGAGCAAGTGACAGGAGCGCGTGGCCCGGGGGTGAGACAATGGGGCCTGGCTGAGACGCCCCTAAGCTGTCCGGGCACCCGGGGGCTAAGACCACCGCCCTGGGAACGGGTTGGCTCCGCTTAAAAGAGGAGGGCGCGAACCCTCTCGGTACAGCCCAACTTACAACCCGCGGCGCGTTAAGGGCGAGTCCCTGGCCCTCCCGGCCCCTCGCTCCCGGGCAGGAATGAATGAGAGGAGAGGGAGTCGGGCGGGGCAGCGTGCGGGGCTCGCGGGGAGACACAAAGGCGGGACTGGTAACTGAGCACCGCCGCCTGGCCAGACGCCCCGGGCACGTTACCGCCA
>NW_006284343.1:3986948-3993838 GCF_000327345.1 Myotis davidii
TCCCCACCCGACCAACCGCGACCGCTGCAGAAGCCTCTGCCACCGCCTGTTCGGCCGGCCACCGCTTTTATAGGGTTTGTAAACCCCGCCCCCGCCCTCCCGGCATTGGCCGATTCAAATAGCTCTCTGCGTACCTATTGGTTCCCCGGAGTGCCAAGCATCGTACTGCCTCACGATGGGCTGTGGTGGGCCAGGCTCAACCTAAGCCCGCCCGCTTCCTGGTCAGGGATGGTCTGGAGAACTGCCCCCTCCCCCACCCTCAAATCTCGGAGATGATTGGACAAAGGACAAACCTGCCCCATGCTTGGTACGAGCAATGCTCGCTGTCACTAAAAAGTTACCTGACAGGAGAAAGCTCGCTCCGGTAAGTCGGAGCCCACGGTGCAGGGCAGATTTGTCGTTACCACGCACTTACTTGCCTTACTTATTGTGGGACAGTGAGGGCATGCTCCTTAAGGGATGAAAAGGACTATTCTAAATTGACATTTGAGTGCCTACTGTGTATCTCCTGTGAAAACCTGACAGTCCAAGGCAGCAACATTGAGTCAGCGACAGAAAGCACGCCAAGATGATCCCTTTTAAAACGACTGGAAATTCTTTACATTTTAATGTTAATATTTAGCTGTCATGGGCGGTGCATGCACTAGACCAAAATTATAGCCGTGATTTGAAGGTCTGTTCTAACGCTGTTAATGCCTGGTGGCTGGGAATGGCCACATCCTTTGCTATCAAGACTATTCCAGAGCTCTGCAGCTGTTTATACCCTTAAGTCATGGCTCTTCCACCTGTCTGGGTAAATCTATCCCTGCAACAAATGCAGACACACTTGGAGGGCTCAGGAATGACTGCTTACAAAATCATAATAGGAAAGCATGCATGTTTCCTCAAGGCAGATCTTGTTCAGTATGTCCATAAAATTGAACTACTTTCCTCTTTGCATAGCCCCCTCCCCCCAGTCAGTTAGAAGTTTGTATTATTGGCTAACCGCTCATCTGGGCTTTCATGAAAAGCCAGAGATAAGTTCTTCTCTTCTAGAAAGGCATGGATTTTTGTGCTTACCACAAACTCGAAGCACACCACTTGTTTGGATTAAAATATTTCCATTCTTAAAGGCTGGGCCTAAACTTCCAAAACTTTAATAATGATAATAATAATAGCTAAAAAACAAAAAACCACTTTCATATCCATCTAGCCAGTGAGCATGCAAGCCCTCCTCAAAAATCATGTAATTCCTGCCCTGGCTGGTGTGCTTTTGGTTCAATTGGTTGGAGTTGTTACAGGCTCCATCCCAGGTTAGGGCAGGAGGCAGCTGATAGATGGATGTTTCTCACATCAATGTTTCTCTCTCTAACAAAATAAAAATCATGTTAAGTACAGACTAGGAGTTAGAGGAGCATGTTGGTTGCTGGCTCAGGCTCTCATAGGAGAAATCTGGGTTTTAATCTCAACTCTTAACTTTTCTGAGCACGTTTCCTCATTCATAAGGATAAAATAGTATCTGGACTCCAGAGTTGAGGACTGAATTAAGTAATGATGTAAACTGCTTGGCCTGACATATAAGAAGTCATCAAAGTGATAGTCATTTTTATTGACTTACTTGGAAAATAATCACATACTTTCTAATGATCTGAAATTTTTTGTATGTGAAATGAGGGGTTTGTAGCTGGCTCTTAGGGTCCCTTTTAACCTACATTTTTGAATTTGTACTTGACTTGCCTTACTTCCTCCATCCCCTGTAGTCTAGTAGAAGACAGGTTGCTGTGATAATACAGCACTGGGCTGGCAATCGAAAAGCCTAGATTCTGGGTCCGCTCCCTCTCAATATAACACTCCTAAGTACACTGATGCTCTCGAGCCCAGTTTCATCTAGAGAATGGGGTTTGGAATTTTAAGAATGTTGTACTTAGGAAATGAAAGCTCTCTCATAGAGGTGCCTCACACTGGCTACACATCAGAATAACCTATGAGCTTTTAAGAAATACAAATGAATGCCAGGCCCCATCCAACATCAACTAAATTGAAATTTCTGGGTGTCGGATTCAGTCATGGATATCTTTAAGAAGTTAAACAAGTAATTCTCATATATAGCTTGGGCTGAGAACCTCTGCTTCAAGGATAAAACATAAATCCCAGGAAAACCCTTTTACTCTCCTCTGATTTATTAAGAAGAGTAAATTTATGTAAAACAGACATCAGATTAAGGCCATTTTAGGCAAGCCTGTTTGGCAGTCTACCTACCTTTTTGTACAACCCCAGGGTTCCAATTTTAAATACCACTGCCATAAATCCTACATAATAAAAGGCTAATATGCAAATTGTCCCCTCAACCAGGAGTTCAACCAGGGGGCGGGGCCAACTGCCAACTGCCTGTGATCCTCTCCCAGTTGGCCCCCCAATCCCGATCGGTGGGGCCAGCCATGCACTGAGCCTCTAGTAAATAAAAAAAACCACTGCCCTATATGTGCATGTCCATTTTCACCTTTTAAAATACAGTAAAGGGGAGAAGAATGAACAGTTGCTCACATGCTTTCTAACTTTTCATGTCTTTAAACAGTTAAGTACTCTTAAATTTACCTTAGTCCCATGCTGCCACTTCCTTGCTATATTCAAAGTACTAGTCATCCATTTGTAATTCAGTTCAGAGAGGTTAGTAAAAATCAGCTTACCCAATAGGTTTGAGTAAACCCAACATTCTCCTCAGAACACAATCTAGTGTTCTGAATCAGGTGGCTAGAAATCTAGTATTTAAAACATGTCAGAAAAGTGTTTGAAGCCCTAATTAATTTTCCTTTACTATTTTGACAGGCACTCATCAGATAGATATTAGTTGACTGCACGTTTTAAATAACTACTGGTTATCTGGAGAGTTCAAGAATGCAATGCACAACCTACTCAAAATAATATGGAAGTTGTTTCCGACCACTTGTGCCTCACCACTTTAGTTAAGGTAGTAACTAAAAGCAAAAACATGCACTAACATAGCAACTCTTAGCTCTCAAGCACCTGTTTTTACCTTTAATGTTATCAGCTTTCCCACTACCATACAATGTACTGAATCCCCCAGAAGTTCAACCTGCCCCAATTTATTCCACAATGCCAGAGGGAGTGGGTGATACTCTCCCTAGACCAGCCGTGGGCAAACTACGGCCTGCGGGCCGGATCCAGCTGTTTGAAATGAATAAAACTAAAAAAAAAAGAGACCGTACTCTTTTATGTAATGATGTTTACTTTGAATTTATATTAGTTCACACAAACACTCCATCCATGCTTTTGTTCCGGCCCTCCGGTCCAGTTTAAGAACCCATTGTGGCCCTCGAGTCAAAAAGTTTGCCCACCCCTGCCCTAGACTCTGAAATTGGGTTCGAACCAATCTCTTTGATCAGTGCATTTCACTGACATCAATACACACATATTAGGTTAAACCATATGAAACTGCAGATATCTGACTATTTCAGACCTACAAGAATAGCAACTGCTTATGTTCAACCACAGTTTAATAATACTCTTAATATTTTCTATCCTTCTGTTTCATTATTTAAAAACAAATGCTGGTCATGCTTTTTGATTTTGATTTAATGACTAAATTAATGAATGGCCCACTGACAAGTATTTCTAACAAGCTTTATTTCTCAGCCTCAATATTGCAGGATACTTCATAAGCGTATCACTTACGTATGACTTAACCACACATATTTACACATAAGTTCTGCATCCATCACTCTTAAAGCCAAATTTAGTATACATCTGTCCGTTCTTTTCTTAACCATATCCTCACCAAAAAAGAGGGTGGCAGATCAATGCCCACTGAGACAGCCCAAGTTCTCTTAAAGCTCATTTGCCATTAAACAAATGCATGAAGAGGTCTCAAATAATAGAAAATAGCTTTGTCATGTTCTTGCCTTCTCTTTATTCAAAGGTAAACAAAATGGTACATACACTCTACTAAGGTCTGACATACACCTATCAGGTCCTTTTTAATCACTAAATTATAGAGGGAAAGCATAACTCATATTTCCCCATTTCTTCCTCTTTTTAGACTAAGAGCTGAATAAAATAATGTAGTCTGTTTGTCCTCTTTACTCAGTTCCATGTTCTCTATTTAATAAAACAAGCAAAAACGTCCCTAACCCATCTGTCCCACTCTCCTAAAATGAATTCACCTCCTTAGCAAAATAGCTAAAAGCCCAGCAGGTGTGGCTCAGTGGTTGAGTGTTAACCTATGAACCAGGAGATCACAGTATGATTCCCAGGGGAGGACACATGCCCAGGTTGCAGGTTCGATCCCCAGTGGGGACCGTGCAGGAGGCAGCTGATCAATGATCCTCTCTCACATCTCTCTCTCTTCCTCCCCCTCTAAAATCAATATATCCTTGGGTGAGGATTTAAAAAATGTCTTGGGTGAGGAATATTTTTCCTTAAAGACTCACTAGTTCACTATTTAGTATTAAGCATTTATTAAAAAAACCTAATGAGACAAGAGACAAAGGTCATATTCAGTTTTTTTCAATAAATAGAAAGTTCTTGGCCGGGTCTCTGATTTCTCATTTACATTAAGTGCAGGCCAACTGGTAGGTTTAGGTATTCAGTTGAAGCCTCAGCATTCTATGGCAGAGCCCTTACTTCACACTGAATATAACAACTTTTATTTTATTCCTCACCCAAGGATATCTTTTTATTGATTTTTAGAGAGAGGAAGGGAAATACCAATGTGAGAGAAACATCAATTAGTTGCCTCCAGCCCCAACTGGGATTGAACCTGAAATCCAGGTAGTCCGACCAGGGACTGAATCTGCAATCTTTTGGTGTATGGAACAAAGCTCCAAGCAACTGAGCCATCCGGTCAGGGCTGAATAATAATAAAATGCCTCCGGTCAGGGAGGCATTTTCTAGCTAAAACTTATCTCATTTAATCTTCACCATAAGGTGATTCACTCAAGAGTTGTAAGGATGCCTCCCAGAATTGCTTCTCAATTACACATGCTTTGAAAATACTTTTCTGGGCGGTAGGGCAGAAGCACTGGTATTTTTAAAAAGCTCATCCAGACGTTCTGATGAAAAACCAGGATCCAGAATCACTGTTAGTCATATTTAAAAGCAGCAATAACCTAACTCAAAAATAACCCAGCAGCACAGCTGGCCCTCTCCAATATACTATCCACCACCACCACCACCCTCCCCCCCAACACACACACATAGACACAAAGACCTTGGAAAAACTCCCTCAAATCCTGAGATTCCACTGTCCACTGACCTGCTGCTGTCACAATTCCCAATTGCACACTTTCACCCGTCTCCCATTTTTCCTCAAAGTATTCCTTCCCATCTTCCAGTCAATCTCATTAAACATGAGGGCAGCCGGAAAGAGTTTAGCCAAATTGTAACAGTTAACCAAAATGGCAGCGTAACTCCCATCACCTGAATGTCCCCCCCAAACCAAAAAAATTAAAATGCAAAGATTACTTTCAGTATTTTCAACTCAAACCACTTCACTTATTTTCAAAGTGATTTTTAAAAAGTACTCCAAAATTTTTTCCATACAGTAATTGTTTTGGTAGCAACTTATGTGAAATGGTCAAGAGCAACAATCAAGAAGTCCATTTAAGAACACAAATAAGGTATATACACTGACCCAAGTATCAATAAGCGACAACATACTATATTGTTGAACAGTGCCCTTTCCACACATTTCTCTCTGGCTCTTTTAATTGTATCAAGTTTTTCTACTATGAAGGAATTTAAAGTTTATCTTCTTCCAACAAGGCAAAAACTCATAGTATTAATTCCTCTAACTGAAGAACCCAATTCAAGACCCCTTCCACATTAAAGTCCTCTGATTTAAATTTCAATTTAACTTTAGTTTTTAGGACACCACAAAACTCCACTATTTAATAGTACCTAGATCAGTATGTCAAGAGAAATGTACTTAACTGATCCCTTCTAAGAATTCTTGGGGGTAGGCTTCCCACCGTCTCACAATATAAGTTGTAAAAATGGGTGGGTAGCAAAATAAAAATTGATTCAAGATTAACACATATGCATAATAGAGCCAAAAATCTAGAGAATTCCTGTTTCTGGGGAAGCTTATTCAGGACTTGATCCAACAAGACCACATTGGTGGGTTAGCAGGGGTGAGAATTCAGTTTCTTGAGAACCAGTTCTAGAGAATTCAATTGGAATAAACAGGCAGCAGGAAAACTATCTCTAGTCCCAGTTCTATAACCATGTGGCTGTGTGACAACCCTCTGGATCAGTTTTCTCAACCCCAAAACAGGGGTTAGAATTAGATCATCTTTTTTTTATCTTCCCTGCTCAAATACTCTGTTTATTGGTTCTATAGCCGTGATCTTTCCCCATACATTTGAAGACAGTAGTGACCAATATATTTAAATGCTAAAAGAAATATATGTAGATAAACATTTTCTGTCCTTCAACATCCTTAAATAAGAAACAGATTAGATTCTATTTTAGGTTAGGGATTACTCACCAAAGTGAAAGCTAGAGAATTAAATGACTTATCAGCAGTTAGCTAAACCAGAACCTTTTTCCTAGCTGCATTTACTAAGGCCTCAGGTAATGGTTTACAGAAAAGAATGCTTGAGAGTAAATCCACATAGTATGACCTATTTTTTTTTTTTTTTGCTACTACAGTTGCATATTTGGACCTAAGCTTTTTTAACAAAGAGGAGGCTGGAACATCCGTTGATAGTCATTTATATAACTTTGTTATTCTTTGTTTTGCATTAGTCTGTCAGAAATAAAAAGTCCTATTTCTTCCTTTAATGTTACTTCTAGCAGGCTTATTGGTATCCTAAACTTCAATTTTCTTATTTAATATTCTTCAGAATAAAGAGAACAGCTCATTTTAAACAAGAAGTTTATTTAAACAACAA
>NW_006284344.1:0-867 GCF_000327345.1 Myotis davidii
TTTTATTATTGCAATAAATAATTTCATTTTCTTATAAAACCTCACATGACAAATTATCTTCAGAGCTTAGAATGAGATAACACTTTTTCTCCAGCATAACAAAATAAATAAATAAATAAATAGATAAATAAATAGATAAATAAACAAACAAATAAATAAATATTTAGTAAGTATTCTTGATCTGCACAGCAATCTCAAGGAACTAGGTAAATATTCCCAACTGTATAAATGCTGAAAGGGATGCAATGCAAAGTGATTTCTCAAAGTCACAATGCTCATACCTTCCAAGTTGTCATCCATAGTGTCAGTGGTAAAACTGATGCAATGCAAAGTGATTTACTCAAAGTCAGAACGCTCATACCTTCTTAGTTGTCACCCATAGTGTCAGTGGCAAAACTGATAACAGAATAGAGATCTTAGAGTATCTCCCATTTCAGATTTCAGAGTGTCTCCCGACCAACATGCATGCCATCACTCTAACACAGACATTTTCTAACATCTGGAAAGTATTCCAAAGTAGCTCCTGTAGAGCTAACACTTAAACATGATGGAGTGAGTCCCCATGATCAGATGTGCAACTAATACACTATTGCAATGATTGGGATAATTTTAAACGTTCCTCACTCAGGTTTCTTAGGATATTTTAAGAATTACAAACACTGCTATTATAATTTTAGGTCACCAAAATTACTTTCTAAAATAATTTTTGAAACTAAACCAAATTACTAAGAAAATTACTTTGACACAGACAAAGGGACAAACTTCTGAAAGAGAAGCGAAAGAGGTTTAATAACTCTTACCTATTTCATTCCCTGAAAAAAAAACGTGTTGAGTATTTTCACAAGGTGAATATAACAAATGAAAAAG
>NW_006284344.1:1666-7262 GCF_000327345.1 Myotis davidii
GTCATAACACTGCCTTCTTGTCTCCATTGTTTCTTTCTTTCTTAAAATTTTTTTTAAAAAATACATTTTTTATTGATTTCAGAGAGATATGGAGAGTGAAAGAGAATCATTGATTGGCTGCTTCCTGCACACCCCCACTGGGGATTGAGCCCGCAACCTGGGCATGTACCCAGTACATAGTTATTACAATCTTCTCCCAATAACCCGGCCCAGCAGGAGAAGAGACCAGGAAAGGGAGCCAGGCCAGGGAGAACAAAGATCAAAATCTGTCCAGAACCAGCGACCGCCCACCCTCTGATTTGTGCCATTTCCTGTCTTTGACTTTAACAGTTTTGAGCACAATTTGTCAGGTATTTTGTAGAATGTCCTTCAATTTGAGTTTAATTTCTGTTTTTCTCATGATTAGATTGGGTTAATGGGTTTTGAGAAATAATACCACAGAGATGAAGTGCTTTTCTCACTTCATCATTTTAGAGGTTTCATGCTATAAACATGACTTATTACTGGTCATATAAACCTTGATTAAGGTGATGTTTTCCAGTGTACTCCACTGTAAAGTTGCTTTTTTTCCCTTCCCAAGCTTTATTCTTTGGAAGTGAGTTATTAAACATGATGCACTTTTTATTATTCTATTTTCCATTTTTTAGTTTACTAGTTAACATATTCTTTTATTATTCTTTTAGTTGTTAACCTAAAAACTACAACTTCTTTTCTGGACTAAAACCTACCTGCAATTAATACTTTTACTACTTTTTAATGTAAGGATCTATCAACACTTTAACTCAATTTATTCCCTTGTAAATTGAGCTGTTGCCACGTGCAGTCAATGTCATGAATTTTAATTCATCATGTTTTTAAAACCCATGAGACATTTTAAAAAATCTTTAAAGAATCTCAAACCTACAGAAATGTTTAAGTACAATACAAAGAACTTTTTCCTGAACCTTTTATGAATAAGTCACTGATGTGATGCCCTATCATTTTAAAACATTTTCATATCTATTTCCTAAAACAAAGCAAAGGGAACTCTCTTGCAAAACTACAATATAGCCCTAACCAGTTTGGCACAGTGGATAGAGCATCGGCCTGAGGACTGAAAGGTCCCAGGTTCAATTGCAGTCAAGGGCATGTACCTTGGTTGCAGGCAACATCCCCAGTAAGGGGTGTGCAGGAGGCAGCTAATCGATGTTTCTCTCTCATCAATGTTTTTAACTCTCTATCCCTCTCCTTTCCTCTCTGTAAAAAAAATCAATAAAATATATTTTAAAAAACCCCAAACTACAATATAACCATCAAATCATAACATTAACACCGGTAAGTTGCTATTATCCAATACTCAGATTCCATTCAAGTTTTGTCAATTTTGCCAATAATGTCCTTTACAGCCAAAAAATTAAATTCAGAACCAAGTACTGCATTTGTTTGTCATGTCTATTTAGTGTCCTCCAATATGCAATCATTTTTCTGTTTTTTATTGACTTCCATGATTTTGACACTTGAAGATTATAATCTAGTTTTTTTTTTTTTTTATAAAATGTCCTACAATTTAGGTTTACTTGATGTTTCCTCACAATTATATTCAGTTTATAAGCTTTTTGGCAGGATGGCAACAGAAGTGCATTATTGCATTAAGGTGGTATCTTCTAGGCTTCTTCACTGTAAGGTTATTCTTTTTCCCTTTGCAATTAATAAGTATTTTGTGAGGAGGTATATCTGAATACATACTTTGTGGAGAGATATATTTGAAACTCTATCTATCTATCTATCTATCTATCATCTATCCCTAGTTTCTCATCAAACTTCTCATTCATTCATGTCAGTATGGACTCATGACTTCTTACTGTATTTAATGAGTGTTAAGCTATTACTATCATTTACTGTGATGCTAAAATTTAGCTAGTGGGAGCTCTTTGTCACTGGCTTCTGTGTTCTTTTGACATTTCCCCATTATTCTTTGAGCCTTTCTTTACTTGTAAGGACAAAAAGAAATTTCAAACTCAGTTTATACTTGCTTTGCCCCAGTCCCAGAATTAGCCTTTTATCCAAGGAGCTCTGGTTCCTTTTAGTGGAGAATAGTATTTTAGAAACCAAGATGTGGGTGCTAGACATGTTCAATGTCATTAGGGTTGTTATGGATTGAATGTTTGTGTCCCCACAAAATTCATAGGTGAAAGCCCTACTCCCCAATGTGACGTTATTTGGAAATGAGGTATTTGGGAGATAATTAGATTTAGATGAGGACATGAAGATGGGGCCCCCATTATGGGATGAGTGCCCTTATAAGAAGTGGAAGAGACTAGAACTCTCTCCACTATATGAGGATACAGTGAGAAGGTAGTTATCTATAAATCAGAAAGAGACCTCTTATCAAACCTAACCATGCTGGCACCCTGATCTAAGATTCCTAGCCTTCAGAACCAGGAGAAATAAATTTCTGTGGTTTAAGCCACCCACTCTATGGCATTTTGTTGTAGCCGCCTGAGCTAAGACAAGGGTATTGCTGTTCCCAGGCCATCTCAATGGATTAACAGTGAGAAACCTGGCTCCCATTTTTCTTAATATAATCCTCTTATATGTAAACTTCTGTCGTTGTAATTTTCCATTATGTCATTTAATTTTAAACACATATTATGATTTTTTAAAGAACTTTTAAAAAAATGCTGTGCATTTAGATATTTTTATTGATTTTAGAGAGGAAGGAAGAGGGAGAAAGATGAGAGAGAATCATTGATCAGCTGCCTCCTACATGCCCCCTACTGGGTACTGAACCCGGGCATGTGCCCTTGATCAGAATTGAACCTGGGACCCTTCAGTCAGCAGGCCAACACTAGCCACTAAGCCAAACCAGTTAGGGCTAATAACAATTATTTTAAAGACTATATCTTAGAACTCTAATATCTGGATCTTCTGTGGGTCTATATCTATTGCCTATTTTTCTCTTGATTTCTAGTCAATGGTTGTCATTTTGCATGCATCATTATTAGTGTTGGATGCCATATAAAAGATGAAGAGATAATTTGAGGTATTTGTTGATGATATCTTCCTCCAGGTAGAATTTATTATTATCTTTTTTTTTTTTTTTTTACTCTTGACAAGCACTCAAGATAAGAACAGATCACCTTAATCTGATTAGAAATTGAGACTGGCTTCATTATTTTTGTTTTGTTTTTGTTTTGTTAATCCTCACCCCGAGGATATTTTTTCCATTGATTTTTCTTTTTCTTTTTGTTATCCTTATGCAATTGTTATTTTTCCATTGATTTTTAGATACAGCGGAAGGGATGTGAGACACATCGATTGGCTGCCTCCTGCACAGGCCCCAACCAGGGCCAGGGATTGAGCCTACAACCAAGTTACATCCCCTTGACTGGAATCTAACCTAGGACCGTTCAGTCCATGGGCCAATGCTCCAGTCGCTGAGCAAACCCGGCTAGGACTGGGCTTTATTCTTTATAAGATCTAGTCTGTTTCCCATTCTCTCTTCTTCTAGGTTATGGCCCTTCAGATGAAATTCTGTGGTTTTTTACCAGGGCTCCTCTTCCTTTGTGGACACTCAACATCATTTCCCCCCTCTCAGTTCCATGAGATTTCTGAAAACTCTACTCAGTTTCTCAGCCACTATTTTCTGCTCAGGTTCCTAGCTTCTTGATCAACAGCTTTCAAACTGGCAAATGCCTTAAAAGCAAAATGGCTGCCAGATGTCTGCTTTATCTCTCTCTAGATTCTCCACAATCTTTGCCTCTCAATTTCTTCCTACTTAAGTGGCCCTTCAATGGGACAAAAACATTTTACAAATATTTCTATTGATTTTAGAGAGAGAGGACGGGAGAGGGAGAGAGTGATAGAAACATGGATGAGAGAGAAACATCCATTCGGCTGTCTTATGCACAGCCCCTATTGGGGATGGAGCCCACAACCCGGGCATGTGCCCTGACTGGGAATGGAACCAGTGACCTCTTGGTGCATGGGACAACCCTCAACCAACTGAGCCACATCTGCCAGACTAAACTTTTTTTTTCAGTGTGTTGATCAGCTTGTATACTTGTTCTCAATGGAATGGTTACTCTGAAAGAAGGTTGTCTGCCATTGACAGAAGCGGAAATTGATTCATATTCATAAGAGATTACTTTGGCTATTGTGTGGAGAGTTAAAAGGGGGCAAGAATTGAAATAGGGAGACCATTTAGGAAGCTTGATAAGATGATGGTTTGCATAAGTATGAAAATAGAGATGTGGAGAACAGAATATAGATTGGGAGGTGGGGTGAGAAGAGGTAGAGGAAAATATAAGACTCTAATGCCTCCATTTTACAAGGTGGGTAGTTAGGCGAAACTATCCATGGTTGATCAAACAGGAAATATAAATTTATTAATATTATTTAAAATGAAAAAGATAACCAGTAGAAAAAAATAAAAATAATGTTAAAACTATATTGGAAGGTTGGCCCTGGTTTCATTCCCCGGCACCTCCAGAAAAAAACAGAAACAAAAACAAAAACAAACAAAGAAAAAAACTATATTGGAAAGGATGACTGGGAGACAGGAGTGGTGGAAGTGAACTTAATCATCATCTCTCATGGTATTATTTAATAGATAATGTCAAAGAAGAAATATAGAGTAGGGAACAATTTGAAGAGTTTTTAGGAGCTAAAGTTTGCAGCGCTTGAAGATTCATTTAATTTAGTGAATAAGGGAGAGGGATGAGGTGAAGCTGATTTACAGATTTCTAGCTGGAGTGATTGGGTAGATGTGGTATTACAACTGAGGTAAAGAATACGGAAGAGTATCTAGTTCAGGGGTGGGCAAACTTTTTGACTCGAGGGCCACAATGGGTTCTTAAATTGGACCGGAGGGCCAGAACAAAAGCATGGATGGAGTGTTTGTGTGAACTAATATAAATTCAAAGTAAATATCATTACATAAAAGGGTACGGTCTTTTATTTCAATAGTTTTATTCATTTCAAACGGGCCGGATCCGGCCCGTGGGCCGTAGTTTGCCCACGGCTGATCTAGTTCAAGAGAGAAAATGTTAGATTCATTTTTAGTTGTATGTAGTACATTGTGGTTGAGATGTATAGTAGGTACACACATGTAGGCAAAGCTTCTTACCACAATAACATAATAAAAGACAACAAAAAAATAGAACCATTGGGGGAAATGTGGCCATGTGAAAATTTAAAATGAGTTATCTAAAAACTCTAGGGTTGTCCAACTGGCATTGTTCAGAGCTTGAGCATTGACCTATGAACCAGGAGGTTACAGTTCAATTCCCAGTCAGGCACATGCCCAGGTTGCAGGCTCATGTGATGTGCAGGACGAGGCACCCAACCAATGCTTCTCCCTCACCATTGATGTTTCTATCTCTCTCTTCCTCTCTAAAATCAATAAAAACATATATTTTAAAAAATAAAAAACTCTTGTGTTAAAATGGAAATGAAACAAATTACAAATTGTTTATAAATAAACTAGAGGCAGAAAAAAACTAAGATAGTGGCATAGGTAAACACCAGAAATTGCTGCCTCGCACAACCACTTCAAAAATACAACTAAAAGACAAAACGAACATCATCCAGCACCACAGGAAGGCAGGCTGAGTAG
>NW_006284344.1:11628-15599 GCF_000327345.1 Myotis davidii
CCTCCATCATTGGGGCAACCAAGCCTCCTGCTTGTTCCAGCTCCATGGCTGCCGGCTGCCATCTTGGTTGGGTTAATTTGCATATAGTCACTCTGATTGGCTGGTGGGCTTGGCTAAAGGCATAGCAAATGTATGGTCAATTTGCATGTCTGTCTTTTATTAATGTAGATAATAATTACAGCAATAAATGGAAAAAAACCTATGTTGATGTTGTTATATATAAATATCTTCACTTAGTAAACGTCTGTTATAGACTGAATGAATGTTTGTTTCCCCCACAAATTTGTATGTTGAATCTTAACCCCCAAGGTTATGATGTTAGGCAATGTTTCTTTGGAAGGTTCTTAGATTATGAGGGTGAAGTCTTCATGAATAAGATTAGTGGCTTTATAAAAGAGACCCCAGATAATTCCCTTGCTCTTTCTGCCATGTGAGGACACATTGAAAAGATGTCAGCTATCTAGGAAGCAGTTTCTCTCCTGACACCAAATATGTTGGCACCATGATCTTGGGCTTCCCAGCTTCCAGACCTGTGAGAAATAAATGTTTATTGTTTATAAGCCTCTAGTTTATGGTATTTTGTTATAGCAGCATGAACTAATTAAGATAGCCTCATTGATAACTATAGTTAGGATTCTGGTACATGGAATGAGCAAATGAAAAGAACCTTAACCCTTCTGTGGTGCTAAGTGAGGCCTGTGTTTGTCTACCAGTGCCATACATTTCATTTTGACTTGAATTCACTTACAACCGCCAGCAACACTCCCTTCACTAATACTCTGATATAAATTGGCTCATCATAAATTGGTATAAGAGAACTTGGAAATGTTGATATGTTCAAACTATGGTATCCCAATGTTTCCATAGTAACTAATGTACACCCAGGGTAGAAAGATGGAGAATAAATGAGAATAGCTTTTTAACAAAATAAGTGAGGTGTGAAGAGACTTTAGACATGTGATTATCTCTTGTTTAGGAGTATGAAGATATTCATCTACTTAATGATGGGGTTATAAAAGTTGTTATAATGAAACTTGTCAGTAGCCATTTATATTCCATTTTCTCTATAATCATCACCATCAAAAGCATTTATTTTTTAAATATGTTTTTATTGATTTTAGAGAGAGAGGAAGGGAGAAGGATAGAGAGAGAGAATCATCGATGAGAGAGAAACATGGATTGGCTGCCTCCTGCATGCCCCTACTGGGGATTGAGCCAAAACCTGGGCATGTGTCCTCACTAGGAATCAAACTGGTAACCTCTCAGTTCATGGGCCAATGCACAACCACTGGCCGGGCTCCATCAAAATCATTTAAATGCTTCTTTGGCCAATACTACTGTAGAATGAGTTAAAGGGATATAGCCATGCTCCTTTGAGCCTGCAATCAGGATGGGACAGGTTAGGCCAATGCTCATATTCCAGCCTGCCAGGCAGAGCAAATCACTTTGCCCTAATGATTATTGGGAGGAGTTAGAATTCAAAGAAGCTTACTCAATCCCCTGGAATTTGTTTGCTTTGATGCAAGACTTTACTAGAAACTGAACACTCTGCTGGTTAAAGACAGCCAGTATAGGGTGCTGCTTCTCCTCCTTTCTTATTCCATCAGCATATTTCCCCCATTCCTCCATAACATTCTATTCTTCCTCCTCCAAATGCATTCTGTGCACCATCCCCACCAATTCCAAAACAACCTGTTCACTTCACCTCTTGGCTAGTTTTAAAGGTATGTATATATTTGTAGGTAGATACATGTCCCCCACATATATCTCTGATAACATGCTAATTTACCAAAATACGAAACAGTCTGTTTTAGTTTTGAACCAGTTGTTATAGACTAAATTGTGCCCCCCCATTCATATGTTGAAGCCCTGACCCCCCATTGTGACTGTACTTGGAGATAAGGCCTATTTGGAGGTAATAAAGGTAAAGTGAGGTCATAAGAGTGGTGCCCTAATCTGTTAGGATTGGTATCCTTAAAAGAAGAAGAAGAGACACTAGAGATCTTGCTCTCTGTATGTTATGTGAGGATGCAGCAAGAAGGCAGTTGTTTGCAAGTCAGGAAGAGAGCTTGTACCAGGAACAGATTTGCCCACACCTTGAACTGGGACTTCTAGCTTCCAGAACTGTGAGAAAACACATTTTTTGTTGTTTAAGCCACTCAGTCTATGGTATTTTGTTATGGCAGCTAGAGTAGATGAATATATCAGTGTATATGCATAACCAATTAAGCTGTTATCAGATAGGAACAGATTTCGGGGGTGGGGTAGGGATGGGGAGATGACTTTTTATTTTAGAATAAGAGTTTAAATTTCTACAGAAAATATAATAGCCAATGGGATATTATTTAATCCAAAACAGAAACACAAGAGGAACAGAGGTAGACCGATTAGCTCTAGGTTGGTAGATAGCCTCGTTTAGCTGATTCAGCTTAGTCTGATTCCTTTCTCATTTAGAAAAGGGGTTAAGAAACACTTTATTTTTTTAAATATATTTTATTGGTTTTGTTTGTTTTTTACAGAGCGGAAGGGAGAAGGATAGAGTGTTAGAAACATCGATGAGAGAGAAACATCGATCAGCTGCCTCCTGCACACCCCCTACTGGGATGTGCCTGCACCAAGGTACATGCCCTTGACTGGAATCAAACCTGGGACCCTTCAGTCCGCAGGCTGACGCTCTATCCACTAAGCCAAACCGGTCAGGGCAAGAAACACTTTAAAAAAAACCATAAATCACCTTTTGAAAATTAGTCTTCAGTTTACCTTCTGTGCAAATGAATTCAGAGATTAGAAGCAAGATGTGATGGGAGGTGCCAGCAGAGTGAGGTTCATCAGTGGGAATGAAAGTCAATTCCCCGGAGTTGCCAGGGAAAGGTGCATTAGAATGTTGACCATCTACCTTGGATGGCTAGGTCTGGTAGACATGATCAAGTTCAGAAAGGCCTTAGAGGTCAGATAAAAAAGGAGTATATCTTCACCCTAGCTGGTTTTGTTCAGTGGATAGAGCAACTACCTATGAACTGAAGGGTCCTGGGTTTGATTCTGGTCAAGGGCACATGCCCGGGTCATGGCCTCCATCCCCAGTAGGGGCCGTGCAGGAGGCAGCTGATCAATAATTCTCATCATTGATGCTTCTCTCTCTCCCTCTCCCCTCCTCTCTGAAATCAATAAAAAATATTTTTTAAAAAGGAGTATATCTTCATACTAGAGGCTCAGTTTGGGCAAGGGACATTTCCATGTTTTTTTTTGTTTTTTATTTGTGATATTCAATATTACAGTCACTGGGGTAATAGGGAAATTTTGTGGAAATGGAGTTCTCAATAAAGCATTCTTTTCTTTTATCCCAAGAGATTTAGTCTCCATTATTATTACATACAAATTCAAACAAGGCAGGGAACTATTTATTCCTCGGTAGAATAATCTTCTTTTGTCATCTATAACAAAGAAAGCTTAAACCTCCTGGTCAATCAATTATATATCTTATTAAAATGTAGCTAAAATTTTGTCACTGCATATTTCAGATCTCCAGTTACCTTTAAAATTGTTGTGCGTTGAGGTACTGTGGGGCCTTGACTTACGAGTGTCCTGACTAACGAGTTTTGCTGGGGTCCAGCCCTGGGGGTCCAGAGGTTCCCAAAGGTGTGGACGGAGTCAGGAAGAATGTTTTACATGGAGACAGCGTTCAGAACTCTCTAGCTCTTTTTAGTCTCCGTGGGTCTTCCTGTGCCTGGCTGAGGCCACAGGGAAAGATCCCCAAGCAAGCTGAGCCTTTATTTTTATAGTCAGAGGTAAACAAGGTAGTGGTTACCAAAGTTACACTGTTCTTGTGAGTTTCACTTGTTTACATTGTTCTTGTTGCACTTCCCTCAGCCCCATTAGCTTCCCAGGTAAGATCTAGGGAGCATCATAAGGTCAAGCCTAATTATGCTAAGAGGACTGTGCCCTCTAAGCTGGGACTTGTTTGTGACTTTGCC
>NW_006284344.1:15671-22455 GCF_000327345.1 Myotis davidii
ACCCTTATCTCCCAGTTTGTGGTTGTTTGTGACTTTGCCAACAGGTCAGTCCGAGGCTTAACCCTATAGAGGCTCCCCACAGAGTTTTTTGAGATACTTCTCTCTCCGCCTATTTTTTGCTTTGAGTTGTGAGCTAAAATTTGGGTTATGAGCCAGCTTCAGATACCCCACCGCTAGTTGGCACAGCGAACGTCACAGTGAATGCCACAACATCAGCCCAGTATCACGTGTCTCACTCGTTCACTTTTTGATTTGACATACAAGTAATTTGAGTTACGAGCTCCGTCACGGAACAAATTAAACTCGTAAGTCAAGGCCCCACTGTATATGGATACTGTAGTTAGATCAGTTTTCTTCTGCTTATTTCCATACAATTTAAAGAAAATCATATCAACAGGAACATACCAATGGATACATTATTTTCTTTTTAGGGTTTTTTTTCTCAGTGTGGGATTCAGAGGCTAACAGATTGCCAGAATAACTGAATTTTGAACATATGAAACCTGTTAATTTTACGTTCATTTGTAGCTGAGTAGAAGTTTGGCTTGAGATGTAAATACAGTAGTTTTGTACTGATATAAAACTTAATATTTTTTGTGTAGCTAATATATTCATATGGAGCAAAATTCCAGATATAAAAGGGTATACACTAAAAAATTAGGTCTCTCCCACTCCCTTATCTCCAAATTCTCCACTTACCACCCCTGAAGGCAAGCACTATTACCAGTCTCTTGTGTTTCATTATAGATATATTCCACAGTGCATTGATTCTGGAATAGGATCTTCTCCCCTTCCCTAGCAGGCTCTCAGTATCTGGCAGCATCAAAATATTGTTCTGTGAGGCAAAACTAGTGCTCTGAGCAGTAACATGGAGCAGTGACAACCCTTGCTCCTTCTCACACCCCTCCTTGGAAACCATATTCCCCAAATTGATCACCAGATACTTGTCCAAAACACTTCTAACTGGACATAACACTAACATAGACACATTTATCATGCATACACAACAACCGAAACACCTAACAGATGCAATCATTAAATATTTACTTAGTTGTTCGCTGCCGCTGTGGCTCAGTGGTTGGCATCAACCCAGGAGTCAGGAGGTCATGCGTTCAATTTCTGGTTAGTGCACATGCCCAGGTTGAGGAATTGACCCCCAGTAGGGGGTATGCATGAGACAGCGGATCAATGATTCTCTCTCATCATTGATGTTTCTATCTCTCCCTCTCCCTGCCTCTCTAAAATCAATACAAATGTATAAAAATATACTTAGTCGTGTATGTAAAAAAGTAGGTGCTTTTGGTAGGTTGTAAAGCAAGGAGGAGGTTCTGTTTCTATGTTAGATGGAATCAGTGAGAAATTGTTCTCTCTTTTCCAAGGAGTTGGAGATTTAATCAGAGAGGTGCTGTGTAAATGATAGAAGGGAGAAACCCTGGCTCAAAGGTGCAGAAAAGGCATTGCAGGCCTCTCTTCCTTGGTTTGCAGATGGCCACCCTCTTGCTGTTTCTCCACGTGATTGTCCCATTCTGTATGAGCACCCCTAACATCTCTTCATCTTCTTAGGACATAAGTCATACTGGATTGGGGCCCCATCCCAAAGCCCTAATTTTAACTTAATCACCTCCTTTAAAGGTCTTATCTCCAAATTTGGTTACATTCTGAGGTACTGGCAGTTGGGACTTCAACATATGAATTTTTGGGGAAAAGTAATTCATCCCAAAATGCACACATACTGTTGTCAGTCACTGGGGATACAGCAGTGAACAAAACATGAAAATCCCCTCTGTTATTGACTTTACATTCTAGTGGGGAGAGCAATAATAAGCATGGTAATTAGCTCAGGCGGCATGGCTCAGTGGTTGAGCGTCGACCTATGAGAACCTGGAGGTCATGGTCCGATTCCTGATCAGGGCACATGCCCAGGTTGTGAGCTCAATCCCCAGTGTGGGGTGTGCAGGAGGCAGCTGGTCAATGATTCTCTTTCATCACTGATGTTTCTATCTCTCTTTCCTCTCTGAAATCAATAAAAATATATTTTAACAAATAATTAAAATATATAGTATGGAGAAAAATAGAGAAAGGAGAAAGGAAGTTCTGGATGGGGGGCTGCAATTTCAAATAGTGTAGCCAGGGCAAACTTCTCTGAGAAGAGGACCTTTGAATAAGGACCTGAATGAGGTGTTAGCAAGCGGTGCAGATATCTAGGGAGAGAGATCATTCTAATCAGAAAGAATAGCTGGTACAAAGGGCTTGTGGGAGAACATGTCCAGTTTGTTCCAGGAATAGCAAGGAGACCCCTGTGGCTCATGCAGAGTGAGCGTGAGGATAGGGTAGCAGCGGTGAGGGGGTAATTAGCTATTAGAATACGGAATGAGCGGGTAGTGGGGTAGATGATTATATCAGGTTTAGTAAGTCATTGTAATGACTTTGGCTTTTGTTCTGAGTGAGATGGTGTGTTAGAAAAAGCTCATTCTTCCCTGTTGTGTTTCTCTTTTCCTCTCCCACTACTACCACACTCACAACATTTTTGATACCAAATGTGTGAGGAATTTTCTCTACAATAAGTGGCTTTCTGTGACACCAACTGAGTGTCCTACACTTTCACTCAATTCTGACACTATCAGCCTGGAGATAGCATCAGTCTCAACAGATTAAGAGCTCATCTCACCAGTATGCTCTTACCCCACTTTAGATGCCAATGGAAAATCCAGGTTGTCATTTGTGCTTCTGACTGATCGGCTATAAATCTGAGCTTCCCATGACCCCCTCCTCGGCTTTGATTAAGTTTATAGAGCAGCTCACAGAACTCAGGGAGCCCTTTCTGGTTTGGCTCAGTGGATAGAGTGTCGGCCCATGGACAGAAGGGTCCCGGGTTTGATACCAGTCAAAGGCACATGCCCTGGTTCCAGGCTTGATCCCCAGTAGGGGGCATGCAGGGGACAGCTTTTCAATGATTCTCATCACTGATGGTTCTATCTCTCACTCTCCCTTCCTCTCTGAAATAAATAAAAGGTATTTTTAAAAAACCACAATTGCTTAAAAAAAGAATCAAACAAACAAACAAAAAACTCAGGGAAGCATTTACTTACTTAGGTTTACCAGTTTATTAAACGTTATGATAAAGGATACAGATGAACAGCCAGATGAAGGGATACAGATACATAGGGTGAGATCTGAAATTTCTGTCCCTGTGGTGTTGGGATGTGTCACCCACCAGGTACATGGTGTGTTCTGCAATCTAAAACCTCCTTGAACACCATACTTTTGGGATTTTTATGGAAGCTTCATCACCTAGGCATGATCAATTATTAACTCTACAGTCCTCCCTTTTCAAGAGAATGGGGGTGGTGGCGGAAATTTCAGCTTCTAATTCCATGACTTGGTTTTTCAGGTGAACAGTCCTCATCCAGGAGCCACCCAGAGTTGCCTCATTAGAATAAAAGATGCCCCACCCAACCAGTATGGCTCAGTGGTTGAGCATTAACCTATGGACCAGGAGGTCACGGTTTGATTCCCCCTCGGGACACATGCCCAGGTTGCAGGCTCCATCCCCAATGGGAGGCATGCAGGAGGCAGCCGATCAGTGATTCTCCCTCATCATTGATATTTTTATCTCTCTCTCTCTCTCTCCCTTCCTCTCTGTAAAAAAATCAATAAAATATATTTAAAATAAATAAATAAATAAATAAAAGATGCTCTTATCACCCAGGGAACTTACAAGGGTTTCAGGAACCCTGTGTCAGGAACTGGGGTCAAAGAAAAAGTATTAGAAAAAAGATGCTCCTATTGTTCTTATCATTTAGAAATTTACAAGGGTTTTAGAAACTCTGCTCCGGGAACTGTGGGCAGAGATATATTATTTCACAGATGGGAAGCCATTGGAGAAGCCATGGGTGGCAAGGTGTGAGTTAACATTTAAAATAATCTTTCTAACTGCCGTGTTAATAGACCAAATGGGGCAAAAGCGGGAGCAGGGAGACCAGTAAGGGGAGTGTTGTAATACTCCACTTTCTCTAAATGATATGACTATACTGCACTTCCTCGGTTTACCAGCTCTAGACATTATCTAGTGACTTCCCACTCTAATAGATGGGGATTAGCTCACTTACACTGCATCACCATTCTCTTTATTTCCCATTATTTAGTTCCCCTCCCCATAGATAACCATTTTTATCTGTATCCTTTTGTTCTTATGTCTTTTTTATTATCTTCTTGACTTTTATTATCTTTGTTCTTATGCCTTGGTAGAGGAAGGTAGAAGGAGAGATAGAAGCATCAATGATGAGAGAATCATTGATTGGCTGGCTCCTAAATGCCTCATACCAGGGACCACCGACCCCACAACCTGAGCATGTGCCCTGACTAGAAATTGAACTGTAACCTCTTGGTTCATAGCTCGACCCATGCCAACTGGGCATCGAACATTTTTAAACAAGCTCACCAGAATGTATGCCATCACACTGTGGGAGCTTGTACCTTTATTCCAGGGATGTTTCTAATGCTCACTGAGGCTGTGCCTCCCATTGAAAGAAGCCAGCCCTAATTTGGATG
This sequence comes from Myotis davidii, assembly GCF_000327345.1. NCBI lineage: Eukaryota > Metazoa > Chordata > Mammalia > Chiroptera > Vespertilionidae > Myotis > Myotis davidii. The sequence goes on from NW_006284344.1 coordinate 20,223, forward strand.
CATAAAGTCTGGAGTTTTATTGAAAAGAGAAGAGAAAACAGAAAAGAAACTCAATTTGTAGTCACAATTTAGTTGTATGTGTATTAATACTTTTGGGATTATATAAAATGATGTAATTATATAGAAGGAAGTCTTATGGAATGCTTGTCCATAGAAATTTTCCTTATTTTTCTTTTAGTGGTGAACACAAATAACAGATTGTATTAAAACAAGCCTGACCTACACAGCCACTTAATCCCAGAGGGAATGTGACCCAGAACAGGGAGGGACAGAGCTCAGGAATGTGTTGCCATGACACATCGATTCCAAGATCCCCTAGGCTTCACCTGCACCTGAGATATGGACAAAGTATGTCTGGGTTTATTTTTGACTGCTCCACAGTCAGGAGGATGGCAGCTGGGCTGACCATGGGCGTCTGGAGTACATAGGCTCAGGAATCCAGGGTTGTGGGAGTTCCTCTCCCTTCCATACTAAGTGTGTACAATATCAGCACCTTCCAGGATTCAAAGGGGGGAGAATTGGAGACAATGGCATCCATCACATGGTTTATCAGAAAGAAACTGATGGCCCAGCTGGTGTGGCTCAGTAGTTGAGCATTGACCTATGAACCAGGAGGTTATGGTTCAATTTCCGGTCGGGGCACATGCCTGGGTTGCAGGCTTGAGGCATTTTTATACACCAATAATGAACTCTCAGAAAGTATGATTCTAACCAGCATGAGTGTCAAGGAACAATAGAAGCTTTATAAAAACATACTTTCTCCTACAAATTAATTATAACACATTTCTGTCATAAAAAATTACCTAGTGATTTTTTAATCCTTTTAAATGTTTCTTGGAAGGGTGTATGAAAGTGGTAAATGTAATTATCATTAGGTAGCTTTTTGCTTCATATCATGTGGGACACAAATAGTGTAAAGGAGAAATAGTTCTTGACATGGTTCTTCAACTAACACAAAAAAACTGCTTTGGGAAGACCTTTGGCAGTGTCTTCCGTATTAATTACAAACACCCTCACCCTAGAGAAACTTTATTCAAGCTCAGGTAAGGAGAGGCCACCTTCAGCCCTTTCTCATATTTCTCCTTATATTTGGAAGCCCAGAGCCATACTAGTGGAAACAGACCAGTGCTTCTTAAAGTCCCTCGTATAATATCAATGCTATGATTCTGGACTGTTTCCCCCACTCCAATCTTGAACTTCTAAAGGATGTGATTCACTGGGATCAGTAGCAGTGACTCATTGTGGCAATAACTGCAGAGGAAGGGGCAGAAGAAAAGAATGAATGTGTTTGATGGGTGGGGATTCTGCCTTGGATCCTGGCTTCCCCCTCTCCAATTATCATGAACTCTCCAAAGCGAGTAGTAATTTCCAACCTTTTTGACAATCTTTACTTCATTATCTACCTATGCTCTTGTCAGTAGATTTTCTCTAACTTCCGTACTGTCAGTTATTTGTAGTAGGTACTGCAAAAATTATTCTATGTTCTTGAGGACAGTTATCTCTTTCAAGTTCCTTTTTATATTTGTTTGCTTTATACCGCAAGAGTAAAATGCCAGTCGCGGTTGCTTTCGTGCAAGTAGGACAGCAGAGGCCCAGTTTGGGTTGAGCACCCGGATCTGAGAGCCAGTGCTGCTTCAGCGTCTCACGGTGTGTGTGGGGGAGGCTGGTCCCCAGTCCTCCCTTGTCCTATCCCAACTATCCTTCACCTCCGTCTCTGTGTGACTATATTAATCGAAGGCGACACTTGACGTACAGGCGATTGGACCCCAAAAGGAAGCTTGCAGCGCTTGGCTGGTGGGCACGAAGCCAGGAGATGGGTGGGGAAGTGGGGCGGAGGCACTGTTGAGTGGCGTTCGGAGTAGCCAATAGTACTTCGGGGCAGCGGTGGCAGGGGCGGAGACACTGAGGCCTATCAGCCAATGGAGGGCGAGCAACTACTGGAGCGACCTGGTGACGTGAGGAGCGTTCCATTCGGCCAGCAGTAGGCGGCTGCCACAGCTGTTTTAGGGCCCCCATCATAGGGGCTCCTTGTCTGGAGGAGGCAGCCTCCAGGCTTGGGAGGAGAAGTCGCTGCCATCTCGGGCGGCCGACGCGGTCCCCTGGGACAGTCCACTTCCTGCCCTCAGTCTCGGGCCGAGTTTGGGCTCCCAGGTTCAGGTAACAAGGGGTGGGGGTTGGGGTCTCCTGGGCTTGGCCGCATGGTGGGCTGCCAACCCCTCCGCTGCGTCCGGAC
>NW_006284344.1:22563-30373 GCF_000327345.1 Myotis davidii
GCCTTGGCCCCGGGCGGGTGGGCGGTCGCTGGTTCTGGACGGATTTTGATCTTTGTTCTCCCTGGCCTGGCTCCCTTTCCTGGTCTCTTCTCCTGCTGGGCCGGGTTATTGGGAGATTGTTTTCCAGGTTAGTTTTACACAAAGGAAGTGTTTCTGCACCTTAGTGCTCCCTCCCCTTTCCCAAGCCCTCTACCTTCTGATTGCCAGGCATATCGCCTAGTCTCTGTTTGGACCCTTGCCCTCTCCAGCTGGGGGATGATTTCAAGTTGGCTGTTTCTCATCAGTCAGTCAGGCTGCAGGCTTCCGCCTCAGTCTTGCCAGCGTGGGGCATGTGGTGTCAGTAAGTAGAGGCCACAGCACCACACCTGAGAGGATGAGAAGGGTGGCAGTGGCTGAGAAAGGTTGGGCTTGGGGATTCAGGATGCTAGGTACTTATGAAATATCCCAGAAAACATCTTTATGACTGTTTTTAATTGCTGCCTTCTTCCTCCCCCTCCAACCCTTTCAATACCTCTCCTGTTTTAGTCAGCCTTCCACCTATAGATCTGTGATGTGTTTTCATTAAGATTCCCACAAATGTTAGGCTTGACCCCCCCAACATTGGTTCATTTCCTGAACTCAGGAAGTTGCCAAGGGTTTGATTAGGGGAAATCTGTTTTGAGTAAGTACCTGGATGTGTGTCCAGAGTGTCCAGAACCTCCTAGCTCTGCCAGAGGATGACTTGTTCCCTGCTGTGATTCATATTTGAGTGGCTAATTGAAGAAAGAAGGTGAAGAAGTGGAGGAGGGGAGGGAATGTCTCCTTAAGGACATAAACTATTATTTTTAGTTCTTTTAATGATGATTATAGGACAATGTGGTGTAGTGGAAAGTGCCCTGGATTAAAAGTCTGCAGACAAGTATTTTTACTTAGCTTTGCAGTTGTGTGACCCTGGATAAGTTATTTTCTCTATGTGGTTTTCACTTTACTCATTTTCAACCAATTAATTGGGGCTATCACCTATAAAAACCTTTCTAGCTCCAAGGTTCTATGATGAACAAACCACCAGTATTATATTTGGAACCATGGGGTTTCTTTAAGAAGATATACTGGCTCTCTTCTTCTTCTTTTTGTCTAGAGAACCTGTAAACTTTTCTCCATTTAGAGGACAAACATAGATTGGAAATAAACTTTTCCCACTTTCCCACCCCACCCTTTCAGGCTTGTCTTCTGCTTCTGGGGAAGGAGGATTGAACTGCATTTTCATGTTCCTGCCTCATTTTTTTTGGTCTTTTTTCTTAGGGTTAGAAGTTGGACTTTTGATGATGTTTGACCCAGCGGCAGCAATAGCAGGCAACGTGATTTTAAAGTTGAGCTCAGCTTCTGTTTTTTCCATCTTGTAATCACAAAAAGCATCTGGACCAGGAATTCCAATCATGTCTGTGATGGTGGTGAGAAAGAAGGTGACACGGAAGTGGGAGAAACTCCCAGGCAGGAACACCTTCTGCTGCGATGGCCGTGTCATGATGGCCCGGCAAAAGGGCATCTTCTACTTGACCCTTTTCCTCATCCTGGGGACATGTACACTCTTCTTTGCCTTCGAGTAAGTTTCCATTGAGTAGAGTCACCTGACAATGATTACTCTGAATCTAGGGGAAGAACCTTCTTTCTGGGAAGTTTGTGGGTGGTCCTTGGATGGTTGTCACTGTCCTCTTGAGCAGTGTCTATAGATCATGTCAACTGAATTCATTGCTTTATGCTTATAGCAGAGTATGTGTTGCGTAAAAAGACCCAGACCTTTGATACCAATATTATAGCACTGACTTGGGGCTACTCCTGACACCCTTGGGAAATAAAATAACTTGTTTTTATTCCTTCCTCCCCTTTTCAGTGGTCTCCTTAGATTCTTAGCGACAGGCTGCCTCTTCCCCACTCCTCTCAAGTCCAGGGGCACCCCTTGTGGTCATAACTCCACCCCACCATAGTCACCTATTCTGTTATTCTGGGTCCTATGTACTTTAGGGATTAGCTCTCAGCTAGCTATTAAATTGAAAAGGCAACTGAATTGGGAACCTGCAGATTGGTTCCAGCCTCATCTATGCTACAGACTAGCTGTGTGTGTGGCACATATGTGCTTATTAACTGTGAGTTGTTCTTTTATTTACTTAAAATCATGCAACATAACCCTCTATTTTGTGTGTGCTTGATACCAGCCTTGGAGTTATTTTTTTTCTGTGGTATAATAGCCAATCCTAGAGCCACTGTTCTGTGTAGGGCACCTGCTAGGGAGGTGGCTAGTTGGATTCTAGGATGCTGTGACATCGCCGCTGGTTGTTCTGAGAATGCTATGCACTCTGGGGATGGGAGCAATGCTAATTGGTCTGGGGTTATTATGAGAAGAGCCTTGAGGAGCCAAGAAGTGTGTGTAGACTGTGAGCCACACCTAACTTGAGCCTGCACTCATGTACATGTAGTTCATGTACATGAGTGACCTGGAACTGGAGTTTTCAGGCTGCAGCATAGCCGTGGCAGGGAAGACAGGGCTCTTTGGCCAGCCTTTGTGGGTAATTAAAATGAGCTCTGGTCTCTTGGGGCTCATTTTTGTCTTTCTTCTGTAAGAGCTTCAGGCTTTTCCAGTGCATCAAGAGTGATTTTTTTGAGCTGCTTTGCTAAACTTCTTGATGGTTGCAGCTGGCTTGAGTAACAGCAGGGGGAGGAAGGGGACCCAGTTTATAACAGGGCTAGGAAAGTAAGGTCAGAAGAGCTCTTTGTCAAAGGCACTTTTGCTGCTGTTGCTGTGGACTTTGTGAAGTATTTGGCAGAGTCAGGCAGTTTGGCCATGGCTTCTTAGCTGCTTTCCAGTCTGAGTCTCATGGCTGAGTGTGTGTGTTTGTGTGTGTGTGTGTGTGTGTTTGTGTACTTGTGTGAGGTACAAGTGAGTATGTGCAGCCAGGCAGGCATATGCATAACATCAAAATAATCTCCCCCTCCCCCCCGCCTCTCTTGACCCATCTCTTCAAGTTTTCTCTTTTTTTTTTGTTAATCCTCACCCAAGGATATTTTTTTCCATTGATTTTTTGAGAGTGGAAAGGAGGAGTAGAGACAGAGAGAGGAACATTGATGTGAGAGAGACACATCTATTGTTTGCCTCCCGCACGGCCCTAGTCGGGGCCAGGGATAGAGCCTGCAACTGAGGTACGTGCTCTTGAGCAGAATCGAACCCGAGACATTTCAGTCCATGGGTTGACACTCTATCCACTGAGCCAAACCAGCCAGGGCTCTCCAAGTTTTCTTTGCTTTATTCCTGCCTTGCTTCTTTTTGGAAGTGCAGAGCTGAACTCTGGTCTCTATTATCCTCCCTGTCTTGTGCGTCATCCCTGTGAAATCATTAGCTCTTTTTGCCCCTACTCCCACCCCCTGCCTTGGGGTTAATTTGTTGTGATTGAAACCATGAGATTTGTTTCCTGACCCTGAGTGAGCTGATAATTCTGGGCCCAGGAAACCTCTGGTCTGACTGGCTGGGGGGGAGGATTTGAAATTTGGAGCTATTGGTGTTTGGTCCTTTTTGTATCTGGGATCCAGACAGAGTCTGATTTGGGTCTGTACCACTTAGACCCAAAGGCTTCTGAAGAAAACTGCCTGTGGGATGAGCTTATAATTAGCCAAGTTACAGTTTGACAGAGGCAGGTTATATTTTCTACCAAATGACTTTTCCCCCCAAGTTATTTCTCACACTTTGTCCTCAGATATGAAGGGTGAGGTTGTTTGTAAACTGCTCAGAGTTCCAGATGTCTGTGCAATAGAGTAAATATTTTTTAGGGCAGGGCTGGGGAAGGGAGATGGGGGGAGGAGAAGGAAGTAAATATATTAGCTGAGGAATGGAATGAGGAAGTATAACTCTGACCAAAGGGGAGAGGACCCTGGTGATGAATCCTTTTCACTGAGAATGGTGGAATCTGTGTTTGTGAATGTGTGTGTGTGTGTGTGTGTGTGTGTGTGTGTGTGTGTGTGTGATATATATAGACATACAGACACACAGATACTCTACATGCTGACTGCCTTGTGCCTTGCCAATGACAGACTATACAAAGGAAACCAGCATGTCTCTGAATAATGGAGTCACTTTCTGGTCAACCTTTTTCTTTGAAGTCTGTAATTTACTACCAAGCACACAGTGGGGGAGAGGGTCTGGGGGGTAAAACATGGGCTCCTTCGATAGTATTAGAGCTTAGGGAGACCTCAGAAAGTCAGCTGATCAAGCTAGGTGAGGGTGACAAAGGGCTGGTTATTTTCATCAGTTTGTCCAGAAGCATAGACATCACTTCCTCTGGCTGCTGCATTTTTGCCTTGGGGAAGAGAGCCCAGATCCCGATGCGTATCTGGATCTGCATTTTAGTAATAGGGTCTCGCTTGCAGCAGGTGCTTAGGAACAAGTGTGAGTTGATTTATAGCTGCCTATGGCACAGCCCTGGGTCAGCCAGATGGCTTGAGAAATCTGGTCAGGCATATGTGTGCCCCTTGATGAAAAACGTGCAGTGCTAGTAGTGCCAATGGAAATAGTTTTATTTTTGGATTTTGCCTTTACATGTTTAGACTTCTCAAAGGAGGGACCTATACTTTTTAGTGGACAGACAGTAGGTTGAAGACATAGAATGAAAAGAGATTGTTCATTCAGTAGCTAGTTAGCTCTGTATTGTTCAAAGTGTTTCTAAAGAAGCCAGGTGATCATTTCTCAGGGCTGCTGTCACAGAGTGGGTTTTTGCCCGGAATGGGAAATTGGGCTAGATTGTCTATAAGCCTCTCGCAACTCTGAGAATCTGAAATTCTGTAGAACTTTTGTGGCTGTCTGTAAGAGTCAAATATAGAAAAGGAGAGGCTAGAAGATTACAGGTAGGTAGTGTATTTAAATATGTTTATGTATTCAAGTATAATTGTATCCATGGTAAATGTATTTGAATTTAAAGCAGAATGAAAATTGTACAGCGCTTAAAAAAAGGATTTCCTGATTTATTCTCAGGGTGAGCTATCTAGGCAATGTGAGTGAGTCTGCCAGTTTCAGCTTTGAGCACATGAACCCTTCTCCGTCCTTTCTGCCCAAACTCTGTCCCGCTTGTGTGATGAACACATAGCAACTAACATGGCTGGGAATGTCAGAATGCTATAGTACAGGGGTCCTCAAACTATGGCCCGTGGGCCACATGCAAATACAAATATTGTATTTGTTCCCATTTTGTTTTTTTTTACTTCAAAATAAGATATGTGCAGTGTGCATAGGAATTTGTTCATAGTTTTTTTTTTAAACTATAGTCCGGCCCTCCAATGGTCTGAGGGACAGTGAACTGGCCCCCTTTTTAAAAAGTTTGAGGACACCTGCTATAGAATGACACTGACAACCTGTGAGCTTTCCAGCTACTGAAAGGCAATTGTGGTATTTAGTTAATCTCCATTTCATGATAAAGCTTGGAGAAAGAACTGAGTGCACTGTTTTTTGGAACTGGCTTCCTAACTGCCTTTTTAAAAAATATTTTAATTGATTTCAGAGATGAAAGAAGAGGGAGAGAGAGATAGAAACATCAATGACGAGAGAGAATCATTGATTGCTGCTTCCTGCACATCCCACACTAGGGATCAAGCCTGAAACCCGGGCATGTGCCCTGACCAGGAATTGAACCGTGACCTCCTGGTTCATAGGTTGACGCTCAACAACTGAGCCACACCAGCTGTTCCCTAGCTGCCTCTTTTAACTTTGTAACCAGATTGCTAGTGGGGTCAAGGTCCCAAGACATCTCTGTGGCAAGAATAATTGTATGACTCTTGACCACTGAAGTAGATGCAGTTTGCTACTATGATTAGTGCATATGCCTCACTTTGCTATAAATCAGTGGTTCTCAACCTGTGGATCGCAACCCCTTTGGGGGTCGAACGACCTTTTCACAGGGGTCGCCTAAGACCATCATAAAACACATATATAATTACATATTGTTTTTGTCATTAATCACTATGCTTTAATTACATTCAATTTGTAACAATGAAATTGGGGGTCACCACAACACGAGGAACTGTATTAAAGGGTTGTGGCATTAGGAAGGTTGAGAACCACTGCTGTAAATAGAAGAAATCATATCAAGGCTATCAAATCTCATTGGACTGACCCACATGGGTGCTTGTGATATACAGAGGAGTCACTGAATTAGATGAACTGAAAAATGCTTTGTAGCACTGCCTAGTAATTGTCCCACTTTTAGCCTCTTACAACTCTACCTCTTGTTCACGTTTGAGTCTTCCTTTATGAAATCTTTCTAGTAATTTCTGCATTCATGGGACTAATTGTACATACCACTCATTTAACACATAATCATATGACATTTCTTACATTTCTGATTTCTATGGTCATTGCACTTTGAGCTCTTTCAATGTCAGGGACTATTTCCTGTGTCTGTGGCCCCGACAGTGTTGGTGGTCAATTAATGTTGCAGAATGAATACATCCTGGATGCAATTAAAATGTACCAGTCTTTTTTTAATATATTTTATTGATTTTTTTTTTTTTTACAGAGAGGAAGGGAGAAGGAGAGGGATAGAGAGTTAGAAACATCAATGAGAGAGAAACATCGACCAGCTGCCTCCTGCACACTCCCCACTGGGGATGTGCCTGCAACCAAGGTACATGCCCTTGACCGGAATCGAACCTGGGACCCTTCAGTTCGCAGGCCGATGCTCTATCCACTGAGCCAAACCGGTCAGGGCAAAATGTACCAGTCTTGACTTACAGAATCCTATATAATAAAACCCTAATATGCAAATTGACCTAACAGCGGAACAACGGTTGCACTGACCACCAGGGGGCAGACGCTCAATGCAGGAGCTGCCCCTGGTGGTCAGTGTGCTCCCACAGTGGGAATGCTGCTTAGCCAGAAGCCAGGCTCATGGCTAGCGAGCGCAGCAGCAGTGGCAGTGGTGGGAGCCTCTTCTGCTCCACTGCAGGCAGGCAGTAAGGAGTGAAGGGTCCCAGACTGAGAGAGTCCTGGACTGCGGGAGGGATGTCCGCCTGCCGGCTTAGGCCAGATCCCCCTGAGGGGTCCCAGACTGCGAGAGCGTGCAGGCTGGGCTGAGGGACCCCCCCCCTCCCCAGTGCACAAACCTTGTGCATCGGGAGTCTAGTCATAGAATAATAGAGCTGGAAAGGACTTTGGAGACTATGCCCATTCTTTTGCAGGTGAGGAAACAAGGCCCACAGAAGTGAGATTTCCTCATCAAGATCAGTTGGCCAGCCACTGCCTTTATATGACATTACCTTTCATCTCATTGTTAGCTTTTGAATATGGAGTCCTGAAGATGTTCAGATTGCTAAAGCTGTACATAGGGCCGAATGCTAGACCAGCATATTCTGGGTTCTTGGTAGCTAGTGTTTGTTACCTAGTGGCATCTAGGCTATTTGGGCTTCCCCAGCTCACGCTCCTAGAAAATGAAGGCATCTTTGTGGAACACTGATAGCATGCTGGCACGGTATTCTGATAGACTTGCAAGAAGAACGGGGAAGCCCATCTCTAAGGTGAACCTAGAAAGTAAGTTTAGTGAGTTATGAGGGATTTTACTGCTATGGCCAGGATGAGGAGGGCTCAGAGCAAAATTCATACTTTGCTACTCTGTGGGTGAACCCGATGAAAGGAGCACCATGTCCCTGAGGGCAGATGGAAGAGAAAAGGCAAAAACACAAATGTACCAGGTTTGAGGAGACACAGGACTATGCAGACTAAAGCCAGACTCTCATGTGACAGAATATCTGTGCTTATAGTGCAAGGTCTGGGTTCCTGAAGTTCATTTTGTAAGAT
>NW_006284344.1:30440-45887 GCF_000327345.1 Myotis davidii
CTATAGAGAATTGTGCTGTAGGGGCTCAGTCTTGTGCTTCATCTAGCCCAAGATTCTGACTGTGACTTGGCCAACCAAATGAAAGTTTTAGAAAGGAGTAGTTGCCTCTTTGATATCAATCTGTTGTAGTACTTAGCTAAGCTCAACTTTCCTATTGAGCACATTCCTGGAGAAGGATTGAGTTATGTTTCCTGAACAATCCTTTGTGGTTCTGTCATTCAGAATTTTTCTGAATATTTCAGCCTCAATTACCTTTAGTGGTAATGAGTTTCATGTTATCAGTCTTTATTGTATGCATCTCCCATCTTTTCAGAATGAGTCTTTAAAACATTTTTTATTTATTGATTTTAGAGAGAGAAAGAAACATTGACTTGTTGTTCTACTTATTTTTACATTCATTGGTTGATTCTTGTATGTGCCCTGACCAGGGATCAAACCTGCAACTTTGACATACAGGGATGACTAACCAACTGAGCTACCTGGCCAGGGCAGAATGAGTCTTAATTGAGTGTAGTGAACCTCTGTTTTGGGGAAAGCAAGCACAAAGCACAGGGATATCCCCCATGATGCTGACATCGGTTGAGGTGTTTATTGAGGAAGAGAGAAGACCTCTTAAATCTTTCTCCTCAAAAGTATTGTGTTTAAGGAGGCACCTTATGCTTCTTGCAAGAAGCTAGTGAATTCAGGGTAATTAGGGGAATACTTCTAGAATGGAGCAATGAGAAGACAAGTACCTCTTAATGGTGATTAGATAAGGCTAGTTGATGAAGGGTCTCGGAATACTGGCCTGTGGAGTTTGGGGCTTAATATAATAGGCAGCAGGAAATTGTTCTAAGTTCTTGAGCAGGACTATGTTATAATTGAATTTTGTTATGTGTTATATTTAAAATTTGTTATAATTGAAATGTGAAATTTTTTATAACTGAAATTTGGCAACTTCTTAGCAGGTTTGGATAGAAACTTTGGTCCTCCTTAAGTTAGAGGTTGGTTCATTACCTTAAAAATGAAGATGTTGCCCTAGCTGGTTTGGCTCAGTGGACAGAGCGTCAGCCTGCAGATTTAAGGGTCCCAGATTTGATTCTGGTCATGGGTATGTACCTTGTTTGCAGGCTCCTCCCAGGCCCTGGCCCTGGTCAAGGGTGTGTAGGAGGCAACTGATCGATGTGTTTCTCTCACATCGCTATTTCTCTCTGTCTTTTCCTCTCTCTCCCACTCTCTCTACAAATCAACGGAAAAATATCCTAGAGGATTTAAAAGGAAGAAAGAGAAGAAAAAAAAGAAGAGAAGAAAGAAAATGTCCTTGTTTGGTTCATTTTCACCATTGCTACTGGAGCAAAACACTGTTATGCGTTTTCCTCTGACTTTTACATAGCAGTAAATCTGGAGGCTGGTTTTAAATTGTGTTTTTAGTGTCTAAGGAAACTTTTTCCTCTCAGTAGACTCTGTCATCAGAAGAAACTTGAACTAGTCTTATGGGTGTTTCTACATGTTTATTGTGTTTAAGAGGACAGACAGCCATCCATATCAGAGAAGCTTATAGCAAAGGCTTATTTCTATTAGGTGGGACCAAGGGCCATTGTGGGACTCTCTCTAATCTTTGAGTGCTTCCTGCTGTTGCCAGCACAGCTCTTCCTTAAAGCCACCCTTAATAGCTGCTATGGGAGCAGTTTCAAGCAGCTATCCTTAACACATCATCATTGGTCTTATCTTATTCTTTAGCTGTTTCATATGTTTTCTCCAACAAAATTAACTCCTATTTCTCTTGTTCTTCATTTGTTAGACCCATAAAAACTTGTTGGTTGACTGAGTGTACTGATCAAAGAACAACAACAAAAAACATAGCAAGAAAGTTATTGGGCAGACTTGGAAGCAGAGTATTATATAGATGATCTGTCCACATTACCAGTGTGTAAGGCAGAGCCCTGCCATGGAATCTGTCTGGTTTTTTACTAGCTCCACTCATGAACCTCTTTTGAGTTTTCTCAAGTGAATTGAAGTCTCTGTCATTATCATTGTCCCTCCAATGAACTAGCATGCTAGGAATGGGGGATGGTACATGACACACCAGCCCAGCCTGGCACTGCTGGCTATTGCTGGTCAGTACCACCATGTGGTCTGTGGGACATGTCGGAGTCCAGTCATCTAAACCAGCTATGGAAGCCTGAGGCCAGTTAAGAATTTGGTAGAGGGGCACCTATCATGACGATGCCTCTTCAGGTGGCAGAAATGAAGACTTAGTGGGGACAGGGTTGTATATATGAAATTTACAAGGGAGAAAAGCAACTTCCAACCCCCTGGGAAGGGAAAGGCCTCTTGGTATTTTGAAGACAAAGGGGAGTTCTGTTTGCAGGAGTGTATGGATATAATTATTCCAAGATACAATATCAATGGAAACTACTAGGGAGTTTTAAAAACAGTTAGCTTATGTGAATGACAGATCCAGTCTTTCATTAAGATAAATTAGTGATATATGAGGATACTCTTGATTTTTGAGGTTGATATTGGGAATTACTCCCAAATCTTCCCATACTTATTCCTGTCAGAGACAGACCTCCAACTTACTGCAATGATGGGACTAACCGGGGGGATATTTTGTATCATAACTGTTAAAGACAGGCATGATGGGTTGTAGTTCACAAGATTCTTAGCTGCTGGCTCTCTAAGCTTCCCCTTACTCAGAGTAGAAAGGCCTACTAGTCCCACATCTGCCTTCCCAACCACACCCACTCACTAGTGACAACAGGCTGCCAGTAGCCTCATCTCTGGAGAACAATACAATGGGCCTGTTGTGTACTTGTTGACATACAGAGTGGATTGTTTTAGCAGGTGCAGAAGATAGGCTGTGTGGAGATTACAGAGACCTTTATCCATGATGGTGTAGCGTAATTCAAATCTAAGTTGTTCTTTGTCTGATTGACAAGCAGGTGTTGGAAGGGGACTTAGTTCAGCTTGGGCGAGTCCTTCTGTGCATGGATGCAACATTAATTTGTGTGTGCGTGCATGTGTGTGTGTATCTGTATATGTGTGTTTGTTCTACTCTCTCCGTATTTTTTCCTTGTAATAAAGCAATTTACATTCCCTTTGGTGTCCAATGAGATGGCTCTGATTTTTCTAAGGCTTTTGATTGGAGACTGTACACCAAGGCAGTGTGAGTCCTGGAGACATTACTTCTTTGTTTTCAATAATGATCTTAGGAAGATGGCTGATTTCTGTTAGCATGGTGATTTCACTTGGCTTGTTCATGAACTGGAGTCTTGTGTTTTTACTGTGGCCTTTGGGTCCCTGATAAGTAGAGGGGACTTTAATTTCTGAATTTACTTCTTGATTATCTGTGACCGTGAAGGGGAACAATGAAAAAGAGGCTACTCCACAAGCTCCTTAATTACCCTAACAATGAAAAAGAGGCTACTCCACAAGCTCCTTAATTACCCTGAACTCAGTTAGCCATATCCTTCATTTCCCTAAACATTTTCCCCTACCCTTGGCCTTTAGGAGAAGGAAGTCAACCATACAAAAGCAAACTATGACCAAGGATTTTCTTAAAAAACAAATAAGCAGGCAAGCAAACAAAAAGCCACAAAAATCATTTTGCAAGTTCATTATATGTGTTCAGCTTCATAACAAACAGCTCCGCCTATAGTATAGTTGGCTTGCACTGTGTGGCAAGAAAGCAGGGAGGATCTCCTGGGGACTGTTCCAAAACTGCGGTGAATGTACAACCCGGGGTTAAACATTTAGAGTGGACAGCAGCTTACTTGATCCCCATGCCAATGAAGTAAGCCTTTTTCCTTAGCTTACTTTCTCCGCTCTCCCTCTGGCCCTTGCTTATTCAGTTATAGTCTGCCTCCAAGAGAAGATCTCTGTGTTGAAGGAGAAAATGTGCCAGGAGGAGGAGAATAAAAATAGGTCAGTGGTAACTCTCATCACACATTCCCATTTATTTGGTTGGAAATTTACTTTGACTCAACAAGTATTTGTTGATAGCTTCTTTATTCACATACTTGCATTAGGCTCTGGGAGATATAGAACTGTGATGATAATGTTAATAGCTGGCATTTACTTAGCATTTACTGTGTGTCAAGTGCAGTTCTAAGCACTTTATATTCATGCATCTGATCCACACAATGACCCCATGAAGTTCTATTATTATCTTCATTTCACAGATAAAGGGACTGAAAGTAACTAAGACACCCAGCTAGGACCTGGTAGAGCCAGAATTCAAACCCAAGCATTCCTGTTCCAAAAAGAGAAGATTCTTGCTCCTATGAAGCCCAGCTGGGGGAGATGAGGTCAACATAGTAAAAAACAGAAAACAGTACAAGGCTCTGGCAGTGAGGATGACGTGGACAGATTAGTGCAGCTTAGGTTAAGCCTTTTGGAGGAGACAAGACCTTTCTACATACCAGATTCTTCATTTATCAAATGGGTATAATGGAAGAGTCATAGATTTAGTGTGAGAATTGGATGATATCATGCATATAAAAAGCTTAGTGCCGTGCCTGGCATATCGTGAGTGCTCAGTAAATTATGATTGTGATGATGACAATAATGGCATTGATGTCTCTGGGACCTGAAAGATGAGTAGGGTTGAGATATCCAGAGAGGAAGAGGTATGGCCTTCTAGGTGAATTATGAAGAAAGAGGGGAGCAAACATGATATTGGGAAGGGGTGCTCAGGAGAAACAATTTTCTTATTTCCTTATGGTCACTAGTTACCTACTAGCTGAGCTAATTGAGGAGAGAAGAGGAATGGGTGTTGCAAAGTCAGTCAGCAGCCCTGAAGCTTTAAAAAAATATTTTCATTGATTTCTGAGAGGAAGGGAAAGGGAGAGAAAAATGGAAACATCAATGATAGGAGAGAATCATTGATTGGCTGCCTCCTGCATGCCCCACACCGGGGATCGGGCCCACAACCTGGGCACGTGCCCTGATCAGGTATTGAACCATGACCTCCTGGTTCATAAGTTGATGCTCAACCACCGAGCCATGCTGAAGCTTTTTATTGGCCTTGAAGCATGCTGAACATGCTCTGTGTCTGACACTTGGACCTTTCTTCATGATAAGTCCTGATCTTTCCTTCCTCCTCCTGGAGCTCAGGCCTAATGCCATATGGGTGCCTAGGAGAAGCTCAAGACATTCCCAGAATGAGAACAACCTGTGATGCTTGCAGGTCCAGGCTCGGTGGCTTCCCTGATCTTAACAGTTGTGAGCCTTTCCTAAGGCACAGAGGAAATGTGACTCCCGGCAGGCTGACAGGAGGGCCTGGGCTTGGGGGAGGAGAGGTCCCTTGAGGCTGTCTTCTGTATGTTATAGATGGCATCAATCAGTTAAGTATTTGTTGAGCTCCCGTTAGGTACGGAACCACTGTTAGGAGTGTTGGGTGTTTCAAGTGAAGTAAAAAGCATGGTCCCTGCCCTCGAGGTATTGCTTGTTTTGTTGACATACTGGTAACAATTCGTGGTCCATATAAGATTAGGTATAACTAAATGTTCAATTGCGTGCTTTCTCCAGATGCCGTTACTTGGCTGTCCAGCTCTCTCCTGCCATCCCTGTGTTTGCTGCCATGCTCTTCCTTTTCTCCATGGCTACACTGTTGAGGACCAGCTTCAGTGACCCTGGAGTGATCCCTCGAGCCCTACCAGATGAAGCAGCTTTCATAGAAATGGAGATAGGTGGGTTTTCTAACCAGCTGGAAAGATGCTGTGCTTTAATTAGTAAGGGAATGGCATCAGAATAGTGGTTGCAGATTAACAATCATTTCTAGGCTTTTCCCTCTGAGATCCTGAATCTGAGATCATGCCCACCCTGTGCATTTGCTAAGGCAGCTGAAGCAAGGTTTGAAAGTCATGCTTCCTTTTGTGTGTGTGTGTGTTGGGTTGCTTTTCGGGAGGGATTTGTTACCGAGGTCTGCTGCACTGTTCCCAAGAGGATGGTTATTTTATTTATTTATTTATTTATTTTTATTTTTTAAATATATTTTATTGATTTTTTTACAGAGAGGAAGTGAGAGAGATAGAGAGTCAGAAACATCGATGAGAGAGAAACATCAATCAGCTGCCTCCTGCTGCACATCTCCTACTGGGGATGTGCCCACAACCCAGGTACATGCCCTTGACCGGAATCGAACCTGGGACCTTTTAGTCCGCAGGCCGATGCTCTATCCACTGAGCCAAACCGGTTTCGGCTTATTTTATTCTTTGGGCATCATCAACCCATTTGACTTTTTCATGAAAGCTATAAACCTTCTCTTAGTAAAAATGTCCTTACATACATGCACATACATACAATTTTGTATGTAATTTCAAGCATTCATAGAACTTTTGAAGCACATTCATGGGTCCATGACCAAGAATTCCTGCTTTAGGAGAACACACAAGGTGAGAGGGGTCAACTATGGTGCCAGGAACCATTGAGAAGTCTAGAAATGATAAGGAAGCAGTTACACTTTCATTACAGAGCAGTCTGCAGCTAAGGGTAGGACTCTCTGGGATAGAGATAGAGTATTACACTACCTAGGAGCCAGGGTGGCTTCAGGAATGGAAGCAGGACATCCCAGGACTAGAGAGGATAGATATTCTGGGAACTCACACTGGGAAAGAAGGCCACGATGCCAGTACTAGGAGGAACTGGGAGCCCACCAGACCCAACAGCTGTGCCTGCCTAAATTGTTCTCAATTCCAGTACCCAAGTAGCTTGAGTCAGCATAAAAGCCAAATACAGTAGGAGAAAGGGACCCAGGACTTATAAGACTAAAAGCTACATCAGTTGAGCAGCAGTCTGTGATTAGCCTTTAGTTCTTTTAGGGTGTGTGTTTGCTTGTTTTTTTTTTTTTAATTTTAACATTATTTTATTTAATTCAAAACACAAACCTGTTGGGGTTCTAATAGGTATTACATTTATTTGTTTATTTATTTATTTATTTATTTATTTATTTTTATTTTATTTATATTGCTACCAGGGATCGAGGTCGCAACTTGGGCATGTGCCCTTGACTGCATTGAACCCGGGACCCTTCAGTCCATAGGCCGATGCTCCATCCACTGAGCCAAACCTGTTAGGGCTACAGTTATGTATTATTTTTGAGAGAATTTACATTAAAATATATTTGTATTGATTTTGAAGAGGGAGAGGGAGAGGGAGAGAGAGATGGAAATATCAATGATGAGAAAATCATTGGTCAGCTGCTTCCTGCACGCCCCCTACTGGGGATCGAGCCCATAACCTGGGCATGTGCCCTTGACTGGAATCGAACCTGGAACCCTTCAGTCTGCAGGCTCTTTCCACTGAGACAAATTGGCTAGGGTGAAAATTTACATTTTTATATTATCTGCTTATCCAAAAAATAGTGTCTTTTATATTTTCAGATTGAATTTTATGTCCATTAATAATTTTATATATATATATATAATTTCAGAGAGGAAGGGAGAGGAAAAGAGAGATAGAAACATTAATGATGAGAGAGAATCATTGATCTGCTGCCTCCTGCATGCCCCACACTGGGAATTGAGCCCGCAACCTGGGCATGTGTCCCAACTGGGAATCAGACTATGATCTCCTGGTTCATAGGTTGACCCTCCACCCCTGAGCCATGCTGGCCGGGCTAAAAAAATTATTAATTGACTTGTCTTTGTGCATGTCACAGCAGGTTCCTTAGCAAGGTTAGCTCTGTTTTGCCAGATCACTGGGTTTGGGGGCCAAGCACGAGACATCATATTTGTGACCTCTACATTTAACATGCTTCTCTCGATAGAAGAGTGCATTCTTGAGTTCATACCCATGCATATGTTTATTTTTATGCTAACAAGTTTTTGTCAACTTACATTCAGTTTTCAGCCCTGTACAGCAGGTCCTTGAATAACATTGTTTTATTCAACATAGTTTCATTATAACATGGATGAGATACCGTAGGAACTTAACTCTTGTTTATATTAATTAGCCTATGGTAAAATTGGTTTTATTATATGTCATTTCATTTAAAGTCTCAGAACCTATCGAAGATGCTAAGTGAGAACTTACTGTACTGGGTATGCTATGGGTGAGGAGAACCGAGAGAAGAAGGCGGGTGATTCCCTTGCATCATAGCACTTCATAGGGAGGATGAACCATGAACTCTGTCTTCCAGGTGCCTTCATGTAAAGCGCATACAAAGGAATATTAAGGTGGCAGGTGCCATGCTGGTACTCATATCCTCTAATGAACAGCCATCCCCATCCTTGTAAGACTTGTGAAACACTGTTATTGTTTGATTTCACAGCAGCCACCCCACTCTGCAAAAAAGGGAAAAATGTTACATATGGCAGATATTTTTAAAATCAAAATGAATTAAAAAATTATGTTTTTAGAATTACCCTGCATAGGGAGAGTGCAATAAGACAGGCACTCTCATATGCTGCAGATGGGCGGCGTGCAAATCTATCAATTTGGGAAGCAGTTTGGCAATAGTAATATGGGCTTTAAGGGTTCATACCCTTTGACCCAGTAATTCCACTTCTGTCTGGGTTTAGCTAAAGGAAATAGACAGATTTACACAAATTACTGTAGAAGGATTTTTTGTGTATCATTTTTCTTTTTCTTTTCTCTTTTTCATCTTAATATGGCACTAGCTATTTTAATGCTGGCAACTTCATATATTACTGCTCAGACTTCAACATGCTTTTCTTTTTTCTTTATGTTTTAGAAATTAATTTTAACACATGAATGTATTCTTGAGGAAGGATGGAGGGGGTTGGGATCAGAGTGTGGTGTTCAAGGGGATTTAGCTTTATTTGTAATATTATAACTTTGTAGCATAATTTTTTAAAATTTATCCTTATTGTTGGAAGTATTACAGATGTCCCTCCTTCCCCCCCCATTGACCCCATCTGGCCCCTTCTTCCCCCCTGCCCCACTCCAGTCCCCTTCCCAGGCCTTCATCGCACTATTGTCTGTGTCCACGGGTGATGCATATATGCATATAAGTTCTTTGGTTAATCTCTTCCCACCCTCCTCTCCCCTTCCCTCTGAAATACACATCTATTTGCATGCAGCAGAATTTAAATAGTAAAAAACCAGAGGCAACTTAAATCCCCAACAATATGGAATGAGTACATAAATAATAGTACATGCATATGATGGAATATTATATTGCCAATAATAATGTCTTCAGAAAAAATAATAATAGAAAAATGTTTATTGTATAATCTTAAGTGAAAAACACAGGGTCTAACATTGCATTTATAACATGATCTCAAATTTTAAAAAGATCATAAATGTTTATCTGTTAAGGGAAGATAAAGGGAAATACACTAAAATGCATGAATATCCTTGAGCTGAAAAAATATCTTTATTTTTTTATATTTTCTATTTTTCCAAAATTTTTACAATAAACATGTATCACTCTTATTTTAAAAATAATTGTTTTTCTAAGTATTAGCCTTTTTTCCTGCATATATTTTATTTTTGCAAGATATTGTGAATCTTTTCCTGTCATTATTCGCTTGTCTACATCATTTTAAAAGGCTGCATAATATTCCATCCTATGCATGTATCATAATTTCTTAACCAACCTCCTATTATGACATTGAAGTTATTTCAGATTTTCACTATAAAAGGGACTCCATGACAAATATCCTTATGTCAATATCTTTTATACAACTCTTTGTAATTTTGATAAGTTCCTAGAAGTAGAATTCCTGGGTCAAAAAGTAAACACATTTAAAATTTTGATAGCCACTGCTACATTATTTACTGGTAATGTATAAAAATACCTTTTCCCCATCCTTGCCAAACAGGTATTTTTTAATCCTCACCCAAGGATATTTTTCCATTGATTTTTAGGGAGAGAGATGGGGAGAGAAAGAGAGAGAGCGACAAACATTGATGTGAGAGAAACACATCAATTGGTTGCTTCCTGCATGTGCTCTGAGGGGTCTGGGAATCGACCTGCAATTCAGGTACATGTCCTTGACTAGGAATCAAACCCATGACACTTCAGTGTGAGGGTGGACACTCTCACAACTTAGAAACATCGGCCAGGGAATCACTAGGCATTTTTAAAAATATATATTTTTATTGATTTCAGAGAGGAAGGGAGAGGGGGAGGGCGATAGAAACATCAATGATGAGAATCATTGATTGGCTGCCTCCTGCACACCCCACACTGGGGATTAAGGCTGCAACCCAGGCATGTGCCATTAACTGGAATTGAACCTGGTACCCAGTCCGCAGGCCGATGCTCTATCCATTGAGCCAAACCAGCCAGGGCTCACTAGGTATTTTTATTCTTTTAAATATGTGTTAATATAGTAGGTGGAAGTGGTATCTTTGTGTTAATTCTTATTTCTTTGATTATGAGCGACGTTGGGTGTTTTCATTTTCTGTTTCTAGCCATTTTATTTCTTCTTTTATGAATATTTTTCTTTGTAATCAGCCAAAAACTCGAAAACACAATTTTTCACATGCACACAAAAGAATTGCATGGCACTCAGTGGAATCTGATGTTGAGAGTCTACTCTGGAAATGTTATTATGAAGAAGACAGTGGGCCTACGGAACCTTTGAATACTCCCATTGCTTTTGGACAACTGGTGAGACCTTTGGGTTCAAACAATGGCTGGCAGTGATGTTAACAGTGTTTACTGATCTACAGAAGCTACCAATGGTGCGGTGCCCCAGGGCCAACGACCACCCCCTCGTATCAAGAATTTCCAGATTAACAACCAGATTGTAAAGCTGAAATACTGTTATACGTGCAAGATCTTCCGGCCTCCCCGGGCCTCCCATTGCAGCATCTGTGACAACTGTGTGGGTGAGTAAAATCATTAGGGCATTGTCTGGGGGGAAAGGTTGAGTTGAAGAAGAGGGTCAGGGTAATTTTTTCTTGAAAAAATTAGTAGGGGTAGATGGGAAAGCTAGAATTAGACAGGAAACAAGCATCTGAACAACTGTAAATCAACTGTACTTCTGTAGATCAAATTGGAATTTAAATATCTGCCAGTCTAAAAAAAAAAACACAAAAAACCACAACCTTTTTGGTAAATGGGGAAATAAATGACCTATTGGGTTTTTGTTTTATTAATCCTCACCCAAGGATATTTTTTCCATTGATTTTTAGACAGAGTAGAAGGGATGGGGAGAGACAGGGAGAGAGAAACATTGATGTGAGAAAGACACATCAATTGGTTGGCTTCCGCACATGCCCTGAACGTGCTGAGGATTGAGCCTGCAACCGAGGTACACGCCTTTGACCGTAATCCAACCCGGGACCCTTCAGTCTGTGGGCCGACACTCTATCCACTGAACCAAACTGGCTAAGGCAAATGACCTGTTTTTCAAATCTATATTTTCTTTACTGGATCTGTTTCAAGTGGAACCCACCTTGCATAGGGGTCGAGGAGAGTCTACTGGAGGGCAGCATTGGGGAAGGAAGGACTTTGTAAGAAGTAGTATTCCCAAAAAGAAAGTTGTTAGCATTTATTGAGTTCCTACTATATACTAGGCACTATGTGAAGTGTTTTCCCTTTCTCTCATTTAAGGCTTGTAAGAATCCCAGGAGATAGGTATTATCCCCATTTTACAGATGAGGAAATAGGTGAAGCACCTTTATGTGGGTACATATAATTAGTAAGAGATGAAGCTGGAACAGGTATGATTCCCAAACTCTCATTTTTTCTTTCTTTGCTGCTGTTCCAAGGGTTTTGGGTGTATGTGTGTGCATAATGTTTCTGTGCTTTTAGCCACATGTATGTGGCTTAGTTGTAATCACTGCCTACTGTGTACTGAGCCCTGGGAAAGATCAGAAACAGTCAGTAAATGTGTCTATCAATAGGCATATATGATCAATTCCTTATATTATTACTAGGCTTACTTCCCGCGTTCTTTATATATGCCATAGAATAGGCCTGGGTACATTGTTTTCTTCTTATTAGCCAGTTCTTTAGACAAAGCTTGAAAATATATCTTACTTTATAGGGTAAAAAGCTACATGTAGGTAGGATTTTTAGAAATTTAAACCCATTTTATTTTTTTAACATATATTTTTATTGATTTCAGAGAGGAAGGGAGAGGGAGAGATAGAAACATCAATTATGAGAATCATCAGTCGGCACACCCCACACTGGAGACCAAGCTGCAATTTGGTCCTGTACCTTGACCAGGAATCAAACCATAATTTCCTGGTTTATAGGTTGAGGCCCAACCACTGAACCACACTGGCCAAGCAAATTGAAACCCATTTTAAATGGGCCAGGAAACTTAATGTTTCACGAATGTCTGATGTGAAGGTTTTCATAAAGAATTCCCTCTCCTTATTAATATTATTTTTTAAAAAATATATATTTTATTGATTTTTTAGAGAGAGGAAGGGAGAGGGATAGAGAGTTAGAATCATCGATGTGAGAGAAACACCGATCAGCTGCCTCCTGCACACCCCCCACTGGGGATGTGCCCGCAACCAAGGTACATGCTCTTGACTGGAATCGAACCTGGGACCCTTTAGTCCACAGGCCGACGCTTTATCCACTGAGCCAAACCGGTCAGGGTAATATTCTTAAATATAAAGAACTCATACAAATTGATTTTTTAAAATCCTCATCTGAGGATATTTTTTCCATTGATATTTTTAGAGAGAGTGGAAGGGAGAGAGAGAGAAACATCGACGTGAGAGTGACACATCGATTGATTGCCTCCTGCACATGCTGACCGGGACTGGGGATCAAACCTGCAACTGAGATATGTGCCCTTGACCAGGGATCAAACCCGAGACCATTTGGAATGTGTGCTGATGCTCTAACCACTGAACAAACAGTCCAGGGCACAAATTGATTTTTAAAAAAGAACCACTAACATTTCAGTAGAAATATGGACAATTTACAAAACAAAAAATACAATTAGCTAGTTAACTTGAAAAAAAATAATCCCTACTAAATATCAAAGAAATAAAAATTAAAGCAGGACCTTTTAAAATCTAGATAATAAGCAAGGAAAACCTCATAATGTTTAGTGCTGCATTCATAGGAGTGTAAATTGGAACAAACTTTTTGGAAAGCAACCTAATAAGATTGATAAAAACCTTAAAACATTTATACCCTTTGATGTCAATGATTACCTTTCTAGAAATTCCTAAGAAAATAACCAAGAATGTGGTAAAAGATTTTAGGTGTGGAAATATGTACCTCAGGATTAATATAATAATGAAAATTTGAATTTTCAACCAGTAAATAACCAGTAGATAAATGGTTGAATAAATTGTGGAACATTCATATAGGGGGCTTTTATGGGAAAACCTTATACCAGAAAGTGAAATGAAATAAAGCAGAAGACAGGCTATATGTATCAGTTAGACATTTAAAAAATATGAATATGTGTAAAGAGATATGAAAGGAAATACTCCAGAATGCTCTTAGTTTGTTATCTATAGGTTGTGGGATTATGAATGATTTTGTTTCCTTGTATTGCTTATAAGAAAAAAAGTGATTTAAAGTAAAGTAAAAATATATCTGTATAAACCTGCATTTCCAGTGTTTTTATATGATAGGTTTGTTTAGACTGCAGTGGTTCTCAACCTTCTGGCCCTTTAAATACAGTTCCTCATGTTGTGACCCAACCATAAAATTATTTTCGTTGCTACTTCATAACTGTAATGTTGCTACTGTTATGAATCGTAATGATATGCAGGATGGTCTTAGGCGACCCCTGTGAAAGGGTCATTCAACCGCCAAAGGGGTCGCGACCCACAGGTTGAGAACCGCTGGTTCAGAGTAAGACTTGAACATGTCATTCTTTTCTACATTTTCCTTCTCTATTCTGAAAAGATATATTGTAGCCCTTTAACTGGGAGAGGTATCATTCTTACAGTCTTATTATTTTTGTCAGTATACAGTTCATTGTCCTTTAAAAATGATACGCATTATTCTTTGTGCCTTTTTGGTTCATTAAATAATACATGTTCATTGTAGAAAATACAGGGAGTACAGAAAGTGTAAATAAAATCTAATCCCAAACTCACTCTCCATTTTGCTGTATTTCTTTTCAGCCTCACTCTTGTTTGTGAAATTAGATCACACATGATTGAGTTTTTATTCCTACCTTTGTCATTTAACATTATATCTTAAGCATTTTTTACATCTTTAGTACATGTCATTTGAATATTTTAGTTTAATGACTGTATATAATCCATCACATGGCTATAGTCTAGTTTTTTAAGGCAGTTTCCTATCATTAGATATTATTCATGATTCCATTTTATTCATTATTGTAATCAAAATTATTTAATATACAGATATGGTACAGTTAGAACCTTCATACATTTCTGGTGGGAATGTAAAATGGTTCAGCCACTGTGGAAAAGTTTGCCAGTTCCTCAAAAAGTTAAGATATGGTCCAGCAATTCCACTCTTGGGTATATACTTGCATTAGTCTGCTTGGGCTGCCATAACAAAATACACAGGCTGGGTGACTTAAATAACAGAAATTAATTCTGACATTTAGAAGTCCAAGATCAAGGTATTGGCAGGGTTGATTTCTGGTGAGGTTTCCCTCTCTGTCTTACAGGTGGTCACCTTCTTTTTTAAAAGTAATTTTTTAAAAAATATTTTTTTTATTGATTTTAGAGAGAGAGGAAGGGAAAGGGGGAAAGAGGAGAAAAACACGATATGAGAGAGAATCATTGATTGGCTGTCTCCTGCAAGCCCCACACTGAGGATTGAGCCCGCAACTCAGGCATGTGCCCTGACTGGCAATCTAACTGATGACTTCTTGGTGCATGAGACGTTGCTGAGGCCACTTTGTTTTTACATTTAACTCTTTAATTCATCTGGAATTCATTTTGATAAATAGTGTGAAGGGGAAAATTTTAAGTTTTCCACCAAATAGCCAATTGTCTCAGTGTTGTTTATGGAAAAGTACTTCCTTTCACCACCTGATTTTGTAATGCTGCTTTTATTAGACAGTAAATTCTTACACATTCTAGAGTCTGTTTCTGGCTATGCCACACCATTTTAAGTATTGTAATTTTATAGTCTTTTACTAACTGGAGGTTAAGAAAAACCACACTACTCATTTTTCAAAAATTGCTTGGCTATTTTCACCTATTTATTCTTCCTAACTTAGTAGGCCCACCTACTAAGATTTTTCTTTGGAAAAGCAAAGTCTCTGCTATTAACTGGCAGTGGGACATAACTCCTCAGTTCCTTAGTTTCCTCTGCAGTAAAATGGGGAAAAGAATATCTTCTTTTGCTCAACTACTAGGGCAGGGGTGGGCTACCCCTGGCACGCGTGCCAAACATGGCACGCCAGTAAACTTTTGCTGGCACGTGAAACCCTCTTATAATCTTCCATTTACAATTTTTTTCTTAATATCGACTTTTTTATTTTTCAGATAAATTCAGTGTTGGTGCATCTTAGATAAATAAATAATTTTACGTAACAAGTTATCTTAAAGACCATACACATGGCTGACTTTGAGATGCAG
>NW_006284344.1:45904-52492 GCF_000327345.1 Myotis davidii
TCCACCCCTGTTCTAGGGTGATTGTGGGGATCAAATGAGATGGCTATGAAAACATTGTGAGTCCTAACTGGTTTTGCTCAGTGGATAGAGCGTCGGCCTGCGGACTGAAGGGTCCCAGGTTCGATTCCGGTCAAGGGCATGTACCTTGGTTGCGGGCACATTCCCAGTGGGGAGTGTGCAGGAGACAGCTGAATCAATGTTTCTCCCTCATCGATGTTTCTAACTCTCTATCCCTCTCCCTTCTTCTCTGTAAAAAATCAATAAAATATATTTTAAAAAAAACATTGTGAAAAAGTGAAAAATAGAAACCAGTTTTTTACAATTGAAATAGGAAATGATCTGTGGGTCTTTGAATTAGTTATTCAGATGTGAATGGTGGGGCTGCACTGTGTTTTGGAGGCTTTGACACTAGATTCTCTTTTTCCCACAGAGCGCTTCGATCATCACTGCCCCTGGGTGGGGAATTGTGTTGGAAAGAGGAACTACCGCTACTTCTACCTCTTCATCCTTTCTCTCTCCCTCCTCACCATCTATGTCTTCGCCTTCAATATCGTCTATGTGGCCCTCAGTGAGTATGCAGGGCAGTGCCTGTTGTTGGAGTAGGGGTGGGATGGGAGAAGACTTGAGGACAGCTTAGGGGAGTGGCTGCGTTTCCTGGTGGGACTTTACCATTGTGAAGGCACCTTAGGACCAGCTAGAAATAAGCTCTACTGTCTGCTCTTGAGTAGGGCTCCAAACCTCAGCTCACATCAATCAGTATTTACTGAGTGAGTTGGCCTTCTCACTGGCCTCTGCTGGGGACCATGGCCATAATAACTGGTTTGTACCCAGAGTACTGGGCATTTCTGAGGTGATCCCAAAGGTTGGGGATGTATTTTGGCTGTCTGCATCCTCTCTTCTTCTGCTTTATAATATCTGCCCTGTGCCACATGGTAGAAGGGGTTATATCTGAGAAATGCCTTTTAGTAGCTTCTGGTTTACTTTGGGAGATAGAAAATACACACTTATGTGTGTGCATGTGTACAAACACATACACACACATAAATCAGCAGATAACAAATAAGGGCAGAGGGGATGTGGAATTAAAGGAGTGGTCTTAATCAAAACAACTTCCTGGGAAGGGATGAGTTCTCAGCTGGATTTTTTTTTTAAATATATTCTATTGATTTTTTACAGAGAGGAAGGGAGAGAGATAGTTAGAAACATCGATGAGAGAGATACATCGATCAGCTGCCTCCTGCACATCTCCTACTGGGGATGTGCCCGCAACCCAGGTACATGCCCTTGACCGGAATCGAACCTGGGACCTTTCAGTCCGCAAGCCGATGCTCTATCCACTGAGGCAAACCGGTTTCGGCTCAGCTGGATTTTGAACAAAGGAGGACACGGATTAGTGAGGAGAGAGGATTTTTAGGGGTGTTTCTTATTTATTTTATCTATGAATGAATATCCCCCTCCATGCCCATAGTGAGGGCTAAGGAAAAGGGAGGGGAGCCAGATGCTTGGCTTCTGCCCGACTCTCTAGACCAGCCGCGGGCAAACTACGGCCCGCGGGCTGGATCCAGCCCTTTTGAAATGAATAAAACTATTGAAAAAAAAAAGACCGTACCCTTTTTTTTTTTATTGCTTAAAGTATTACAAAAGGTATTACATATGTGTCCTTTTTTTTCCCCCCCCCTTGACAATCCCCTCGCCTCCTCTACAAACACTCCATCCATGCTTTTGTTCCGGCCCTCCAGTCCAGTTTAAGAACCCATTGTGGCCCTCGAGTCAAAAAGTTTGCCCACCCCTGCTCTAGACCATTTCCAGGTCCTGCATTGGAGATGTGAACCCTTTGGTCAGGAGACTACCTCCTTGGGGCTGTGAGTCCCTTGTCTGGGCGAGGGCTTATTTCTTGCCAGCTTGTAACAAGGGGTAGGGAGGAGGAAGTGAGTAAGTACAGTATTAGGATAAGTGTGCATTTTTAAAAAATTAAAGTCACTAATTTTTTTTTTCTCTACTACTACTCCCAATTTCATAGAATCCTTGAAAATTGGCTTCCTGGAGACGTTGAAAGAAACTCCTGGAACATATCCTCCCCTGGCAGTATGTCCCTGTGAATCCTTTTTAAATTACTTTCCAGCATGCTTTCTCTCTGCAGTTCTCCCATCATCGCATTTTTCAGACAACAGAGAGTGCCAAATTCTGGAAAACAATGTAGTCTTAGTGGTAGCAATCAGAATGGAAGATGACCAAGACTTAAAGGGTGGTGTTTGCTTTACCCCCTTCTCTACTGCCTCCCTTTCAGTTCCTTCTGATCACCCACTCACCCCTGCCTCTGAGTGGGCTATCTATGCCTCAATATATCTCTTATGTCACTTGCTGGAAGTCCACCTTCCTGTTACAGCTGATGTTTACTTTGTAGAGCAGTTGCATTTCTGAAAAGGAAATTCAGATGGGATTTCTATAAATCACATCCTGTTTTTCCCACCAATTTTTCATTTATAAAGTTTTATTTTTGGATGGATTTTCCATTAGCAGTGATGGCCAGCATTGTTTAGTTTTGGCCCCCTCCTAAACATCCCTTTCAAAAAGCTAATGATCTAAAAACAGAGGAACACCTAAATGTGCTAGAGATATTAGAGAGTTACTCATAGTGAACAGACAGGAGTCCTTTACCTGTCATAAGGGATGTACCCAGCAAGTTTAGAATTCATCTGTTACGTATGGATACTTGGGCCATTTGTGACATGTTCTGAGAGGTAAAGACTGGTACCATGAGAAGGGTGAAGCATTGAGTCTGTTGGTGTGGCTTCAACATTCCTTAACATCACCTCACTGTTCTAGAAGTACTCATTTGTTTCTTCACACTCTGGTCCGTCGTGGGACTAACTGGATTTCACACTTTCCTTGTGGCTCTCAACCAGACAACCAATGAAGACGTGAGTCAACCTTCCCATCTTCTCATCACATATTCTTCTTTTATTAATGTATATTTATTTATTGATTTCAGAGAAGAAGGGAGAGGGAGAGAGACATAGAAACATCAATGATGAGAGAGAATCATTGATTGGTTGCCTCCTGCATGCCCCCCCTCTCCACTGGGTATCGAGCCTGCAACCCGGGCATGTGCCCTTGATTGGAATCAAACCTGGGACCCTTCAGTCTGCAGGCTGATGCTCTATCCACTGAGCTCATCACATATTCTTCTTTCTCTTAAGCCTATTCTCTTGTTACCTGCTAGAGAACTGAGTCTCCAGGGCCTGGGAGGTTGAGGCAGACAGAAACCTAGCGTGGGAGACTGTTAAATCTGAAGTGCGGAGAAGAAAGCAGACTGCTTTGTTTGGAATTGAATGCCTGTAGAGAATTAAGAAGAAGAGGTTGAATGGTTGGGGAGGTACAAGGTCTTTAGCTATTCATAGGTCTTTAAAGACTAATTGGTGCTTCTGGATTAGGGATGTACAAGGACAGGTGCACGGAATAAATCCTTGCTTTTTAAAAGTTACCAATTAACCCATGTTCATTGCAGAAAATCAGAAAATACAGATGAACAAAAATATCAAATAAGTCCCTGTAACTTTACCTTCTATACATTACCACTGTTAATGGTATGATTTATAGTCTAGAGTTGTCTAGACTTGTTCCTGTTTGTTTATGTGACTATATATTTTGAATTTTTAAATGAAAATATATACATATTGTTTAGTTATCTGCTTTTTTTTCACTCTATTGTGGATATTTTCCCATGGCTATGCATTGTATTTCTTTTTTTTCTATTGTGGTAAGATATTCATTATATAAAATGTACCATCTTAACTATTTTAAGTGTATAATTCAGTGGCATTAAGTACATTCATCTTGTTGTGCAACTATTACCACCACCCATCTCCAGAACTTTTTCATCTTCCCATGCTACATGTATTTCTTCAACATAAATTTTAATGTAAGCCTTGGCTTTTATCTTGCAGATCAAAGGCTCATGGACAGGGAAGAATCGAGTCCAGAATCCCTACAGCCATGGCAACATTGTGAAGAACTGCTGTGAAGTGCTGTGTGGCCCCTTGCCCCCCAGGTACTCAGGGGACTAGAAGGTCCTGGGACTCTTGGGTTGAGCAACTCAAGCCAGTCCTGTTGCCTGGTATGATGCCTCCTTCTGAATGTGACGTTTTGGTGTCAAATAGGACTTCCCGGGGATTGTCCCTTGGTGCCATTTCTACATGGACCATAGACCACAGGATGATTATTTTAAAGAGATGACCTTTTATTCTTATTTCATTTGTTTCTTACCCTGGTTAATGTAGTATGCCCTGGTTGTGGAAGAGAAAGTGAGTGGAAGATACGAGGCATGTGCTAGGCCAGGGGTGGGCAAACTTTTTGACTCGAGGGCCACAATGGGCTCTTAAACTGGACCAGAGGGCTGGAACAAAAGCATGGATGGAGTGTTTGTGTGAACTAATATAAATTCAAAGTAAACATCATTACATAAAAGGGTACGGTCTTTTTTTTTCTCAATAGTTTTATTCATTTCAAACGGGCCGGATCCAGCCCGCGGGCAGTAGTTTGCCCACGGCTGTGCTAGGATCAGGCTAGACTGCCAAAGGATAGGTTTTGTTTTCCAGTCCACACAGCAAGGTTCAGAGGGTGGGTGGCTGGAGGGGGGAATGGGAAGTGCTTTATTAACTGTCCTGTCTCCTTCAGTGTGCTGGATCGAAGAGGTATTTTACCACTGGAGGAAAGCGGAAGTCGACCTCCTAGCACTCAAGAGACCAGTAGTAGCCTCTTGCCACAGAGCCCAGTAAGTGTTCCCGACTTCAAGACATTAAGGGTAAGCTGGTGATGGAGAGTGTAGGCTAAATTTGCACCTTAGAGATACAGTTAGGCAATTTTGTGTTCAATAGCCCCAGCTTCCCTGTCTCTGCTTTTGCCCTGACATTGCCTCAGATCTTTGTGCCCATGTGGTATAGATTAGGATCTATTCATTTCTTCGACATTCTACTGTGCTATACACAGGATACACAAGTGAACAAGGCAAACCATGTCCCTGCTCTCAAGGAGCTCACTGTCCAGTGAGGCGAATGCTTTCTGTAAAGTAGATAATTGTTCTCTACTTTGCTTTTCCTATATGCTGAAGTTTCTTTTTTGAATTATAGCAAACCCATTTTTATATATTATCATCATCATTTTGAATATAATGTTTCTGATAAGTCTGGTCTTAAATCCTAAAAATTTAGATTAGTAATTCTCAGTTGAATGTGGGGAAAGGTGATATTTTAGAATCGCTCTGGGGGCATTTTCAAACCACATATATCATCTAAAAATGTTGCCACCCCACACTCTTTGGTTTAGAATCACTGTTTTGGAGAGCCAAGTGTTAGGGCAGAAACAAGATTGAGACCCACTGAGTCAGGTCTTATTATATAAGTACATTATAACATTCTCTTGTGAAGGAGAGGGGCCTCTGTAATGATCGGTGCTCTCTATTATTATTATTGTTATTATGAATAATAATGGAAGCATCTCTCCATAACAGTTAAGAATAGAATTCAAAGAAACATCAGTTGTACTCTGCTGAGAAGACAAGGATAGTCTGGTCTTGGTTCTGAGTTCGGTGCCGGTGGTTGCATATCTGTAACATCAGTGTGGTTGATGGGTTCAGAGGAGGAGCTCAGTGTCTACTGATTATCTCCATTTGGATTTTGAAGATGAGCTTATTTTATTTTTTTTAAATATATATTTTACTGTTTCAGAGAGGATGGGAGAGAGAAAGAGAGAGCGAGAGGAGAGAGAGAGAGAGATCAATGATGAGAGAGAATCACTGAGCAGCTGCCTCCTGCAGGCCCCACACTGGGGATGGAGCCTACAGCCCGGGCCTGTGCCCTGACCGGGAGTCCAACCGTGACCTCCGGGTTCATCAGTGGACGCTCACCACTGAGCCACGCCGGCCGGGCCCTGTGCTTCTGTTTCCATCAGCAGGTGTGTCGTACGAACATCTCCCCAAGGCAGGGATACAGGAGGGGCAGGGAAGCTGAGAGCGTGTGTCTGTGCCCGTGTGTGTGTGTGTGTGTGTGTGTGTGTGTGTGCGCCTGTGCCCATGTGTGTGGCAAGGATGGGCTTTGTATTGAATTTGTTATCTTTCCCTTCTTAGGCCCTAACAGAACATCTGAGCTCAAATGAGATGCCGGAGGACAGCACTCCTGAAGAGATGCCACCCCCGGAACCTCCAGAGCCACCGCAGGAGGTGGCTGAAGCTGACAAGTAGCCCATCTATGGAAGAGACTTTTGTTTGTGTTTAATTAGGGCTGTGAGAGATTTAAGGGGAGAAGATAAGCCTGAGACAGAGAACAAGTAAGCTATTTTTCTTTGGTCTTTATTCAGCCAATTGCACACTGGCATTTTCTTGCTGCAAATTTTTTTTTTTCTGGACTCAAGGCAGTCACAGAAGATGTCAGTAACCTCTGGTAACTGGACAAATGGGTCTCTTGGGCCCCCGCACTGGTTTTCCATGGAGTCTCCTTGGACTCCCCTTTCTTCCCTCCAGATCTTGGCTCTCCTGCTTGGTGTGGTTGGTCCATTTGTGGGGTTAAGGTTCTTGAGACTGGCTCAGATCCT